>NC_092426.1:8260521-8560706 GCF_036169615.1 Heliangelus exortis | reverse complement strand
CTGTGGACAACAAATGGAGATGGTGCTCAGTCTGCAGGAGCAGTGGGGCCCAGGAGTGGCTCTCTGGTGTTACTCAGTTGGTGTTGAGGACCCTGTCTCCAAACCAAAGGTGTTTCAGTGAGGTGGGAGTGCTTCAGGCTAGCAGTTACAGGGTGCCAAGCAGTAGCCAGAGTTTATGTGAGCTGGTTTGGAAGATGTCACTGCTTTAGGTTGATTGGAAGGAAGCCCCAGGTCATGCACTCCCAGACTGACACAAACTGAAGCCCATGAATCAGCATGATCAGAAGATCCACTTCAAAAGCAAGCTCCTGATTAAAACATGTAGATGCAGGCACTGAAAATGTTGGTGCCACATGAGTTCATAGTATCCAGAAGTTAAGAAGATATTAGGAAGAAGAAGCTTAAGAAGATATCAGGAGTAAGAATCTGGCATATGCACCAACACTGCAAAATTCAGGCTAAAAACCCACTGCATGTGTGCTGATGTACCAAGTACCTATTTGGTTGCCCTCCCCACCCCTTCCCTCACCATACTCGGCACATAACCTTTTTATTCTTGGACCCTGAGTCCGCAGAACCTTCTTCCCAACCTTGAAAAGAATGGCTCACATTAAGCTGGGTCCACTTTGAGCCTGCACATAACAGGGCCATTTCCTCGGGACTATTTGTGACAGGACCTACATCTCAGCATGTCCAGTGCCCAGCACAGCCTGCACAGGAGCTTCCTGGTGTTCATCTAACACAGATGCTAAATATTAAAACTAGAAAGGCAACTGTGAAATAAATCAGCCCGCTGACCTGCCTTGCAGTCTTCACTGCCCTCAGCTTTGTCATCTGTATTCAGCTGCAGAACCAGCTGCTCCTCAGCCAAATACTCATTGCCAGCCTGGAGGGAATCAGGTCCACTGAATTCTTCTGCTGCATCCAGCCTGGCTCTCACACAGTATTCCCACTGCAGCCCCTGAGTCTGCCAGGACACGATGGAAGTTGTGGAAAATGATGTCACCAAATGGGCAGGGCTTCTTCACCACCGATAACATCTCAGCAAATGTCCTCTGAATGTGCTCACAGTTTTTCCCTTTAGAGCATCTTTATTTTGCATTTACCTTTTATCATCCCAACACTTGAGTTAGTAAAGAGTTTAGTCATTGCTAAAGACTGTGAAACAAATGGAAAAGAGTTTTGCTGCAGTTGCTTTAAGTGTTTTTATTTATTCTTAGCCAAGAAAATATTGCAATTTAGTAAAATACCAGTACTCAGATACTTTAAAAGCATATAGGTACTGTACTTCCACCGAAAAAGTTGATTATTTTCCCTTGTTCATTCATTTTCCAAAATAAAATAAGTGATAGACAAAGTTGCTACACTGCATACCTTATGCAGGCACCCCTGTGATCCCATTACTTACTGTCTCTTCCCTATAAATCCTGCAGGTTTTATTCCTATCTACTACATCTCATCCCTATTTAGAAAATCAGATCTACCCCAGGGAACCTTTCTGGACATGCAGAGTTCCACTGAAATCAGCAGAGACCTGTTTAAGGACATGCCTGCAGAGAGTATCTGTTATTCTATATTTACACAGTACCCAGCATAATAGGACATGAAACCTGATTAAAGCCTCCAAATGCTACTGCCATGGAAATCAGTCTTGTTATTGACTGATGACTCAACATGTCTGAATTTAGATGGAAGAGGGCTACTTTCAATTCCCAATTCTTTTATAGAGTCTCTGCATAACCTAGCCAAGTCATTTAATCTTCATACCTCAGACACTCCTGTATTTAATGCAGAGAAAGTCAATTATTGATTGATTCCCTTCCCCCAGCCCCTTCTCTGTTTTTTGATTATAGGTTCCTTGGGGCAGATGTTGCCTCTTGTGAGGTGCCAGGACACCACACAGCACCAGGGAGCTCTGGCAAGCCTGTAAATGATAAAATAATAATCATGTTCAGTAGTACAGAAGCAGCTGTGATTGCCCTAATATTTGTCCTCATAGAGTAATTTTTGAATTGAAAGCACACCTGGGACAATTCAGATCCAGAAGAGGCTCAACCTGATCCTGGGATGATGACAGCCTAAGCTGTAACCTAAGCTACAGTATTGCCTTTAACAAAGTAAGAAAAGGTAAAATGAAGAGACTCAGATTTTTTGCAAAATGGATGGATTCAAACCTTAAATAAAACACCATCAGCCACACAGCTTTCCCTCTTTATGAGAACAGATGTGGAAAGCTATTATTATAATTTGTAAATAATGTTACCCCCCTTAATGTGTGTCATTGGAGCTTTTTAATGACAAGTCTTCAGCTAGGCAGTTTCTTACGTAACACTGTTATTCTGTTTTTATTTCAGATGTAGTCATTAGGTGATGGCTTTCCATGTATAGGTCATATTAATAAATACTCATCAGTTGCATAGCTAGTTATCTCTCAAAAAATTACTATTTTTGAAAACATGAAGGTATTTCCTAGGTTCAAATAAAAGTTAAGGTCAGGAGCATGCACAGATCCCTACAGGTATGCCATACAACTTTCACAGACAACCATTATTAATACAAATCGCTTCAATTAAAATTGGCATGTGAGCTAATTAATAGTGTGTTGACTGATAAGCAAGACCTTGCTCATTTTATCCAGGCATTTGTTAATTACCTGCCTGACGTTGCAGCTGGCTGGTTAGGATGCACTCCTGTTCTGGGAACATTGTAGGTTTTGTGTGCATTCCAGTTCACTGGCGATGGGCTGTGCCTTGAAAATTATGTTATTTTTGAGCCATGGGCTATAAACTTTTGTGCCTACCTGCATCACAGCTGGGATACAGTATGTATCAGTTCGTGCACAACAGGGTTACTATTATCTGCCATGTGATGGCACAGTAAATTCTCCAAATTTTTGCTGACCTATAAGTTTTTTCTTCTCTCCCCTGTTCCCACCCCCCCATCTGACAGCACTGGCAGCCTCCACAGCGCTCTGCAACAGCAAGCACACTGCGACACTGTTGCAGGGGTTCCCTACAGCAAAGCCTTCCCAATGCCATTGATCAAGCCAAAAGCACTAGTTAAGTAATGCAAGGTTGCTCTAATTCCCTGACTCATCTCCTGCTCCCCCTGGAAATCCTAAACGTGGTGCTGGAAACCAAACTGCAGTCCTCTGACTGCAGCAGGATGAAGTAACTTGGATTGCTGAGTCACCACGTTGACCCACACTGCTCAAATTTCTGTTTATAGTTAGCAATAGTGGAAAATGCTCATTGTAATCTTATCACAGTAGAGGTACTAACTTCCCCCTCCCAGCAAACACATTCAGATTGTCTTTCGGCTCAGGGTGCAGACTTCCCAAATCAGGATTGAAATCATGTTTACAAAAAACACTCTTCATTTTAAGTAGCCTTGACTTTAGTATTCTTGAGGTCCCTTTTTTTAATGCATATGTCATCGCAGAGCTAATCAGCATTCTACTCTTGCATTTGCAACTGCTGAGAAAGTCAGTTCTTAAAAAGCCATAACTCCCCGACAATTTCTGCCCGTCGATAGCTCATACGAGCATAGCAAGTAGTGTCAGGGAAAACTGAAGATCAAATTATTCCCAGGTATGAATTAAATCTATTGCTTTGTAGCCACCAACCATCTCCTTGCTCTGTATGGTGAAATTCTCCCCGTGATTTACTGCATGCTTTTACAAATGCTGCTGTCCTTCTGGGCATGATATGTGTTTCTCTGATAGAAATCTTGTGTTTTGCTACAGTGGCATCACTATGCAACACTTCTGATAATGTTTGATATGAGTCCCACCACTTGAGATGCAAACCTTTTGTTCTGGCCCGCGATGTGACGTGGGATGTATTTGATGTGTGCAGACTGCAGAGACAAATAGAAAAGTAGAAATGCTCACGTGCTACAGTTTGTTCCTAGGACTGATCTTGACAAGTCAGCAAAAAATGAAGCGTGTCAATATAACTGCCATAAGATTTCTTCATCAGGAAAAATTATTCCTCTTGGACACAGGGCAAACAGGAGTTGACTGGGGATGCCTCTTCTACCCTTTCAAAGTGGCTATTCTCTCTGCTTGCAGTTCAAAGCAAAATATGGGAACAGATCAATGTAAATGCAGATGAAGGAAAAGGAGACTCACGTCAGAGAAGACATAAATGAAAAGGCATGTGACCAGTTTAAAAAGGCAAATGAGTTTCTGTTAAAAGAGCTCTCTCCAGTGACCTTCTTTCCTGCCTTGTGACCAAAATCTTCAATCAGGCACTGTAAAGGAATACTAAAATTGCCTTTATTTTCATTTCAGATCAGGCCCTGTTAGTGTATACTTGCTGTATTCATTTATTGCTCAAATAATCTCACTTTCTGCTGGAATCAAAGGGAGTTTTTCTTGTAACCCCTTTCCTGGCTCTGCTCTGGGCTGCAGTGGTGGTGCCCACAGCCTTTTACAATCCCCAGGGCCTGTGGCCAGCCAGCTCCCTGCCATTATCAGGACCATCTGGGAAGGGAACAAGTAATTTTAAAGCTAGTGAATGGCTATGGAAGAAAGCTGGTGTCTTTCTTGGGCTGAAGGGCAAACCTCTCTGGAAAAAGCAGCCCTGGGGTGAGCAAAGGGTCCTCTCTTTGGACTGTATTTAACAAATGTCCTTAAAGGAGAAGCAGAGGAGTACTGAGGTGGGTACCTGCATCTATGCAGCCCCTTTAATTTATCTAAATCCTCGTGGAATCACAGAGTGGAATCACAAATGCACTGTCTGGTATCTCCTTCTTCTCCATCCCCCCTCATGTAAACTTCCAAGGCTCCCAGAAGAATTTCTGACGTGTTCCAACATTCAACAAAGCAATCTCTGATCTTAAGGGGGAAAAAAAAAAAAAAAAAAAAAAAAAAAAGGGTTTGGTTTAATACAGGCAACTGGCAAAGATTCAAATTGCATCTTATTTTAACCAAAACAGTTCACCAATCCTGAGGAGAGATATGAATTTTTCAGCTCCAGTCAGATGCCTAATTATTCATTTCTCCTTATCTTGCTTTTAAAATCTTGCCAAGGCTGCACCCAGCCCTATATCTCTAGGCGTTTGAATACCATTCAGGAAGCATCTGAGCCCTTTGACTGTAAGCCTGTTTTCAAGTCACCACGTAACCTCTCAGGAACCCCTGCAGATGCTGGTGTGCTGACAGAGTGCACCTCACCTTGGAACGATGCTGCCTCTTACCTGTAGAGGTACCACTCCATCCACCATACCTGAAAGGATCTCTGGGACTGCCAGCCTGGTCGTACCAGACAGCAGCATGCCTTTTTGTAAGGGGATGTTTAAGCAGAGCTATTGTGTGTGACAAATAATACCATCTTTTTTGCTCTAGGCAGAGCCCAAGATTGAATCCTCAATCTGTTACTGACTGCACAGTAGGGGCTTCCTCAAACTGCTGAGTCTAAAATCAAAGTGAAGGGGAAAGAGGGTAAAGCATGAAGATTGTGCAGCATAAAATTAGACTTTTCAAAAATTCCAGTTTTGTTTTCCTTCCAGATATGATCCCCACCCAACTTCCTCATCTTCCATTCCCTCCCCGCCCATGTGTTCTGCAGAGGTCCCTCTCAGAGACACACTTGTTTTCTTCAGAGCTTGATTTCAGTCCCACTGAAGTCTATGTCAGTCCTGAAAAAGGACATGAGGGGATCATGTCTGAGCCCTGGAGGAAGGACACTTAGGCTCCTGGCAGGGCATCAGTTGGAAAGCCAGAACAGATTTTTTTTTGTTTGTTTATATGCTCCTTGCAATTAAAGGAACAATATAAATGATGGATAAATTTTGTGCAGGTTTTCCACAGGGTCTGATTTTATCCCAGGTGAGGGTTACCAGGTGATGGAATCTTACATGGCCTGGGAGAAGTGCTGTACAAGCCACAGGACTAATTTCTTAGTATTTCATATCAGAAGGTGCTATGATTTCCTGCATCATTTCCCACTTCTAGATCTGCTTAAGCTGTATCACTTTCAAAAGTGTTTATTGTTCATTACTTTTTGCTTCATAAGTGGTCATCTGCAACTTAGCAGCACAGAACATGTTTACAGTGAGATCTATTTCACTTCCCTCTCTTTTGTCTGCAGTTTTGTGCATGGGCTTTGGGTTGGCATGAGGGAAGTTTAATCAAATTCATATTGGCAATTGCAGAACCAAAGTGTCTTTGTTAACCTTACGGACCTTTCTAAAACACAGCACTTCATGTGATCCTCAGAGAACATGTGACACCAAAGCCCCTCTCCAAAAAGCCTGGCTGTGTTTCTCTTAGGCTTTAAGCAGAGCAAGCATCAGTGACATTGATACATAATTTAGTCACCACCTTCAGGGTACGTTAAATTAGCAAATTCTCTAATTTGCTAGGAATTCACATAGATGAACTGATGATTAAATAGGTGAAGAACCCAAATGGAGCAGTTTGTTGCTAATTTAAATGCCGTCTATGTCTAGACCACTCTCCTTGTTACATTCTAATTGACCTCATTACTTCCAAAAACATTCTTTTTGTCATTTCTTTCACATTTAGATCGTTCAGTATGAGGGCTAGATGTGGGAGGAGGGCTGTTCTGGTGTATTACAACAGCAGAGAGTATTTTAAGCAGTGACTTTGGGTAGCAGCAGCAGTGCCTGGTTACGAAGCTGCAGAGCTTCACGTAGACCCGGGGAGAAGACTGAGGTTACCTGTTTGAACTTCACCACTCTACAACCACATCCACTTTTACCACGTCTTAAGAATTAATGAATCTCCAAAAAGGTCTTCTCATTGTCGGCAGAGTTTCAATAGCAGAGCTCAGACATTTGATTGAGTTCTGCCATTTGACAAGCTCGTGCTTGTCAGTCCAACTCAGCCGGGCAGCTCTTCCAACCGTGTGCACACTGTCTCATGAAGAGGCAGAGGAATGGCACTTCTTGTGGTGGGAAAAGCAAAACTGAAATAGCTTACAGTTGCTGTAGGGAGCTATTGTTACTGCTTGTAGGAGCAAGTACCCACAGAGTTACCACATCTCAGCTGACATGAGGTAGCTTGTTCACTGGCAGTAGCTGGATTGTGCATCTGAGCCCTGCAGAGACCTGGGTTTCCCTCAGATAATAGTATTACCTTTAATTTGTAGTAGCAATAGCATCAGGTGTAGCATGAAGAAAAACTGAATGTTAAAAAACACATTTCTAGTCCTCTAGAACCTCTATTTTTTATGGCTACCGCCTATTGCTAGTGTGTGTGGAGAATCCACCAGCGTGGATGGAGTAAGCCATCTGCCCTAAAAACGTGCTCTACACATTCATGCTGAGCTAAAAAAACTTCACCCTCCAGCTCCTGGTCCTGTTTCACCCTGGGCTATTGGATGGTCACCTAAAGTTACATTCAGTCATCGATGGAGCCAGAATGGTTGTAACTATATTTAACTCTTCTAGGCTGCAAATAGGTATCAACATGCATGGCCAAAGCAGTCTCTTGTTTCCCTCATTTAGGGAAAGAAACTGAGGCGAATGAAAGAAAAATTACTTGCCCAGGCCCAGCCACAATATTAGTAATGGTGCAAGTAGGAGAATCAGGATGGCCTGGTTCAAAGATCATCTCATCAAGCAGGAACATTTTAACCAAATTTCATGCCTGTACTTCACTGACTTTAGCTGAATTACCCCTGGCTCAGTTTTGGTGGTGGAGAGAAGAGAATGAGGCTCGAGATGCATAAAACTACATTTTGTTATTCCTCGTGGCTGCCTTGATTTTTCTCAGCTTTCTGTAGCTAGAGATGTGTCAGTCAGATGCTATGCCAGATGTTTCCCACAAACTGTCGCATAAATGAAATAATTGGAACGAGCTAGGAACGTGCCCATTTGCCAGCCAGCTGCCAGTGCCCACTGACTGTGTTCAGCAAACCACAGAAAACCTTCCAGTCAACTTCAGAAGATCTGCCTATCCCAGAGACCTAGAGCAGGTGATGATGGCCACAACTGGGATAAGACAAGTGGCCACCCTGGACCAGGCTGCTCCTTTCTCTCACTCCCAAAACATTCAGGATCTCTTGGCAAGGGCTGGTTGGTGTGACAATCATTCAGTGGCCTTGCTGAAGAGCTGGGCAGAAGGACAGTCGTACAACCATGGACAAGAAATAATCTAGAACTTGGTGTGGAGGGTTCTGCTCCAAAAAAACTTCCAACCACTTCCTGAGCAAAGTTGCTTTTCCAAGGGTGGAGTGCCAGGTGGGTGTTTCCTTCAGATAGGACTACACCTGAATCTGAGGTTTTATAGGAAGTTGTC
The DNA here is from genome assembly GCF_036169615.1 of Heliangelus exortis. Classification (NCBI taxonomy): domain Eukaryota; kingdom Metazoa; phylum Chordata; class Aves; order Apodiformes; family Trochilidae; genus Heliangelus; species Heliangelus exortis. The sequence goes on along the minus strand of NC_092426.1, from coordinate 8,552,437 downwards.
AGCTTACAGAGCACTGGATATTTTCTGTTGCGTCAGGCCATCAGAGATTGCTGTCTTGTACTCATTTCTCAAATTAAGTGCATAAAAAGATGGTGCAGGCAGCCAAGTCTCAGACAGATCCGGCTGGGTACTGCCAAGTCTTTAGACACCACCACTGACCACTGCAACTGGCAGCCAAAAGCAGCTCTCTAAATGCAGCAGCCTCCTCTGGAGCTGGTGCAGAGTGTGCTGATGAAGAATGTCACTCCTCCCCTGGGGTCAGCTGGCCAGAGGCTCCCCAGCCTGGCCCCCAATTTCCTGATCCTACCATGCTACACAGTTAGCATGGAAATGGGTCTTTTCCCTTCCTCAATACAGCCTTTCCCTTCCCACCCCTGAACCCTCAACTCGTGTGGATTTCATCCAAGAAAGAAACCATTTTAGGGAATTTAGAAATTAAAATAATTGCATCATTATCTCTGTCTGTCCAGTTTTTTGAGCATTATTCACTGCACCTTCAGATGTATCTTGGGAAGTTTTGTGGTTTGGGAAATCACCTGTCACCTGAAACAATATCCTACATAAACCCTCTAATTGCATCAGTGATCTCTCCTCTGCTCATCACAGACTCCTCTCCCTTTCCTGGTACTTCAATAAGCTCCTTGGTCTTTTCCTGGTTTTGGTGTTGATTTTTTTTTTACTTATAGCATGATTTTTTATTTTATAATTTTCCCAAATCCTGGGAAGTAAAATTCTTTCTATGTGTGCAGAGTATTTTTCTCTGAAAAATACTTCTGCATGCAATTACAAAACCCTGATTCTGTACATTTTATAAATAAAGCTTCTAGACTTATATTTAGATTACAATGATCTCTTGGGCATGAACTGCCTTTCCAGTCTCTATTTATGAAGCACATAAAACAATAGTAACAATAAAAACAATGTCATCTAGTTGCATTCATACAGAAAAGATCTATTATCAGCTATATCTGGAAATCCTCCTTTCATCAGTGGCATGTGAAAAAGAAATTATATGAAAATTTCTTATTGGAAAAAAAATTATTTCCAACCAAGAGAAATATTCTTGGGAAATTTCAGTTTTACTTATGATTGTTTTCGTTGGAAAACTGGGCACCCTAAATCCCTTGCAAAAAGTTACATTCAAACAAAAGTTAAGAGGTCTGGCATGTTGAGGTAAAAACTGTAATTTTGGTTTCAGCCCAAAGATGCCAACAAAAGAGGATTAATAAAAAAATAAAGAATTCCTCTTGCTATTCTTTTGTTTGCAGCAAAAACTGCCGAACAACATTTTCTTGCCAACTCTTGTGCAAATAACCTTTCTTACGATTTTGACAACTTCCTTGGGATTATATTGCTCTATTTCAAGTTCTTCCTTGTTTTCTTTCCTCTACCTTAATGCCAGCATTGGCACCAAAGCTGCCCTTAATGATGACATATGTTCCTCACTCATTTAGAGTATGATCTAACTCTTTATATAGAGCATCTGTTTATTTATCTGTGGGACATGTGGCTAGAACATAAACTTGAATGAGCTGTGGGAAAGGCCAATTTTAAATATGAAAATAGACTAACATTGGTGTACTTACAGACACTCACAACTCCCTAATTTGATTACTAGTCACAGAAAATGCTTAGGCACTCTCATGACAATTAGTATAAACATTTTTCTTCCCATCGGAAAAAATATTATCATAGCTGGACAAGTAAACTGACCCACAACTTGAAAATGAATGTCATTTCAAAATTGCCTTTGAAGGCATAATTCAGTAGCAGTGCTTAATATTCTCAGCTGTCATCAACTATGCAGTAATTAGTTTCAGTACTAATGAATATTTATTTATATGAACAAGGCATAAGCATTGCAAATATCATATGTATTTGACCACAGTTTATGATGATGACACTGTATGATTGCATGTATGTATTCGTTATTATTACATGAATATTTCATAGATCAGTGTAAAATGTAATTACACCCTACTGTGTTTGGTTAATGTCAGTGTCAACAGTTTGATCAAGATTAGCATAAGATCAAATCATTTTCTCAAAGCAGACCAAAGATTCTCATCTCCAATATCAAGATCAAGATTTTGGGGATCATAAATCACAGTAAGGTATTTGAGATAGCTGATGTTTTCCACAGCTTGAATCACTTGCTAGAAAGCTTTTCCTCAAGTCAAAGGGAAACATAGAAGAGGCCGAAAAAGCATGTTTAGTTTTCTTGACTGTTTAATCTCAGAAGAATCAGAGACAGGACATTTAGTTATTGAGTGTGATGCAAAGATCTGTAGTTCATTTAAAGACATTTATCTATTGTTATTTTAAGTCTCAAGAAGAGTCCTAAATACAATAAATCTTTGTATCGTGCTGTCAGTAAGAATAAGATAGTTTTATCACATGCTAGCACCTAGCAATGTCCATTTGCCTGAAATGTTGGAAATTCTCCATAATCACAAATATCCCCTAAAAATAAAAGATCAGAGAGAAAATAAAGCACTCCTTTCTATTTTTGCTGGTGTTTACTTTGTTCTGTAGTTCTAATGTCAGGCACAAAGCCATTTCAGTTTCCTCCATCAAGATAGTTTCTCTTGCAATTTCAGTGTGTTTCTCACAAGAGAGCAAACATGCTTTAAAAATAGGAAAATGTGATTGTGAAACCACAAACTTGTGTTTTGAACAGAAAAGAGGTGACAATGATCAGAGAACTACTGCACAGAAATCCCTGTAATCTAAGTTCTGAATTGACGAAGTCTTACTGAAGATGAAACTCTTCACTTTTATAGTCATATCAGCCTTGGTATCAGAACCTGTGTACACTTGCACGGGGGAGATGATTTCTCAGTATTATTCAGCTACGTAATTTCCCTTTTTTGTGTGTGTTTCCCCATTTTCAGCACCTCTCATTTGCTGATAATGCTGCCTCAAGTTGTTGATAATTTCTGAAATACTTCTGCTGAGATCCTAAACCATAAAGTTTGCATTTGATTCATCTGCCAGGGTTGCAATGCCAGGGCAGCGCTGTGACACTCAGCTCAGGTCCACTGCTGCCTTGGTCTGTTTCGATGCTGCTCAGGAATTGTGGTTTCTTTGGGAAATCTGTTGTGGGAAATAAATCCTTCCCATGGGCAGGTTCACAGATGACTTTCTGAGCCTCTTAATTGTGAAGCACATGCTAACATTTTCTACTAGTTACCCTTGCCCATTTATGAATGACACGTGTGGTTTTGCTCAGAACTTGACATTTACTTGCCTTCCCTGTGTCTAAGGCAGAACTTTGTGTGCTGTTCCCTGTCCATGATGGACCCTGATTACACATGGATGTCATTAGAGATGGGTGGCTGAGTCTTGGAAAGGGCTTCTGAGGTTCAGAGTGCTGAGAAGCCCCATGGAGAGAGTATTATGATGGTCAGGGATCTCTTTGGAGGCTGTGAGTGGTGCACTGTTGTGGAAGAACTGATGGATTTTTGTTGCTTTTAGGAAATTACTTGGTTAGGAAAAATTCTGGAAAAGGAGGGAGGATTTGTCTTTGCCTGGAGTCCTTCTAATTCATGTTGGCTCATGATTCTGGGACCTGAGATGATTACCAGGTGTTTGGACCAAACTCACCAGCCAAGGTGACCGCATGCACACAGGTTTTGACAACATAATGTGCATAGTGCTTGGCACAGGGATTGTGACACATTGGGTTGTGCTGAGTGCCCAGACCCAGTGTCTATGAGATTTACCAAATAAAGCTACCAAAGCCTTGGAAGGCACTTGGCAAAGAAGTGACAAGAACCACAAGCTTTCCGGGCACCGATGATGTGGAGGTTGCGTAGCACAGTGTTTCTTCTCCTGTGGGCTGTTTTTCTTGGCCTAGCAGGTTGATTTCAGCCCTTTGCTCCCTTGCTTCTATCAGCCATTCCCACCATCACCTCACAGCCAGCACCACTGTAACTTCAGCTACTCAGCCCTTGGCTCTTCTTGGTTTTAATCTTCCTATCCTTTTTCCCTGTTTCAAATCACAAAATTCTGTCCTCCTGAAGATCAGTCCTTTTCTCATTGTGCTCCTGCTTGTTCTGCAGCTGAATCTTTCCCTGGCGCTTTGCATCTAAGGCACAACACAAAGGCATGAAATGCAATGTGCTCCCTCCTTATTATTATGGATTGATGTTGAAAGGAATGCTGCATGTAAGATTTTAATCAAGAAACTGCAGTAAGTTTATGAGCAATATATATCTCTCTTAATTTGGCCAGCAATGAAAATTCGGTTGGCAGGGGGAAAAAAAAAGAAAACTCCTTCTTGCTCACCAATGTACTTTCCAACACGAAAAAAAAAAAAAAAAAAAGTATTTTGAATAAAGTGGCAATATGGATGCATTCAAAACTACAAAATGTGATTCTTAATTGCTCGTGATTGTCTCTCCAACAACTGGTAGGTTAACCACGGCAGGCTGACAGCCTGTACTAACTGACAATCAATATTGTTGAAGTGCAGAACCTTTGCCTGCGAGACACAAAAACATTTCATTTTCAAACACTACAGGACATCTGCTTCTGGAGAGGAAAAGTTGCTTCTTCTCGGCAATATGCACTGACTTGTAACTTATTTTTTCTCCTTGCTCGGAGGAAACAAAAGTCTTCTTTATACCATATCGTTTCCACTAATCTGGCAGCTATCCAGTGTGGATTTAAACAGATGTTCTGGAAAAAAATATGGCATATACAAATGAGATGGAATCCAGCAACGCAGTCATGGATTATTACAGATGTAAAATACGAAAGGGCTAAATTCTTCCCAGATACACATTCTATAGAATATTTGGCACTAGATGTAAGAACAGCACACAAACAAATCATTAATACCCTCATTATAATAATTATTGTATATTTAGCAGAAAGACCCGAGGCTGGCTCAAACCCTTCACGTTAAGTACTGCACAGATTCGTGTTCAGGCTGAGGAGTTTCCACTCAAATGGCTGCCTGCACCAAAGGCACAGATACGTAAGTAACTTTACTTGTGCATATTTACAGGATTAAGCCCACATGTGACTTTATTATTGGCAACAACAGGCATTTCTTACTTTCCATGCTGCAGCCTTTGAATAAATCACACAGTAATGAACGATTTGATGTTAAAACTAAAGAGTTTGAGTCTTGCTGTGTGTAGGTCTACTAAGCCTTAGGGCTGCCACAGGGTTAGCAGCAGTGGTAGAAATTATATGGACACACGCTTCATAAATATATACTACACAAAAGGAAATGCAACTGATAAAATTATCTTTTAAAATGCTGAAATGCATTGTACGGTCTCCTGTTGTGAAGGGCAAACACCTAAGCCCAGAGTTCTGGTGACACTCCCAGGATGAGCTGTAAAAGCAGCTGGGAAGAAGAGCTGGTACCATGTGATGGGCCAACTGCAAGGTGGGAAAAAGGGAGGCTGGTAACTTTGGAAAAGGCACAAACAAAGAAATTCCTTGTAGCTTTTACTGATAAAGTACAAAGAATATGATCTGATGGAAAGAATAATACTTAACAGCAAGTGCAGCTGCATGGTCTGTGGAGAGCCCAATCTTCCCACATTTCTGGGCAAATCCCCCTCACCCAAATTCAGGCTGAGCTCACAGTGGTTGGCAGTGGACCCACCACAACCTGCCTTTCCACAAAGCTTTTCTTATTAACTTTTTCTATTTTTCCTGCTCTTCACTTTGTTTCATTTGAGTTTGAAATTAATTTGCTTGAGGCAACTCTGGTGTCCTTTCAATGAAATGTGCTCTACCCCCAAAAAAACTCCCAAAAAAACCCTTTTAAATAGTCCTGAAAATATATAGCAGCCCAATATTTATGAGAATAAATTAAAAAAAAAAAAATCACTTTTTTGAGAATTCACAAAGGACATTTGATTACTCGACAAATAATCATGTTTCCTATTGTTGTTATTGCTGAACAAAAGAAAATGAAATGATCTTGGGGAGATGCCAGGGTGAGGAGTGGGAGTGATTAATTTGTCCCCATTTTCCCAACTGCTTTTCTTTTCAGTCTGTAACTTCTCATAATTTCATCAACTTCAGAAAAATTACAGGGCAATGAAAGTACAGCAGACTCTGGCTTTTGCACCCCAATACTTCTTAAAACCAGAGTTCACTTGATGAGTTACAATGGAGAAATTATGAGAAAACACAAATGGAGAAGAAAAAGAACTGGGCAGGTTTGCTTTTTTCTCTGGAGCCAAGGTGAAACTCTAAACATCAGGAATCTGCTAAATCCAAGGATATCAGAAAATCACCATCTGAGAAATATCCCAAACATTTCTGGAAAAGCTGCTGCATTTGAAACATCAGGAAAGCAAAACAACCTGCACTTTTCTTTCCAGGAGCATGACAAGTCTATTCTTTCCTATCCCCCTTCCTGACTGTTGCTGCTAGGTTTAATTTTTTCCTTGTCTGCTGCAAAGGGCTGGGCTCACTTCAAGATCAGCTGCTTGGGACCTCAGCCCTGTGCTGGGGCAGATGCTCTGGTGCTGAGAAAGCCAAGGTGCCAGCACTGCCCTTGCCAACCTAAGCATCACTGCGTGCACCCTCCCTGAGGCACAGAGCCCCCCAGACCCACCCAGCATCCACTTCATTCCTCTGCAGAAGTGCTGGTGAACCACTGCACAGACATGGGTTCCTTACAAACTCTTGAGCAATGTTAACTGTTTGAACTACAGAAGGAGCTGAACTGAACACGCAGGCTTGGCTGTCACAAGCTACAGGCTCAAGAAAGCAAGTGAAATAGGGCACAAAGATCAGTGTATCCTCTCTAAGCCAGTGGGCAAGTCAGGCTTCGTGGGTTATTTGATGATATTTGACTCTCCTTCTATACGAATAACATCTGCAAACACACTGAGTCTCTTCGGAATTGTTTTTGGTTTAAAAGAATCTGTTAATCTGTTATTTAGAGTATTTCAGTCACTCCCTGACTTGCTATTTTGGCTGGTCACGGTGTCACATTTGAGTCTTCCCATCCCCTGCCTCAAGGAAACATTATTCCCATGATAATCAGGTGTTTGTTATAGGAGCTTCCAAAGACAACAGGAGAGAGCCCTGATACAATAAGCCTACTGCTGGGGGTTAGAAATGAGGATGATGATAAAGCAGGGACAGAAGACAAGATTAAATGAAGAAAAATATCCAATTTCTGAAACTCCACTGGCTACATTTAGATTTCTCAGCAGCAGCCTGCTCAGCACTAGACTGACACATGCCTGCATCCTGCCTTGTGTCAGTGCATCCACCTGGCTGATGTGGCAAGGCTGGCCATCCCAGCAGCTTTAAACTTCCCAGCCATCTCAGATTCTTTCTGAGCAGTGATGTTTGGTTTTTATGAAAGAGCAGAACTTTTTGCCTTTTTCACACCTGTCAAGTAACAGGAAGGAATTAGGAGAACAATCCTGTGGCCACCACACCTACCTTCATCATCTCCACCATATGTCTAGAGGGCTTCTGCAGCAGCTGCCAGTAGCAGAGAGAAAGCAAACTTTCTTCCTGATCTTCATCTAGAGATAATAAAATTTTAAAAAGATCATCCTGGAGCAGACCAAAGGTACATCTAATCTAGTGTCCTCTCCCCAGCAAAAAATAGCTGATGTGGAGGGATGAATGTGAGAACAGGGTAAGCAACCAGTAATACATCCTAAGAATATTGTCCGTGCTTTCAACACTGTGTAGCTTTCTTAGCCAAAACCAGTATGTTGTTTTTCCCACCTTTTGGTGAATTTATTGACCATGACGTTTTCTCATGGTCCTCCAAATCTATGCAGTCTTGGCACCCTGAAGATGCTCTACCAAGGAGATCCATACCTTAATTACAATTCTGTAAAGTATCACCTCCATCCTAAACCTTCTATCTTACAAGCTTACCTGCTGCCCCTGCTTCTTATCCTGGAAGAAGGCTGGAAGGATTGATCTCCCCATACTGATCCAAACTTGGAGGCTCCTACCATCCCTTCTTGAGCTGCCTCACACCAAGGCTGCAGGACCCCTCCCTCTGTGACCATCCAGACACTGTGTGGGCGTGCAGGACAACATCCCACCAACCTGGATGGCAAGTTTGGGAATGGGAATAGTCCCAGACACACGCTCCTGTCTGGTAAGATCTTAAACCTCATCCAGGCAGTGTGGCTTAATTCATCAGTGCTTGCAAGGAGTCCAGGTACACAAGTGTGAGGCACTGCATGAGTGGCAGCAGGCAGAGTTGCCTGTACCCCAGCCTCTCCATGTGTTCAGACAGACACCAGTGTTTTGCAGTCATAATATTTCCACAATTTCCCCAATCTTACCTCCTCTTTCCTTCCAGGCTTTAAGGTAAGCAACTTTAAAAGCAGCTCCGGAAATGGGTAGAGGCTAAAGAAGAAAGTCCCAGAAAAGACACTTGGGCAGGGAGAGGTGGGAGGGAGGCACATGCCCATATGCACCCTCACCAGCCTGCCTGAAGAGAGAACTAATATAATTTGTGTGGGATTTTCCTCCCCCTCCCGCAGATCAAAAGGACAGCAGCAATGCAATCTGCTGTTTGTGTAGGAAATGTGTCAGAAGAGGGAAGGAGGGGATACACATGGGAACATCTGCTCCAAGAAGCCACTTGAAAATTAACCATTTAGGTCCTGATCCAGGAAACACCTGCCTAGTGCTAAGCCTCAACAACACTGGGGCTGTGCATGGTCACGACACCTTTTGCAAAGTTCTGGAGAAGGATGACAAGGAAGTCTTACTCTGGTTTCCTTGGACTTGGCTCATGCAGACAGAGGGGAGCCCTTCCTGCTGCTGGGCTGTGTTGAAGATGTAGGAAGGGTTGTGCATGGACAGATTCACTCATCTCCATCCAGGCACACCTGGACAAGTGCAACATTTGCAACCTGGCGCCCTGAGTTATGGATGCTAAGAGCAGGGTACAGGGGGGAGACAGTAAAACCTCCCTTCTCCTCCTCCCCTTACTGCTCTCTCCCTCTTCCTGCATCAACTGGACCTGGCAACCTGGAGCTAAAGAACCCATTGCAGAAAGTTAAGGGAGGGAGAAGCACATCCTGTTTTTTCTCTCCTACCTGTGACTATTACAGGTGCCCTTAAAGCCACCCCTTGTGCCCTTTGCACAAAAACTTGTTGCCAGAATAAAATATTTGCTGACCTGGCTTTGCAACATTACTACCTGCTAAGATAAGTACAGCAGAGAAAAAGAGAAGAAAAAAAAAAAAAAAAGAAGAAAAAAAAAAAGGGTGTTCTGTTTTTTTTTTTCTTTCTGTGTGTAAAATTAAAAATCTCACATTGTCCCAGTGCAACAGAGTCAAGCACAAAAGGGAAAAAACAGCCCCGTGTTGTTCTAGGCCAGGTGCCAAAACAACTTGTGTGAGTTTGTGCTGGCAGCAGCGTTCCCCGGCTGAGGGTCCACGCTTGGCCACAGCAGAGTCGTGGCCACCAACCCTGCCTCCCAGGCCACTGAATCACTGTCCCCTTCTCCCTCCTACCCTGGCCACCCTGAACCTCCCACACACTTAAGCTAATGGTTGTTTTGGGTTTTTTTATTATTTATTTGGCGCGTCCTGTAAAATGTGTCCCATGACTGCCGTTTACTACCCAGGGTGGCATACGAAAGGCTGCTGCCTCTGTGAAAACATCAACCTTAACCCGGTTTTGGACACAGTCCAACAAGTCCTTTACCCACTGAAATACTTTGACACAAGTATTTCAGTCAACAGGATTCCTTGCATGAGTAAGGGATTGTGGGATTTAGCCTTTACCCATCTTATTTTTCTGGTAAATAAAATGTACTTTTTTCAACCACTCTAGAGAACTTAACGATTTTTTTTTTTTTTTTTTTGCCTTTTCCTGCTCTTTAGGTTTTGCCTATTTCCCCAGAGTCCCTATCACTGCAAACACCATTTAATTTGCAATTTCTTTCTTTCCAATCTCTCCTCTATATAAATCACTACATTTACCTTCCTTACTTGTAGACATGAGTTAAAACAGTAATGTGATCCCCGAGTTAGCAGAGAGAGATTGTTTGGATTTCAGGTGCTGCATCAGAGCTGGTTTTCTTGGTATTGATCCTGCATCAAATGCTGGAAGAGCTGCAAGAGTTCAAGTGTAACTCCCAGTAACCAAAGAAAAACCCAAATGCCACATTTTTTTAACTGATCTTAAGAGGACCTCTGCTTTCCTTTTGTTTCTCTGCCTTCTTACAAGTCTTGTTTAAATGTCTGTAGTCACAAATCCTCCCCTAAATTCCCAAGACACAGCAGAGAGCCTGAGAGTATCCCGATTACACAGGTGCAGTTTGAACATTGCTCTGGACTTGAGCTGGAGGCTATCTCTGCTTCACTTGTCTGAAAATAAGTACTTAGCCTTTTGGACTATGGAATTACAGGCAGACATGAGCTGCAGCACATCACTTGGTGTATGCTGCTGGCTATGCAAACTAAGGACCCACAGCCATGCAGCCACCATCTAGGCACATCCTCAAGTCTCAGTTTTGAAGGTCAGACAAACTAAGGGAGATGTTAAGAACCATGGGGCTACAGCATGCCTTACTGCAACTTTGCAACTTTCCTGTTTAGTTTTACTTTTAGTCCATTTTTGTTAGGGTTTTTTTTTTTTGTTTTTGGTTTCGGTTTAGGTTTTTTTTTTTGCAAATGAACAGTTCGCTGTCGTGCCAAATTCTGAGAAACCCTTTTGCATACCGAATGGGAAATACTGTCACCAGCAGTGACAGGGGTCCATTCATCCTGTCCTGCTTTGACCAGCTGACACCCACAGCTCCCTGGCAGGTGACAGCCATTCCAGGTTGTTTTCTTTCACTTATTAACTGCTACAGGCTGGCCTCCATCTACACATGGTGCTGTGTTGGAAGCATTTTTTCCTGCTCTTTAGTAAGTGTCACCATTTTGACCAGAGAAACCTGACACTTTGCACAAGCATCAGGAGTGTGTCCTAAAGAGCTGGATTTGGGTTTTTTTCGCATGGTTTTGCATGCCTGCTGACATTTCCACTATCCCATATTTTGAGGCATTTAATTTCCAAGGGCAACTTACTAAAAATTCTTCTCCATGGGTACCAGTGGAGCTCAGGCTCTTTGCTGTGTTGCAGGAGGAACACAGTAATGCAGTAGCCTGGATGTCAAACTGCAGCCTGAACCCCTGATGTTGTCAAGTCTGTCACTTCATTGCATGAGAAAGCCGTGATGCAAGAGCAAAGTGTACAAGAACTGTCTCTGAAGTCAAAACTCTTCCACAGAGAGAGGTCTACCTTCAGATAAATCCAAGCCACTGCCCTAGTTTCAGGGAGTCTCTTCTCCCTCACTACACCTTTGCCTGGGTGCTAAGTGCTCATCTCCCCAGGACCCAGCCATGCCACCAGCTTCAACTACCTAACTCTCCAGCCATATTCTTAAGCTTAATGTTATTCACATATTTCAGTGATTCATTAAAACAGGACTTGCACTGAGAGTCTAATTAAGACCAAGGTTCCACATTCATTTCCAGAGAAGTAAAAGGCAAGTTATGTAAACTCACAGCAAGTACTTCTTCTTTTACCAGAAGAGCAAGATAAAAGCATAAAACACATCCATAGGCAAAACAGTAAAGGAGGGGAGTGAAGGTTTTGGCAGACAGTACATAAGAGAAGGAAGTCTAGAAAGATATTTTTATTTGCATTTCTTACATGACATTCTTTGGACTTCCCCTCCACCTGGAACACATCAGAGGGAAGTGGAGCGACCAGTGTGATGGCTACTAAACAGCCCTAAGACAGCAGCAGTTCTTTTTGACTAGAAAAACGGTCTGTCTTACTCTCCCCATCCCCAGCCTCCTGTTTCTCTCTCCGTTTTCTGGGGCTGGACTGAGAGGCACAGGTTTGGTACTCAGGCTTCCCAAGGGGTCAAGCAGAGGCTGGGAGCACAGCGAGCACAGATTCTCTCTGCACTGAGCTCCCAGATTCACCCCAAAATCCTTCCCATACAGTTCCCAAAACCCCTGTCCCAGTTCCTCTGACTAGACTGAGGCATGGTGAAGAAGAGGACAGATGCCCCTGCTAAAGAGACCTAATATGTTTAAAAACTGATAGTTTCTGTATCTGGAGATAGAAGTTTTTTTTGTAATGTAGGAAGTGTGGCTTTTAGAGCCAAGGAGGCAGCTCTGGTCTCAAAGGAGAGCACAAAAAGGGTTGAAGGAAGAAGAAAGTACCCAAGGAGAAAGGACAGGGGCTAGAAAACACCGCTGAGTGCTCCAAATTACAGAGGGTCTTGGAGGTGGGAACAAGAAACTTGGTTTTGATTTGCTACATGATAAAAGGATAAAGTAATAGAAGATGTGATTGCTGTAGCTATCTGGATGTGTTTGAAAGAGCAGAAGTGGGCATCACTAAGGCAAACAGTAGAGAGATGATAGCAGTGATGGTGTGAACTGTGAGGCATGTGAAGGTTTTAGTACGGGGATCAGAGAAAAGCGAGATATTTTGGATTTTATTTTTTTTAACATCTGGGGTACTTATGCTCATTTATATTGGCTCGGGATGGGTTTGGAAACTCCATGGAAAAGCAAAAATCAAAAGACTATTATCTGCCACACACATGGCAAAAGAGGGGTCTTTTATGCCCTGCGACTGCAAATTTATCCAAGAAGGATCACGACCTTATTCTAAGGATATTTTTGGCCAATGCTATAAGTCCCAAAAGAGGAATCTGCTTAAGCCACCTTCTATAGGCAGTGGGATAGGTACACCAACACTCCATCTTATAAACCTCAGGGTAATAGTTAGACGTACAAATGATTTATTCTGAGAAAAAACATTTTCTGAGGAACAGCTGCTAAGCTGTCACCAGAACATCACCAGGACTAAGGTTTTTATTCTAGGTTATATTTTTGCTTAGCAAGGATTTTCACTGTGAGATTTTCCAGTCCTAATCTAGCAAAACACTTCTGCAATATTTAGCCCTGTTTTCTCCTGGGAGTTACTAAAATAAGGTGCATTGTTAACATGGTGTATTATTTGCTTATAAACAGAGCAACGCCAATTAAGAACCTCTCCCTTAAATAAGAAATTAGTAACTCTACACTGGACCTTACCAGTGCTGCTCAACCTATCCAAGAATACATCAGCTTCTGATTTAAAGACCTCTGTCTGGGCTTGATAAATCTTACGCCTGGTCCCAAAGTGGACACTGATTTTGTCTTGTACTATCCACAGTTATTTTATGGCCTTCCATTGTCATTCTTTATATACCATGCTACAAACTTCTATACACCTGTTAATGTGTAACATAGGTTCTCAGACTTCCTTTCCAGGGACAAATGGATAATGCAATACAATAACAGATAAATAATACAAGTATTAAAGAGGAAAAAACTTGCTTAATTGTACCAGATTTTTTAAAGTAAGTGTATATTTTGTTCCCAATGTACCAAAGAAAACCTAAGCCACATTAAAATATGGCTGCCAGGGTGATTAGCAAGGGTGAAACAGGGGAAAAACCTTTCTGAAATAGGATAGTGTGTCTCATCAACATCATGCAAATTTCCTTCACCTCTGCAAACCAAGTGTGCTCCCTTTACAGAAAAAAACCCCCAATGGATTTTGAAAGATCTTTACTATTTACAGAATTTTTACTATTTTTACTATTTACAGAAATCCAGAACACAGCAGACTGTGACAAAAACCAACCAGAAGCTGAGGGCTAAGGAAGCTGAGTGAAACTATGATAGATAAATAACTGAGAGGAAGCTGTCTCCCAGCTGCTGACAAGAGAGCTGAAGTACAGGTGTGATATTAAATGCCTGGCTGGTTCGGGCAGGGACTCTTGCTGCGGAGTCAAACGTGACCTGTGCCAGTGGTACCTTTGCAGGGTCCTTTGTGCCCTGAATGCATGTCACTAGATTGCTGTATCCTTACTGATAGCTGTGGTGTAGCAAATACAACAAGTTAATGTGTAATTTATATTTGCAGCTTAGTGCTACGAGCCTATCCATTTGGTAGGATGATTTGACAATGGATAAGTAAGGCCCTAGCTGCTAAACTATATACTCACAAATACTGCAGTGCACACACAGGGTCTCATTATCAGGGAGAAATCAGCAGGACAGCCATAAAACAAATACGACTCACATAAACACACTGCTCAGGAGACTGTCTGCAATATATGCTCTGATTAATGTCTGGAATGGCAATAGTGCAAGTTAATGCTTCCTTGAGTCTTAGATGACGTGCTTGAAAAGATCTTTGGGAAGGTCATGCCCACTTTTATGACCTGACTGCAAATGGAGCAAACATCTCCCCCCCAAAAGGCTGACCTTGGATTTGACTGCAAGGTAAGTACTGGTGTAGATTGCAAATTGGGGAAGATCTGAGAACACCAGTGGCAGCTCCTTCTCTTAACACCATGGGGTTCAGCATCTTCTGGAGTTAAAATCCTGCCTGTTTTGGAGGAGGAAATGAAGCATTTGGTCCTTCTAACAGCCCACTGCTGTCTTCATGGGAAAAAAAATCAACCTTTGGAAAAGTTTGGAAGAGCTTCTGCAAATAAACCTTGCTATGAGCAGTGCACTGAAAATCAGTCCCTGCCAGTATGAAACAATCTCAGACCTTGACTTTCCCTGTGAAATGCAACTGGATTACCACAAAGAAGGTGCCCTACAAAACAAAAACAAAAAAACAGAAAAACCCAAAACAATCAAGCATTAAAGCACTGAAATCATGTAGCAACAAACACAAAGAGGCTTCTGCCCAATGCTGGGAGACACAAAATGATTAAATCACACGAAAAACCTGTTGCTACCACTCATGCATTTGGCCAACAAAGAGGGCTAGAGAGGCCCCATTTGGTAAATATATACACTTGTTGGATCAAAGGAGTAAGAATGGAAGCGAGTCCTCAGGCTTTATGGACCTGGTCCAGTTGGTTTTTCTACTAATTTCTGTGGGCTTTGGCTCATGTCCAGGCAGCATAAAAAACCAGGAGCGGGGCTAGCCTTGCTTGGCAAATGAGAGTCCTGCCAGCACCACTGATTTTTACTTGCTCTGCCCTAAACCTGGGCTACTTGTTCAATTCTGGAAGGATCTGTGAGCAGCTGAAGGCTTGCTGGCACCCAAGAGTGGTCTGGCTGGACCCAGGCAGGCACGTGGCTGCAGAATGATGCCTAACATGGTGGCTCTCCACATCTTCCATCAGTCCCCATTCACATTCAGCTGTCCTCATGTTCGGCAGCACCATGGTTGTCATCTCTGAGCATGGTCAGAGAGTTTCCTTCAGCTGAGCAGCTGCTGCCTGGCTCTGTTCCCTGGGGGAAGGACTGCAAACGGAGCCTCTTCTCAGTTTTGGGGTCAGGGAGCCTTCAGCAGCCTCCAAAGGGCTCAGGGGCCCAGGAGGTGGAAGCAGACAGTCTGCTTACCAAGTTGTGCCTTGGCCAGGGCCTTGAGGAAGGCAGAAGCTCTCAGAATAAAGCTTCTGGGGCAGTTCTTCCTGCTGCCTTGCCTCCAGTAATCACTTTGGGCTTGTTTACATTAGAGAGTTGTACTACCAGTATTTTATACAGCCATAGTTAAATCAGTACAACACCTGTATTGTATCTATGGTTGCCTTGGTGTGAAGGTGAGTATAGTATTTCTGAGCCCTGAAAAAGCAAGCCAACAACATGCAAAATGGATACCTAGAGAAAATGGGAATGCTGTTGTGTTTTCTGACATTTCAAACTCAGTAATGACCAAAGACTTACTGTGAAATTGTAATTAGTTTACTAAAAATAAGATAGTGCTGGATTGTAGACAATTATTCCTAGCTCACAGAACCCAAACAGGAATTAAAACCCTAGTTCTTTTTCAATCTATTTTTTTCTCCTTTATTAATAAAAGAGAGAGGGAAAATGAACTATGAAATAAACAAAATAAGGGATTCCTGCCAAGTAGCACAATTCATATGAATACTAGAGAGAGACTGTCTAACATTTCCAGTGTACAAAGACAGCAAAACTCTGCAAGTTGAAAAATCCACAGAGTAACTTAATGGAAACTGCACTGGCACTTTGGGGAAGAAACTGCTCCACTATTGGTAGTGTCTGTATTACTAGGCTGCAATTGTGGGATAATGGCTTCTTTAAAAGGACAGAGAGCTCCCATTCCCCAATCGTGTCTGCGATCGTGGACAAACAGATAAAGCTCTCGGCTTTACTGAATGGTGACAGATTTAACCCCAGGACCTTTAACTCTTTCACTGGAGCCAGGCACCTCCATATTCCACACAGGAGTTTTCCAATTTGAACAGTATGGGTGGCTGTACTACTGAATACATGAGAGGAGCTTTGTGGTGATGTAGCTACTGACAATCAAAAAACACCCAAATATTCTGGCATTCACTGGCAGTGGAATTAAATAGTCGAGGTCTGTGAGAGAGAAGTGATGTTGGTGGACCCTGACTTCTAGAGATAAAACATCAGAGAACAGGATTATATACATTTAATATTGACTTAACAATCAATAAACTGATGTTTTAAGGTGCTAATATGCACAGTGCATTGGAAAACAGATACACAAAAATAAAAAATAATTTAAAAGTTGCTATCCTGTGAATATTATAATCTAGACACGGCAACCTACAGGAAGGAAGAGAAAGGAGTTTCCCAGCTTCACTTGGAACCTGAAGCACGGACTCCGACTGGCAGCAGGTGTGGGGTTTGCAGGGGACCTCTATAGTGCCCCCGTGCCCAGCTCCTCCCCTCCTTCAAAAAAAGCCACCTGACACCACTCTCAAACTCCTTTTTTTTTTTTTCTTTCTTTTTTTTTTTTTTTCTTTTTCTTTCCCAAGGGCGGCAAAATCTTTTAAAAAATACCAACCTCGACCGCGAGACCCAACACAGCAGCGACATCCACAATCCCTCCACATTGACCCCTCTCCCGGGGGGGGCTCCCGTAGCAGGAGTTTTGCGGCTGGGAGGTTGGGGGAGTGGGGGATGGATCGCGATCCCCCTCCCGCTACCCCCTTTCTCCCCGTCCCCCCCAACCCTTCCTCTACGCTCCGCGGGTGCGGAGGCGTCGCAGAAGAGTTAGGAGCGGGACGGCAGCGCTGCCAATGCAGCGGCCGAGAAAGGGAGGAGGAGGAGGAGGAGGAGGAAGGGGAGGAGGAGAGAGGGGGAGGGCGCAGCCGGCAGCGCGCACCGGCCGCCGCCGGCGGGGCTGGCCGGGGTGGCGGGGGCTATTGTGTGCACCAGACGGGGACACACTCGCCACACACTCACACACAGACACACACACACTCAACACAGACACGGATCGGAGGGAAAATATCGCGAGAGCGGCCGGTTAACAACCTGCTCCACAAACACCGCCGCGCAGCCGGCCCCGCGCCGCACCCGCGGAGCGCCGCGCACATGCGGACGCCGAGCCCCGCCGCTGCACGCCGGTGAGTAAAGCGGGGAGAGGCGGGAGGCCCAAACCCAACCCCCCCTCCGGCAAGGAGAAAAGTCCTCCTTGCAAAGTTGGGGAGCGCGGTTGGGAAGAGGGGGGTGGTGGTGTTCCCGAAAGCGGCTCCGCGGTGCTTCCCCCCCCAAACACACACACACACACACACACACACACACACACACACACACACACACACACACACACACACACACACACACACACACACACACACAGCCTCTGCCGTCCCCCCCCCCTACTCCCCCTCAACCGCGCTGCGCGGAGCCGGGCGCCCGCGAAGGTCACCGCGACGGGCTGCGGGGAGCAACTTTGCGGCGGGAGGTGGGGTGAGGGCGGGGGGCAAGGGGGGGTTAGGGGGTAGGGGAGGGTAATGTAGGGGTGGGGGCGGTCTCGGGGCAAGTTTGTGGGATTTAATCGCGGGCTATAAATGGGGCTGCTGGAACTTTAAAAGGCAGCAAGCTGTGGTTGGCTGGTAGCGAGATTTGGAGTAACATATGGCATTAAAAGGCGCACAGCTGGAGGTAGCATTTCCATCGCAGTGAAGTCAGAGCAGCTGACTCTCCAGCTTGCGGTGTAATTAGCAAACCGAGCACTCCTCCTTCCCTCCCTCCCTCCCTCCCGCCTGCCTCCCTCCCTCCCTCCTTCTATCCCTCCCTCCCTCCCGCCGCGCCTCGCTCGCACTCGCACCGCGCCCGCGCTCCCTCCTGCCCGCCCGGCTCCGCGCCCGCGGCCGGCTCCGCCGCGCCCCGCGGGAAGGTAAGCGCCCGGCCGCGGCAGGTAGCCGACTGCAGCCTCAACCCTGCCCGCTCGCTGTCCTTGCGCCTCTCGTTTTGCTCCTTGGCTTTTAATAACTTCAAGGGAAACTTTTTCCTCTTTATTCCCCCCACGCCCCCGACCCTTACCGCATGCGGGGGCCGGGGCCGCTTCCACCCCCCTAACCCGCCCTCCCCACCCTGCAAAAACGCCACTTCCCCAGCACCAGCCGCCACTGTTTTGTTGTGATTCCGTGCATAACGACTAAGGATAAAGTTTAAATGTGCGTGTGTGTATGTGCATGACGTGGGTAATAGGCTTTATTAAAAGATGCCCTGAGTTAGTGTCGCTGGGAAGACAGCCTGGGAGTTTAGGATTTTTTTTATGTCTGTGCGAATGTGTGTGCGTGCTTTCCTTCTCTTAATTTTATTAAAGTGCTCAGTGGAGAAACAAAGGTTGGAGGGGCTGCTGCTTTACTAGCTTTTGTTTACTTACAATCAAGTTTTTCCTGTTCGGAGCAGGTGCGAAAGGATGAGAAGCATGTTGTGTTGTTTTGTTGGTTTGTGTGGGTTTTTTTTCCCCTCTCTCCCCCTCCTTAATAAAACTATTTACAGACAATTAACAGTAAACGTTATCTCCAAGGCTGTTTCTTTGGCTTGTGTTACCAAAAAGCCGATCTGTTTGTTACAGCTGCTAGGAGGCTTTAGTTTACAGTAGCATTCAAGTTTTTCCTGTTTTGAACAGGTTATGAAGGAAGAATGGAGTTTCCAGACCATAGCCGCCAGTTGCTGCAGTGTCTGAGTCAGCAGCGTCACCAGGGCTTCCTGTGTGACTGTACTGTTTTAGTTGGAGAAGCTCAATTCAGAGCTCACAGAGCCGTTCTTGCCTCTTGCAGTATGTACTTCCATCTTTTCTACAGGGACCAGTTAGACAAAAGGGATATTGTGCATCTGAACAGTGACATTGTCACAGCCCCTGCCTTCAGCCTGCTGCTCGAATTCATGTACGAGGGAAAGCTGGAATTCAACAGTCTCCCGGTCGAAGATGTGCTGGCTGCGGCTAGCTACCTTCACATGTATGACATTGTGAAAGTCTGCAAGGGCAAGTTGAAAGATAAAGAATTATGTTCCGAAGAGAAGATTAATGATGAGGCAGCTAGTTTGGAGAAAGCAGAGCATTTTCTAGATGCTGGGGTGCCCCTGGTCCACGAGTTTGACCCAGGAAACAAACAAAAATTCAGCGTTGCAGAATACGAGAGAGCAGCAGGCAAAGAAAAGGTCAGCAGTCACCCCGCCTGGTCCTCTGATCATCTAAGTGTCAGCTCTGTGCCGACAGAGGCAGAACCGTGCGCCGCAGCAGCTGGAAAAACAAAGGCTAATGTCAATAGTTCCACGGGACCTTTGTCCCAAAGGTCTGTTAACCATCCCCTGGCTTCGAGTGATGTGGACTGCGCGCTGGATTTGTCTTTCAAGCCCGTGCCGGGGAGAGATTCCTTACACCCCTCCTATGTCTTTGGACAGCTGGCTTCCGACAGCCAGCAGCAGGGTACCGAGCCACTTGTTAAAGATGAACAAGACTTGCTGTCAGATCAGGAGGATGGCGAAGCCAGGAGTCCGGAGAGTCAGCATTTTGGGAATTCAGCCAAAAGCCTAGTGACAGGGTTAGGACACATGTTCGCGGGGAATGGCAGCTCTCATGCCCGAGAGGAGGATATAGATCAAGAGCGAGACGAGAGTGAGGACGACATGGATTCCTCGGACATCTCCTCCTCGGGTGTCCTCGTGCCTCCCGGGCATATCTGCATTTGCCCCCTCTGTAGCAAGGTGTTCCCCAGCCCACACATCCTTCAGCTGCACCTGAGCTCCCACTTCCGTGACAAGGACGGCTCCCGGACCCGCCTGTCTCCCGACGGGTCCGTCCCCACTTGTACCCTCTGTGGGAAGACTTTCTCTTGCATGTACACCTTAAAAAGGCATGAGAGGACTCACTCGGGGGAGAAGCCCTACACCTGCGGCCAGTGTGGGAAGAGCTTCCAGTATTCCCACAACCTCAGCCGACACGCTGTGGTGCACACCAGGGAGAAACCCCACGGGTGCAAGTGGTGCGAGAGACGGTTCACCCAGTCTGGGGATTTGTACAGACATATCCGCAAATTTCATTGTGGCCTTGTAAAGTCCTTGGTTGTTTGAGATGTGGGATTCTTATTTTTCTTATTTTTTTTTTTTCCCCTGCCCTTTTAAAACAAAACAGGAAAAAAAAACGGCAGCATCTAAATTTTATTTCCCCCCTTCCTCTTATTTTATTTTGGTGATACTCACTTCAGGTATATGATCTTTAAAAGATGAAGAGGTGTACACTCCAGAGGCCTTTCAATGTAATTCTTCCACCTCTCCATCTTCCCCTTCCCCTGCCGTGCCCCCTTCTCAGCCCTGTCCTTTAGGTCTTCTCTTGCGCACCCATGTTACATTATTAATGTGAAATGATCTAAGTAATTCTGCAATGATTTAGCATATGTTTTCACACTGGAAGTACTTGCTTCGTGGTCAGGGTTGTTTTTTTTTTGTCTGTTTGTTTTGGTTTGGATTGGGTTTTGGTTTTTTCCAGTTTAAAAAAAAAGATTATCAGCAAGTTCTGGAGAAAAATTTGAATTCCATTAAGCTCCCCTAATGCTCTCTGTGTGTTGCAGAGAAACCTATGAAGAGATGAACATTGATTTAAATACATTTCAGTATAGAGAAACTTGTCTGCACATTACAAATGGCCCTACTTTTATTTTACAGAGCTAGACAAGACCTTAAATAGGCCCCGATTATGAAGGGGGTCAAGGATTCCCGCCTGTGTCTTTGGTACGGGTCATTTTTTTTTAATACCCTTTATTATATTAGAATAGTTCTGCAATTGGTCCTTAAAACTGAATGAGAAGGTTTTGCCTCGGGACTTGACTTAAATTTTCCCTTCCCCCCATCCTCCTCGGTGGACTGGCCTACTGAAAAGCTGCTTTCAAGCATAAAACGTGGACAGAAAAACTCTGTCTGCAGCATATTCACTCCAGAAATACTGAAGGATGTGCACTGGAACCTATATATAAAAAAAATCATACGATACATCATTATTTTCATTCCCATATTGACACCTAGGGGCTGATCCTGTCCCCCCTTGGGGGGTGGGAGGGAGACAGGAGTCCTAAAGCCAACAAAAAAACCATCTCCGTATCAGGTTCTTGGGGTGTCATAGTTCAAGGTAACTCAAACCACACGTATTAGAAGGTGCCCTGCTGTCTTGCCCGTGATGTTTGCTGCTACACTAGAATCGGCAGCTCAGAATTTTCTTTTTTTTCTTTTTTATGAAGTTTATGATACCCTCTGGGCCAACTTCTGTGCAATCACCGGTATTTCAGAGGAGCAGGATGAAGATAAAAAGCTGGAAGGAAAACTTGGCCCAACTTTTTTCCCCATGTCTCACCTTTCAGGGGAGGTTTTTGGGGTATTTTTAGGTATGGGGGTTTGGTTTTTTTGTTATTGTTGTGTTTTGGGGGTTTTTTTTTGGGTTTTTTTTTTTTTTTTTTTAGTTTGTAAACTGAGGCTGCTTATAGCTATAACAAGTTTTACTCCAAATAACTCAATTACATGCTTAATAGAGCATACTTTGGTCTGTGCATGTTAGTAAATATCAGATTATTCCCTTCGAGTCAAATTACCCATTCAAGGTACATGTACACGAGACTGAAATATAATAATGATATCTGAGGGGTTTGAATGTTGTTCTGCTGCGTTAGCATTGCTTCTCCAGCTTCTCTGACACTCCTGGAGTTCTTTTGTGAAACTTAAGCGTTTATTATAAAATTATTTTGAAGCACTGAGTTAGATTATTTTTAAAAGTTGTGCTTGAAATACTGTATTTCATCTTATGAAGAAAAAAAATTTCCCAATGCCTTCCCCCTCTGGTCCAAAAACTGAGCACTACCTACATAAGTAATATGGAATTGATTATTTTTTTAATATTTTTTTTTAAAAAAAAAACATAAGTACTTCCTCTTTTAAAGAAAATCAGGATCTCCCTGTTACAGCATCCTCTTATTATTCATCTCTTAAACTATGAATGTACATGTAATGTGAAATTTTGCTTCTATTTATAGTTTTGGGGTTTTTTTGTTTTCAATCTAATTTCTTGACTGTAAAATATTTTTACTGAACCTGTTACAGATGAAAGTATTTGGGAGAGTACTCTATCTTGAACATAAGTGGCTTTGGTACTGTGGTCTTACACTACTTAATCAGTTTTCTTCCTTTTTTTTTTTTTTTTTTCTCTTTTTGCTGTGATTGGAAATAGCACTGAACAAAATCTACTAAATTAAGTTATTTTTCTTTCTACTAAAATTAAGTTATTTTTTTCTCCTGAAGATACTTGATATAGTATTTATTAGATTTTTTTTTTTTTGAAGTGGAATTATTTCTGTTAATCTATTTCAAAACTAGTTAATTTACACTTCACTTTAAATTTTATAACAGTGGAATTTGCATGTTGAACAAAATGTAAAGAGTTTAATGTAGAGTCGGCATTACTGAAGCTGGTAATCTTAATTCTGCATTCTTGTGACACTTTTTTGCATTTCAGTCTTCAGTTACTGTTGGTTTTGGTTTTGATTTGTTTTTGTTTTTTAATTTTTTTAAAGATCATAAAATAGGATGTGCCATAAGAACATCATTAGAGTATGGAGCAGGGAAAAGTTGAAACAAGTTTGTGTCTGATCTTAGTATAGAAATAATTCATTAATCTGAAGCTATGAGCATGCTCTGTACTGCAGTGAATATGGGGCAAAAGTTTTTTTTTTTAAAAAAAAAAAAAAAAGAAAAAAAGACTTTCTCATTCTTTACTTACATCATGAACACACTGTTCTCATAGTCTGGTATTTGTGTTCCCACTCCTCATAGCTTGAATTTCTAAAGTAAAAAAAAAATATTTGCACTTATTTTTGTTCTTAAGGTGACTTTTCTTGGCTATCTCTCTGTGTGTGTCTCTTATTTTTAAGTTGCAATAGCTCAGAGCATGTTTTCAAAATGGTTCATGACTCTACAGAGAAGTACTAAAAACATTGCACACTTACGCTTGTCTCTTGATAAACTATTTCACTGTGGGGTGGTTGCTGTCTCTGTAGGGGACAGTCCTGCTCTGCATTTTAAACACTGGATTTGTCTTCTACTACAAACAAATACTGTGAAGTTAATGTAAAAAAAAAAAATCATTGATATTTTTAATTGTTTTTAATCTTGGTGCAGTTCAGATTAAATATGTATATTTAAAGACACTAATTTTTGTGGGAGAGTTTTATAGTATACAGTATGTAGAAAAGCTATTGGAATGGAATATATTTTATAAAAACGTTCTATCACTGTTTTATAGTGAACTATTTTTTTCTTCAGTGTTAGTGTAATATTGTTAGTCTAGATATGACAATCGCAGGAAGAGTGATTCAAGCTACTGTTAGCGCTTAGTTTTGCGTGGAGTTCTGTTTGCAACTGTATTGGTATGTGCTGTATAATGTGACAATCGTGACTAGGATTGTTGTCTTTATAAATTTACACAAAATAAAACGTGCTAGAGTTGTAAGCTTCAGCCTCCTCCTCCTCGCCCCCCCACCTCAACCCCTTTAGCAGAAGTCTTGTGATGTTGGGGTTTTTTGTTGTTATTTATTATATGAGTGATTTATTGTTTTCATTATTAGTATTTTACAGGTGGTTGTCCTTTTTTTTTTTTTTTTTTTTATGTTTTTATTATGTATTGTAATAATTTCTTTCTTTTTCAGGGCCACGTGGAATTTAAGATATGAGGAGTTGCTGTATCTCAGTCAGAGCCTGACTGAGCATTTCCTTAGTGACTGGGCAGGACTTCTGCACCACTTCTGCATTTTAACCAGAGTATTGGGGAGGATTGAACTGGCTCAGCTCTCCCTCCAAAGCCCAGAAGGTCTCCAAAGCCTCCAAAGTGAGCTTTGGACTACCTTGGTCCCAAGCAATGCTTCTGTACAACTGCAGTGAGGTGCAGGGGACTGGGTGACAAGCCTGGGGATGCAGAAGTGATGCAGCATCTGTGGCACAGGGCTCTGGTGCCTCCTGGCATCCTAATGCCTTGGGCTGACCATAGCTCCATTGACTATTATGCCTGAAGAGATTCTCTTGGGAGAGTCGGGGTCCGACCCAACTCCCACTAGTAGCTGCCTTGAAACTTGGGTTGACTTTAGCAGGAGCTGGGATTAGAAGGAAGAAGACCTGAGCTGCCCATCTCAGCTGCTTCTCAAGCTGATGGTTAGGCTTGCTCCTGTACTATGCATATAGCATCTATTTCTTAATTATTTGAAGGCAAAGGATCCTGAAAGAATGGGACCACCTCAAAATGTTGCTGGTTGAGGAATAGGCAAATTGGAGTTAATCCTGGTGTGAAGGCACAGTGTGCTCTCTCCTCCCCTGCTATAGCAAAGTCACTTTGCAGTCATCTCAGAATAGGTATTCCTTGCATTCAAGTGTGCATTCTGCCTGGTGCCTCCAATCTGTGGGAGCACAGAAAGCTGTTAGAGGTGCTCCATGGTCTTGATCCCATGTGATGAAGTGGTAGGAATTATAAATGTGTGCATGCATATATATAAAAATTTATTTTCTACTACTGGGGGTGGCTATCCCTGCAGCTGCTTATTTGTGGCACACTCTCTTCTCACTCTCTTCTGCTGTTTTGTGGATGTATGGAAGAAGATTCAAAGGTGTTTCAGCCTTTCTGACCCCCAAGAATAACTAAAAAAAATGTCACAATCTGGGTGCTATGCTAGGGAAAGGGCTTTTCTTTGAGGGAAAGGACAAAGCAAACTTGAAGCTAAACCTTGGGAGGTGGATGGCTTGCAAACAGGCTATAAATAACTGTGAGTAGATTGAGGAGAGCAGCCCACATCTACTCTGGCATGGGCATGCTGTGCCCATTTTCTTTGTTGATAGCAATTGCTAATGTGAATTCTGGCACTCCAAATCCTGATGCCTGTTGTTCTGATAACATAATTAAATCTTAGGAATGTGAAATATAAAAAGCTTTGGGAAGAAACCAGGCCGCTAAGCAGCTACTGGGCAGGGGGGGTGTGATGGTGGGGCTGTGGGGTGTGTTTGTACTGAATAAACTATGGGATCTCTCTAGGCAGGGTTCCTTGCCTGCCAGCTCATGGGTGCACTGGGAAAGATCCTGCCCTTCTCTATGGGAAAGGGAGTCACCCCAAAGGGTATCTGCTGTCCTAACCCTGGGCTTCAAGGGCTGTCATCTTTCCCGGATTATAGAACATAATGGGCTTCTCAGGCTGGCAAGGGTCAGTCCTACCATTGTCAGCAGCTTGGGTTCCTGCTGCCCTTGCAAAGTCCAGGCCTCCTTGGCCTGAGTGTTGTGATATGTTTTTATTTATTTTTAGCTTTTGTTTTGAAGTGCTGAGTGCCTTCTGGAGATGATCGGGGCTTAGGTAAGTTCAGGGGTGGCTGTGGCTGTCCAGGTGCATCTGGCTGTGTGTCACTGAAAACCACCGTGCAGCTGGAGACCACAGTGGAATGGCTTTTTCCTAGCCTTGTGTGGTGGGATATGGGCTTGGACTGAATGCTTCCCAGCCACTGAGGAGAGTTGATGCTGGCCCATGGGGGTGTTACCAGGTGAGGTTCCCTGGTGCTGTTGGATCCCGCATTGTGGGAAATACTATGCGAAGGGACCATATTTGTTGTTAGATTATTGCAGGTGAAATAAATCTCTAAGCCTGTTAAAAAGGAGGCTCCCCATGAAAAATTGTTGGAGTGGAGGGGTTGAAGGATCTTTGTATTGCCCAGCTTGTTGATACTGTCACCATCCAGCTTCTACTGGTGCTCAGGGCTGGATCATGTCACCCTGAGCTTTACCCATGAGTATCTTTGCTGTTTTGCTGAGGAAGGTGTACAGCAGAACATGAAGCAGCAGCTGCTGTCTGAGGAAATCAATGGCAGGTGTGATCCAGCAGAAACAGCCTATGTAGGGCAAAGCTGGGCTCAACTGAAATGGAGTCCATCCTACGGTGCAGTTGGTGTGTGAAAACGCTTTGTTCTGGGAGGGGGAGGAATTGTGAACAGGGCTGTGAGCAACCTGCCTTGGGAACATTTTGTCTCTAATGGTTCGATGTTTTGTGCCGGGAAGGACCTGGCTGGAAGTGTCGTGGATTGAGCAACTTGTTCAGCAAAGTGTCTTTCATAACAACCCACTGAAGGATTCCTGGTTTCCGACTTTTCCTACGTGGGGATGAGCTGCTGCAGAAGGATGCAGAGCCCTTTCCAAGCATGCACCCTCTTTTTATGCACCATAGCCCTCTGCTCTCTTCCTGACTACTTTGCTACACCCAAATAAAATTAAAAAAAAAAAAAAAAAAAAAGAAAAAAATGGCTTGTGCTGTTTAATGGGAGGAGAGTGAGCAAACAGCGTTGGCTATTGTTACCTGTTTACTGTTCGTTGTTCTCTGTTGTACAGCTGCACACTTCTGTACACAGCTGGCTCTTCTGCTCTTTCAGAATGATCTGGTGCAGAAAAGTAAATTAATTGTCTTCATGGCTTTAAAAAGAAAACAAAACCAAAACAAAAAAACCCACACAACAGAAGTAAACTTCAAAAACAGTTAAAAACTGTTTATATTCTTGGGCCTTTTATGTGCATCAACCTGCAGAGGGTGGGTTCCACCATCTCAAGGGGTTTTGAAGCACTACACATTTCAGACCCTAGGGCAGAATTGCCAGGAATGGGATGTTATCGGTCTTAATAACATAGGAATTTGGGGAAACAAAAGTTCAAATGATAGCCCGATGCACAGGTTACTTCTCCCTGGGGATAACCTGGCCTGCACGCTGGGTACTCTCTGTTCCCCAACCTTCCTTATCTCTCCCTTTTTTTCTGTGCTATCCAGGTGGTGTTACAAGCCATCTGCTGCAGTGATTCAGCAGAATCCATTTAGCTCTTTCCCAGCGAGGCCAGCATCTGCCAGGCAAGGGGGAGACTGTGGGGAAGCCCAGCACATCTGCCGCCGTGTCTGCGAGCAAGGTCTGGGGTCAGCCCCTAACCCCTTCCCAGCCACCCTGCAGGGAGCAGCTTGTGTGGGGGAGCATGGTGATCTTCACCTTAATCGTCGTGGCTTGCCTGGCTCAATCTGGGTGGTTAATTATCAAATGGCTGTTTTGGCTTTAGTCATGAAGGGGAGAAAGTGCCTTGTACTTTGTGATGTGCTGTGGTGTCTGGTCGGTGCTTGGCAGGCACTGGGCTTCCTGGCTGGCACAAGATGGGAACAAGACAGTGCCATCTTCATTCCCAAGGTCAGACTGAGGGAGCTTGGACTCAAAAGCACAAATGTCAAAAGAGAGTGTCCCCAAAGTGGGAGAAATAAGGGCTGAATTCCCCTGTGAGGTGATACAGCAGCTCCTCTCCAGCAGGATTTTGTAGAACACGTGTGATGCGGGGCTGGGCTGGGTGCAAGGAGGGGTGATGCCAGTTCTGTCTTGGGTATCACAGATTTTATTCATTTGCCTCGGGTAGGTCCTTGAATGTGAGGATCACCTGAATTTTGCTTCAGGATGGAAAGAGGATGATCATTCAGATAATACAAAGAATTTCATTAGCAGTGCTGGCTTCCCAACCAATTGGTAAGATGCAAGCTAAGGCTTGGCAGTGATTGCTGGCAAGTACTGAGTTGGTATAAAAAGTAACTACCTGGCAAGATGTTTTAAAAGCCTGTACACATTTTAGCCTCTGGCAGGAAACATAACAAACCTTGCATTCAAAAATCCATCACATCTGTGCCATAGGTTATGGCAGTGAGCACTGAACAAGGAACAGGAACGGGTCACGACATTTCTCATGTACCAGAAGCTATATTTTACAGAAGGCCAGTGACATTTGGAGGTGTATAAGCTTCTATATCTCTTACTTCGTAAATTAAATAAAAATATCTTAGTTTTTGGTAGGCTAGGAGTAATCTCAGTGACTAGGATTTTGACTTGTCTAAGGTCTAGACAGCTGTCAGAAGAAGCTGGTTTCAATTTAATAGTTTCCTTAGGGATGCTCATAAACCTCTAAAAGTTTCTGAAAATGTTTTGTAAGAAAACCTTTTTGCCCTGCTGCTGTCAAAGAACATACATAAGATCCTTGGGAGAGGATGGGAAGAGACCTTGTTTGGGCATCTGGTCTGTCCTGCTCCTGGGGAGGATAAACTAAATGTTAGTTTTACCTGACAATTATGTGTCTAACCTGCATGTGGGAACATCCTCAGGCAATCTGTCACTGTGCCCACCTGTCCCTTAGCCTGGAAAGCTTTTCTCTCCCCATAGTGTCTAGTATAGGTCATATGCTCTGATGCTTTTGTCTTTCCAGGTAGACAAAGAGTGAGGCTCTACTGGCAGCATCACGACTGAGATGTAAAAATAGGGGAACTGACCCTACTTGTAAACTAGACATGGATATGAAGCCTTGGTCAAAGCAGCCAAACTGCAGAACAAGCTTATTCTAAAGCCCCCTGAGGGTTTTATTTTATGGCCAGTAAGATATGGGAGGCCTCAGGGCAGAAGCTGCTGTCTGTAGGTAGGCATGAGAAATGTGCCATTGGTTCACACATGCAGAAGTGACTTTTGTAAAATATGCAAGGTTAAGACATCAATGCCACGTTTGTTCTTCAGGAGAGTTTTACTCTTTCACTTGCATGGTGAACAGCAGGATATGCTCTCCTGTGCCTTGCCTTAGGCTTTTGCTACAGGTAGAATTTTGTCATCTTTTTTAAATGAGCATCACTGAAAATTTAAAAGGGGATCAAATGTGCTTATCTTCCCTTTCTTGTAGCCTTCAGAATGAACCTCCAGTTCTGACTTCAGAAATAACCCAGTTAGCCTCTTACTAATGAAACTTGTATTTCTTGCATTACATTGAAGGTGAGTGTTCAGATCCACTATGGTAGGAAAAGGGAAGCAGAGGCCAGGCTACACCAGGACTGGTTGTGAGACCCATTAGACTGTAGGACAGTGTAATGTGTGGTGGTATTGGGAAGTGAATGAGGCAGAGAATGTGACCATCCTTCCTGTGTGCTGCCACGTAAGGCCTGAGTGCTTCAGCTGATGTGTGTTGAAAGCATGGTGGGGAAACTCACAGTTGGAGGGGAAAGGGCCCAGCACTGCTGGGGAACTGCCAGGAAACACCTGGTCCATGAGACCTGGTACTGCAGGTACCTCTGTCTCTGTCCTGCTCTGGGCTGGTGGAAGGGTGAAGCAGGATTAATGCCTGCTCACCTTCATCTCCTGGTCTGGGAAGTGCTTTGTCTCCTGGTGCTTCTCCTACACCTCTGAGACTCATTTTCAGCTCCATGCTCTGAGAGTGTGGGAAGTCTGCTTAAGCTCAGGTTTACCCACTGGGTTGAGTTTTGTTCTAGCTGGGGAGCAGGTCTGAGGGAGCTCTGCCCAACTGCTGGGCTGCCATCCAGTCCTAGTCTCAATGCCATGGAACTGAAGCACTGAAAGCTCTTCAGCTCCACATATCCAGAACTGGTGCAGTCTCAAGCACTCATTGCTGTCTCGTCACAACCTTCTCAAAGATGAGGAGGAAAGGAGCTGAAGTCAGTGATGCTATTTGGTGCAATAACCCAGGGGTGGCAGTCCTTGCCTGGGAGAGATGGAGGCAGAGCTTCAGGCTCTTCACAGTCTCTTTTTGATGTTGAACTTGCTGTTCCCAACCTTGACTAGTGCCTCACTGCCTAGGGCACAGCCAGCAGTGCCTGCATGAAGTTCTCTATCCATCTGAATAGACAGTGAAGGTGAGAGCCAGGATCTTCACCCAGCGGGTGAGGACATCTTGGGGAGAGAGGAATCTGGAGTTGTAGACTCGAACACACAGGAGGCGGATGGTTTTTGGAACAAAGTACAAGGCTATGGGTATGGCCTCACCCTAAAATGATGGTAATAGCTCTGCTGCTTCTTGTTGCTGGTGCTACTGGGGCTGAGGTGCTCTGGCTCCCTGTAGCACCGAGTTCCAGCAGGGCAGAGAAACTGCAATACTTCCTGAGTGCTGCGTTCAGCTCCTCAGCATAGCAGAATCAGAAACTCTTGTTACCTCTAAAATTAGGCTAAAAAGTCACCCGAGACTTTCAACAACAAAAGCCACCTGTTTTATTTGGCCCAGGGTTTTTTGGGGGTTTTGGGTTTTTTTGTTTTTTCTTAAGCTTGGTGCTTGTAAAACTAGAATTTAAAAGATCAGACGACACTTTGTTCTACAGTATTTGCAAACATCAAAAGATGACAAAACTTACTGAACATTGCTCTGAAGTACAGTCTGAGCACAGTGACTTTCTTGCAGAGTTTCACTCTGCCTCCAGTAGCATACTGGCAAGTTCCTGCAGTGCTTTATCATTCACCTTCAAACCAGAAGTTCTGGCATTTTGTTTCATTTATCTCAAACCCAACAAAAAATGTCAACTGCTTGCATAATAACAAAATGTAAAAGATTTATCCTGGAAATTGATTTTTCATAATATGTTTTTGTGTGTGTGTTTTCCTTTGTTTACTGGGTCTTCAGGGTATGTGATGCTGCTGTGTGCAGTTGATGGAGCACAGGGGAGGGCAGGGAGGGATCAAGAATGTAAATACAACCCCCAAATTTGTCCCCTAGGATGATCTCATGCACAGTCATGATATCTGCATCTCTCAATTCTCCTCTTAAGTTGACATATCTAAAAGTCTTGTTGCTGAAATGTCAGTGCTGGGAGTTTGCCTGGGAGAGCTTGTCTCCACATCATGACCTGGCACAGACTCCCTTAGCTTTTACAACTGCCTGGTGCTAAAGGGTTCTGTGGAAGAAAAATAGATGGAGTTAGAGCTGTTACTGCGTTGCTGGCTTTTGGCACTGCAACCAAAGCTGGTTGACTCAGTGGGTCTTAAAATACAAGTTTAAAATATGATTTTTTTATTTTTTTTTTTTTTTTTTTTTTTAAATCTGAAAAGGACAGTATTAGATTTTCAGCCTTGCAGGAAAATGTCTTCAGGTTTGCAGTCCCCATAGATTTGCAGTCCCCATAGATTTGCACATATGGAGGTACTGAACTGCAGAAAATACAATGCACTTGCTATGGAAAGAGCCTGGGTAGCTGGCCATATCCTGTGAAGCTCTGCCCTGGTGAGGCAAACTCCAGAGCAACAGTGCAGACTTTTGCCCACATAAAGGGCTCTGAGGTTGCACAACTTCCAAGTGGGCACAAGGGTGTAGGCTACCTGTGAGCCTCTGCCTCTCCCCTGTGTACTTTGAAACCCTGAGGGAGGGAGAGCAGGGAATGGTTAAGTCATCAGGAACAGATGCTGCACAGTAGCAGTGAAACAAATATTTGGTGTTTCTGCTACTTCCCATTCAAGGGTAATGCTAACACCAGTGTGTCTGTGTTAACTTGCCCTTTCCTCAGCAGAATCCCACAGCAGAGCTATCAAAGCTGGTTGCTAATAAAAAGCTGCTTGGAGAGGGGAGAGCACTGAGCTCCTGAATATATGCAGTTTGCTTCCTAATTCTGCAAAGTGTTGGTTATTCCCTTGTTTATGTGTCATTTCTTCCCCTGCCTGACCTGTTTGCTATCCCCCTGCTGTGAGTGGTGCTTTGCTTTGCAAAAGAGGAAAGACACTACCCAGAAGGACTCAGAATTTTATTTACAGCTTTGTTTTTTGTTTTTTTTTTCTTTTTCCCCTTTCTTTTTTCAAAGGAGTTTCTGGGTAAGAAGCAGATACCCTGGGGTGTTTTGTTTTTTTCTTTTTTTAATTTATTTTTTTAATCCAAAGAGACCTGCCTATGCCCCTCTGCAGTGTTTTTCTTATAGATGTGATGGGCTTGGGGTACACAGCTGGCTTAGAAGCTCCCAGTTCCCCAGCCCTGGAGGATATTATCCCCATGGCAGCATCTGGCTCTTGGCAGGCTCTGCGGGCAGCCGTGCTGGCAGGGTTTGGAGTTCCCTTTTAGCTTTGTCGTGTGGTAATCTGTCAGTTGGCTCTTCAGGCTCCCTTGTTCTCCTGTGTGTTTTTTTTTTTTCTTCTCAACAAACCTCTTACTTTTGAGTTGGTCAATGAAAGCCTTGAAAATGCTCCTTGGAACTGCTCTCCGTGAGGCGTTTCTTGTGCTTTGCTCCAAAGAGGGTCTTTTGGCAAATCTTTATTTTATGATAATTGTAGCAAGAAGGGAAAAAAACGGATCAGGTTCCTAGCAGCTTGGTGGAGTCCGTTAGTGTCAGTGGACAGGATAATTTACTCAGCTGATTGTTCTGGCTCTGATTATTTACAGTAACCCTAAAAGCATTGCCTCCCTCCCCAGGAAGGAAGCACTGGTGGTTTTAAACAGCAAGAAAAGACTTTAAACAAACCAAGAGTAAAATACAAAACACCAGCTCAGCTGCTCCTCTTGAAAACAAGCATGTTTGGGGACAGATCCTCAGCTGACTGTCCCTGGGATTGTGTCACTGCACACCGTTTCAAAACCGTCCCCCAAGGATATTACTATTCTTTTATCCATGTATGAATAAGCCACTTACAGTGCATAGCTGCTATATTACAATTTCCTAAGAGGTGCTGGCATCTGGAGAGATTACATTCCACTGGCCCCCGGGATGGAAAGAATGAGTTCAAGAACAAAGAATGAAACCCTCACTTCTCTGCTCAGAAACCCAGCATTTGCTAAAGGGTAGGGGCAAGCTGGTAGCATTGCTGGTGCTTGGTGCAACCTTCCCCATTTCTGCTGAGAACTGGGCTGCACAGAACCATCCATAAAGTTAAACTTAATACCACTCAGGCTGAAATTGGAAAAACAACAGCCAAGAAGTCTCACCCGTGAACTCTGCGACACCAAAACGTGTGGGATCAGCAGCTCTGAGATCCGGTGTCTATTTGCGGGACTGGCACGGTTCACGCCGCGGTGTTGGCAGCCGTGGCGCAGCCCCGGCACCGTGCTCTGCACAGACACCTTTCTGGGTGGGAGGAGGATGCTGAAGGCCTGGCTGCCTGCCAGCGAGCATCCAACCACCATGCAGGTTGCAGTAGAGCTGCAAAAAAAAAAAGGGAGATCGCCCACTCCTTGCAGTCTGTGCCATCGGCTGTCTGGCAGGATTGATGGTTGTCACTACCGAACGCTGCTGAGCTGGAGCCAGAATGGAATGAGTGGATGTCCTCGTGAGCCTGCTTGGGGGGAAAAAAAAACCAAACCAACAAAACTTAAAAAAAAATCTAAGAACTTTTTTTCAGTTTAGAAACTAAACTAAAGAGGCTTGTTCCACTTTATAATTGCTTAGCTGGGAAGAAGGGCTGGGGAACACTCCTGCTGCATGCAAAAGTGAAAGGTCTGATGTTTTCAGCTGTCTCCCCTTGGTTCCATTTTGGTACCACTCTGGCAGGGAGGAGGGAGAGTCCCCCAGGCATGCTACACTGTCATTGGGACTGGAAGGGATGTTTAACCATGACCAGCCCCAGTCTTAACAGCTGTGCTATAAGCGACAAGCTGATGTCTGCTAACATTTATTTCATCTGTCCAGATGGACATCCAGGCCTGGGCATACTCTAGGTCACCATCATAGGGGTGGCTAATGACTGACTGCAGTGAAGCAACTGGCTATTAACCTACTTGGTAGAAGTGGGGACTAGATTTCCTGAATCTGAGTGAATGGTGTAACTGGAGGGTTTTTACAAAATCCTGGTAGGAATGTGGTGTTAGAGCCTGGCTTGGCTGCAGTGGCTGAATTGAGCTCCATCTAGACCAGCAGAGTAGGAATGGGGCCCTGGCCTCCTGCAGCCCTGGCATGGAGTCTGCTTACCTTTTGGTCTTCAAATCATTCACAAAACAGAGACAAGATGTACCTGGGCCAGCATTTACTGAAGGGTGAGAATGTCCTGGGGAATGGTGTGCATAACTCTGTGCTCTGTCACCTCTTAAAAGAAGGACAAAAGGAAGGAAGGCAAGACAGAAAGGAAGGAGACACGCTTCCTTTTCTCCTCTATGTTGGAAAAAAAAACTGCTTATTCTTCTGCCTGCTTCCTCCTTCCCTCCCTCATGTCCTTAGTGTGATAAAATGCAAAGAATAAAAAGTGTTTTCCTTGACCATATGTGTCAAGTCCCTCTCTCCAGATGAGGATGCTGTGGTAGTACTGCTCCCAGGGCTGGGGAGAGCTGGATCTGATTATGCCTCTCCTGTTTTTCCCACTGATACTGGTAATTTGTGTGTTTTGGGGTAGATCTGAAGTACCTGAACTCAATCCATTCAGATCTGGGCCCTCCTAGAAAAATGGTGCAACATAATCTAGAGTTACATCAACAGATGTGATGCTGAAGGTGTCTTTGTGCCTGCCTGAGCTGAAGAAAAGCCTCCTGCCTGGTGATGTGGCCTTTCCAGGACGTTTCCTTACATTTCCTTCTAATGTGACTAGAGGGGACTCATCCTGACAGTGAAGGTGGGTACTGCTGTGAGGGCCTATGGGGGGGGGGAGCAGTGAAGGGACAGGGACATGTTTCTTTCTGTGGCATTAATGTCACCTACCTTGCTCATTCCTGGGGGTGCCAAGTTGTAGAGCTGAAGTGTATGGTATTTACTGTCTTGGCAGGTGGCAAGAGCATAGCTACCCATGCCAGAGAAATTTGTGTGTTTGTGATCTCACTAAGATGGCAAGCACCAGCTTCATAGACTTGTGTGGTACATAACAAGTGGGGAAATCAGCCAGAAGGATGTAATGGCAGCAGTGAGGCAAAGACTGCCTCCCCTGCCCTGCAGCCCAGCACTTCTTCAGGGTCAAGAGACCCTGAAAGTCTTCTCCAAAAGACAAAAACCTCCTTGCTGCCTCAGGCAGGGATCTCTGCTCTTCAAATGGGCAATGGACATTTATAGGAGGAACCATAGGAGCACCGTGCTGGGCAAACACTGCTGTGACTTATCAACACAAATTACTCATGTGAGTTGAGTTCTCAGTTTGGAGGTTGCCTAAACAGCATGTTTGAAACAAACACTTCCTACCTTCCTGAGCAGGCTCTTCCTCTCTGAGTTGGTTTTAGGAAAGAATTTTGTCCCATGCTACCTCCTTCCCACCTCCAGCGCTGGGTCCAGCCTGGCTTTGCAACCCCATGGCCACCTTCAGCCTGAGGGATCCTTCCATCACTGCTCTGCTTTGGAGAGAACCAGAGCCAAGTGTTGTTACTACCCCCAGACAGGTGTGCAGAGGATTAACTGGCCACTTGTTTGTATCCCATCAAAGATGATACTTGGTTTGGTTTCTCCTCCCTCCCTTTTACCCATGAGGTTGGATGGTATCTTCATATGAAACAGTGCAAGAGAAGAAAGAAGACTTAAATTCATTTAACCTTGAACATAGCCATTAGTTAAGCAATTAAAATTAAAGGGTGAGTTAATGGGCAGTGTCAAACATTCGGAGAAACATCTGTTGTAATAAAAGTCTGCCTTTTAGCTGATGAAGAATAGATCTACTGTTTGTCAGCACCTAAGCCCAGCCAAGGCAGCAGCACTGGCACTGCTGGAACATCTCCTGTGCCCCCTTCCTGAACACAGGAAGAGCAGGAGGACTTGGCCACCACCACTTGAAGATACCTTAAGAAAAACACCTATGTATTACCCTCTTGGTTGAAGTTGTCCCTGTCAGGTCTTTTCCTTTCTTGGGATCAGACATGTTGTTTCAGGTCTAGAGGAACTGATGGTCTATTTTTATGTCTTTACTAATGCTTATGTGGACGGATGCTGTGTCTGCTTAGACCTATAGCCAGGGATATAGATGACTCAAACCACTTTGAATTGTATCCGAGCTAAATTAACCTGCTTTTTGGCAGTCAAGGGATGTGAGTGAATATCTGCACTAAGACATTTGGGCAATACACTAAACATGGACCAGAGTTTGAGGGGTAAATAGCAGGAATCATTTTTTCTTGGCTGTGATAGAGCCAATTAATGCTGAAGTCCCTTCTTCAACATTGTCATCTCCCACAGAAAGCCCCCTCTCCCTAGAATAACAAACAGCAAGAGATATTTGGGTGACATCTCGTGTTGTGTGAAATGAAGGAGAATTCTGCTGTTCCCAGCAGAATGGGGTAGAGCACGGAGTGACAGAGAGGGGTCTGGTCCCCATGCTGAGCTCCTCCACACATCCTGCTGCTGAGGCTGGGGCTGGATAAGTGCCAGAGCGACCCAGAAACTGAATTGAGGGCATGAAACATTTGTTGCGTGGGATGTGGGAGATGGAAACATGGGTCACAGTGGATTCTTTATGTGCTGTTTTGCATATTGCCTCTCAATCCCTTAAAAATAGTGTTGTGTGATTCCTCAAACCCTGTGTGTGTGAAACAACACTCAACTAAACCAACCCCAGCTTCTTGCTCCAGCACAGAAAGGATGGCTGGTCCTGAGGATGGCTGGTCCTGAGGATGGCCATGCTTTTACCCTTTGAGCTGTGAGGTAATAATACCCATCTGGCTATTTGTTATATGGAAACATAACAAAAATCACCTCCACACTTCTAAAGAAACCAGTTGTATCGATATTTGGTTTTCATATACTCATCCCTTTTTGTTTTGGTTTGGTTTCCTCTGGACTGTAGGCAGAACGTGAATTTGTGCAACAGTCCAGGTTTTGTTTAAAATTATGTTAATCTGTATTTGCATCATAAACATAAAGAAAGGGAGATAAATGGGGATGTGAAAATTAATCTGTGTCTTCAGCTGCTTTTAGCTGACAACAAGCAGAACCTGTAGCTCAGCTTCTTCCTCCATCTCCCTGCTTGCATGCTGAGACATCAGCATCTGCCTGCACTCCTGCTGCTGCTTCCACTTCTTTCTCTGCTTCTTTAGTCTAGAGCAGCTCTTTTCTCAGTATAAAACTGTCCCTGTATTATTGTCAAGTGTTTGCTGCCTTGCTCCACTCCTACCTTTCATTAACTCATCAATATTGTCTTTAATGACATGTTAATGCAAACAGACCATGCTTTGAAGCCTGTGTACATCAGGCAACAAAGTTAGCTTGTTCTGGAGCTCTTTGAGGGGAGTTGTGTTTAAACAAAATTGAACTACTGAGGTTAGGAACGTGCGTAACCGCCCATCTGAATGTGTGTGGAACGTGTACAGAAAAGATGTTCATGTTGAGCTTCACTTGTAAACTTTTTTAAAGGGAAGATATCTGTGAGGATGGATGAAGACAGAGAACGAGCTATCTTTTTTTTTTTTTTTTTTTTTTTTAATCCTAAAGGATTTTTGCTTGAGGAAAGGAGACCAGTAAAGTAAGGAGATAGTATTCAAAACTGTGATTCAGCCAGTACAGCTCTATCTCTAAAAAAGTGCTATTTCAGAAAACAACCAACCAAGCCCAAAACCCTTTAAAAAACTAAAAATCCCCCAACAGCTCAAAACTGACTTTTGAAATGTACTTATTTCTATGCTCAGCTATATTGGAGACCCAAAATTATATTTTTTTACTTAAAAAAAAAAAAATGCATTTATAGCTCCATCTCAGACACAACTGACATTTTCACTGCTGTGATATGAATGACACTGTTTCCATTACAACAACCTGGTTACATTTTGTTGGCCATGAACCTACAAAAATCATAATAACAAGTACATAATTGTACTTTCTTTCAGACACAGGTTTTAAGTGGAGGATCTGTGATGAAATCTATCCTAATTATTTTATCTGAGGTTTGTGTTCATTGACTTAAATGGAAGCAGATTTGAGCCTCAGGAAGGCTGCTGCCCTTCAGATAACTTCCCCAAACACCACTTTTTTCATATGCAGTTGCCAGATTTTTTCCTGAGCTGACTTCTTTTCATCGTTTCTGTTTACATCTACAGATAATAAATGGGAGTTTACCCCAGAGCTTTCTTGCCACTAGTGACCATTTCTCCCCCATGTGCCACATCTTCCCAGCAGCACTGGTTTATCTGAGGGTGTGAATTACAGGAGTGGCTGTTTCAGAGAAGTGGAGTCTATCCATGTGAATCTGGGATAGCTGGGAGGTGCCAACCAATCTGCTGGAATCTTACCCTCTACATTGCTACAGTCAAGAATGTGAGTGGTAATGCTTAATTTTTAGTTGCATTTTTATTAGGATTATTGATTAGTTATTCCATCCCCACCATCAGCAGCTGGGCAGGGAGGGAGGGGAGCAGAGCTGAGTCTGCAGGGGCACCCTCTGCCTTGCTTGGTCTGAACAAACACCATGAGCTCTGATAATGAGGACAAATTCAGTTTCTCTGCCCAACCTTCCCAGAGCCCAGATGCAGGAGTCATCACCTGGAGAAACAAAACTTTCTGGGAGCCCTGCAGGACAAACTCTGCAGTTTCCCAACCTGCCTGCTGTGCCCTGAGAGGGCTCAGTGAGGGCACAGCTGGAGGTGCAAGGATTGCTGCAACCAGAGGGGAAGAAGCAGGTAGAATGAGGAGTGATGGTTTTGTGACCTGGTGTCAGCCATGCAAATGAGCTGGGGAAACTGCATGGAAGGGAAACTGGTGGCCAGTTTGCCTTCTCTTAAAGTTGTCTTGCGTCAAAAATAGGAGAAGAACTGTTTGGATGCCTGATACAGGGCTGCTGGGTATAGCTGTTGCTCTTCTGGCTCTTGGAAAGGCTGGATTTGCATGCGTGTATTCTTTTACAAGGCTGCTTTTGGATTTCTTAAGGAAAAGCTGGGTGTGCTCCCCTCTGTGTGCCCCCATCCCTGAGGACCACATCTGCTGCAGGCTCAAGGTTGAGCACCCATGAGGAGGTGGCAGCAGGAGAGGGGGCCTGAGCCTGGGTCCCCCTTGCTATGCTGTATCCATATCCAGGGCCATATCCAGGGCCCTCCACCCCTGCCTGCAGGCTGATGTGAGCTGCTTGGTTTGAAGCTGCCTCTTTTGTTGACATCCCAGCTTCACTCCCAGAAGAGATGGCCCTGAAGCTGTTCAGATCAAACTGGGCTGGTGGATTTGAACCAACTTCTGTCCAAAGCTGCTCATGCTCCTTAGAAAGAACGCAGCAGGGGCACTGCCACCTTCCCCTTTGTCCTTTGGTCTGGCTTTACCCAAGGCACTTTCAGAGCCACCAGTTCCTGCAGATGCTTGGGAGGAGAAAGTGAAGTTCAGGAGGGAGGAAGAAACCTCTTCATGTTATAAAGACATCCTAGAGATGCTGCTGGGGCAAGTTATAATACTGCTTCATTTAAAAATAAAAGGGAATTGATTTGGCATTTTCTTCTGAAAACCTGTTAGCAATTTTAGCAACTATTAAGGAAAAATAAGGGAAAAAGATACAACTTCCCAAACCTTGGGTGTTCTGCCAGCAACTTATATCTCTGCTCTGCCTGTCATCTTCAAACAAGCCTG
Organism: Heliangelus exortis; assembly: GCF_036169615.1. Lineage (NCBI taxonomy): Eukaryota > Metazoa > Chordata > Aves > Apodiformes > Trochilidae > Heliangelus > Heliangelus exortis. The sequence continues at coordinate 8,512,893 of NC_092426.1, read as the reverse complement.
ATTACTCACCATAACAACTGTTGGAAGAATCTGTTTTTATAGCCTAGAAATGGGGGTTTGACCTTGGCCTTTTTTGGTAATCTGTTTGGGACTGGGTGGTGGTTCCTGATCAACAGTTGTTTAAAGCTGCTGGCAGCCTCATGGTCTTCACAAAACGGCTCAGTGGTCTTGGGCTGTTTCCAGCTCTGCACATTAAACATTGCTTTCCCATGATGCAAGGAAAAAGGAGCAGTCAATATTAAAAGGCAGAAAATTTAAACCTGATGAAAAGAAATGCTTTTCCACACAATGAGCCTTTGGGATTTTTTATCACATGGAGACACTTAGGCCAAACATTTCGCATGTCTTCGGAGATGGAAAGGGTGTCTGGGGATTTACATGGAAAACAGATTTTCTGGGGAAAAAGTTTCCAATTTGAACAAGGGGTCTAAAGTTCAGAGAGCAGGAGCCTCACCTGCAATTTGATCCATTAAAATGCTCTCTGGACTGCAGCAAGGCAACCTGCAGTCCCAGGTGAGCACCACAACTACCAGTTACACCGTTAATCTGCTTTTGTAATTGTTTTTTTCTACCGCCAGTTCACCCAGCATCACAAACTTCCCCACTAGAGGAGCTCCAGCATCAATATGGTTTATGTTACCTTCCTCCTTGGGGCCCTACCAGTAGTAAAATGGACTGGGCTTGATGGTTTAATGTGTGGGCAGCACAGGCGTTGGTAGCTTCCCCTGTCCCTCCAGCCGATGCCTGACTTCGTGCTGCAGGAGAGGGCAAAATCTACCTTCCCTTCAGGAGCAAAGTATAGAAAATTTTGTGTTAAGAATAAGCTTTTCTGGACAGACTGTCAAGGCAAAAAGGCTGGAGCAAGCCTTGCTCTTAGGAAAGGTTTCTCCTGGCTGCAGCCTCGCAGGTGCCCTGAAGAGCCACTTGAGCTGTAATTTTAGCATGGCTATGATGCACATGGCATCCTCTACTCACCTTGTGCTGAAATTCAGGTGGCTTTTTACAGTGGGTTTTCATTTCTCTTTGCTTTGAGAATGTCAAAACCATCTTTAAAAAACAAAATTTCCTGCCCACGTTTTCCAACTCCCCCCAAAACTGCAAGCCCTTTATTTAAAATCTTTTTTTTTTGGTTATTAGCTTGAATCTCACCTGTCAGTCTGAATCCAGGTGTTTTGTTACTCTGGATTTGTTCCAGTGCACTGCAATGGGTTTCCTCCTACAAAATGAGGCATTTTGCAGGAAAAGGGGATGAAAAAAGAAAAGTCTTTCAAACCAGCAAAACAAAAATACATCAGAGTAAGACACTGTTGCCATTATAAATAAGGTCTTGGTACAAAACCCAATTTCTGCAGAAGGCCCCTTGTTGCTGGTCAGAGGGAAGGGACCACTGCGGGTCTGGATTGTACATATAGATGTCATCTTGGATCAAGGGGGGCTCTTGGGTGCTTAAGCATGTGCTTCAACTTTCTGCTGGCCTCCAGGCTGATGTGTGAGGGTGCCTTGGACACAGAAATTCGCCTGTGATAGCCCAGGAGTTGCTGGGAGAGTACCCCAAGAGCTCTGTTTGGCAGCCCAAGCACAGAGAACCCCTGAGGCTGAAATTTAAGATTTTTGCCAAGTCCTGGGAATGCTTGCCTGGTGGAATATGGGCTCTGTGGTGGGATGGTTACTTCTCTGCAGAGCTGAAGAAAAAGGCAACAGCCCCAAAGTTCCTCCTTTCCTTCCTTGTTGTTTACAGTAATGATTACATAGAATCATAGAATCATAGAATCGTCTGGGTTGGAAGGGACCTCTGAGATCGTCAAGTCCAACCCATTACAGCACAGAAGGATGTAGAAATGTCCTTTATCTGATATTTGTTCCATAATTTATGTTAAGATTATGTCCCATGTAATCTCTAAAGAATAAATGGTTAAAAAACAAAAAAGAAAAAGAAAGAAAAAAGTAAAGAAAAAAACCTACAGGGCTTATCTAAGTCTCTGCCTGCGTGCATGCATGTTTCAAATGTATATTGAGTAGTAACAGCATTGGAAAAGCAGGGGGGGAGAGTAATTTTTGTCACTACTATGTCATTTATATTGAGTGTCTCTCTAAGCCTGGGCTAAGCTTTGGAATACTTTCTGAGCCTTGAAAAGTTTTGAAGCTCTGCGGAATAAGTGAAAGGCAGCAGTTTATCTCTCACTGACGACCCAAGAGCATCCTCTAGTGTGTATTTAAGGTAATACTTACACGTCCGCTGCCTGGCTGCCCAAAGAGAAATGGTATTGACGGAGCAAAACCCCTGCATGAAGTTCGTGGTGAAAGGCAGCACCAGATGCTGGGTAAGGAAGGAAATGCAAACTTGAAGAGCGGAGATTTAGGTTAGATATTGGGAGGGAATTATTGACTATGAGTGTGGTAAGGCACTGGCACAGGTTGCCCAGGGAAGCTGTGGATGCCCCATCCCTGGAACTGTTCAAGGCCAGGTTGGATGGGGCTTGGAGCAACCTGGTCTAGCGGGAGGTGTCCCTGCCCATGGCAGGGGGGTTGGAAGTAGATGATCTTTAAGGTCCCTTCCAGCCCAAACCATTCTATGATACTATGATTCCAAACACAGGCAGTAGTACTGTTCTTGCTCCCATTCAAGACTGGCTTCAGGAGGAGTTCATGGTGCTGAAACTGCCATGGGATGGAACCTGGGGCAGCTGGTAGCTCAAGTCTATAAATCTCTGAGCAAAACTGAGTGCCAAACATCTTGTAAGAACATTTTGTAATGGTAAATGTATTGAGGTGTACAGTCAAATTAAAAATGCAAGACTTGCTGCAGACAAACACCTTACAACGAGTTAAAATGAGTATTATGTGCTTATGGATCACAGTAATGTCTGTAAGGGGCGTGTTTTGACTATAAATGTATTTTGCTAATTAGAAAAGGTAAGTGAAACCACCTTTGAGGTTCTGGGATTTTTTCTTTTGCTTGAAGACCTACTTTCTATTTTTGGTAACAGTAAGCAATTTTCCCACGCTGGGACATTTTGATTTTCACTGTGCTGTGAAAAATGGTGCATAATGAAGAGTGCAGCTCAATATTTTAAAATAGCCATTACATGGCTATTATGCATACTTATGCTATTGTGGTATTACATGACACAAATCTAGTTCCCCTGTGCCTTATTTTTTTTCTCTTGTAAAATAGAAAAAAGGTAAATTTTCCTGCCTGAGAAGGGAATAAATCTATTATCCGGAGTGCTCAGCTAGAAGAGGATATGGAGCTGTATAAGTATTACAGGTGATTGGACACATGGCCAATAACAACACATTACTTTCCAATATCTGGACAGAGGAAACAATGCCATTCCTTCCCTGACTCACTGCACCTTAGTGTTTCCACTTCCCTCTGCTAGCAAACGACCCCTTCCTAATTAAGTCACAGGACAGACACGGTTTCCTCTTGCCACATCATTTTGCAGAAAATCTACTTCAAGCCTGATGCAGTGCAGGCATGTGTGCATGTGGATAGCATACATTATAGATCATAGAATGGTTTGGATTGGAAGGGACCTTAAAGATCATCTTGTACCAACCCCCCTATGTAGAGAGAACCACAAGTCCTCAGGTGTCGCCAATAATGAACTGGGAGCTTAGGCCCAGCTGTGCCCAATAATTAGGGCCTGCCCCAGCCGGAAATGGGCGGGGCTGAAGGGCAAAATAAAAGGCATGCTCCCAGAAGCAGGAAGGGAGAAGAGATGAAGATGCCTGAGGAGAGGGATGGCAAGAGGTCTCTGGAGAAGAGCCGTCCGTGTCCCCGTGAGAGAGAAGGCTCGCCGCAACACCCCTACATGGGCAGGGACACTTTCCTTTATCACAGAATCCTAGAATCCTAGAGGTTGGAAGGGACCTCGAAAGATCATCTAGTCCAACCCCCCCTGCCAAAGCAGGGCCACCTAGAGTACATTGCATAGGACCAGGTTTAGACTTTAGACCAGGTTGCTCAAAGCCCCATCCAATCTGTCCTTGGACACTTTCAGGGACGGGACATCCACAACTTCCCCCCTTGGGAACATGTTCCAGTGTCTCACCACCCTCATAGTTAAGTATGTCTTCCTAATATCTAACCCAAATCTACTTACTTTCAGTTTAAAACTACTGTCACTACACCTCCTGATAAAGGGTCCCTCCCTAGTTTTCCTGTGGGCCTCCTTTTAGGATGAAAACCATCCTGGTATCAGGGTGGTTGTTTTGGTTTTTTTTTGGTTGTTGCTGTTGTCTGCTAAAAGCCTATGGAAAAATCCTGATGGAAACTTCTGCAGGAAAGGAAGGCAGCACATACCCTCTGATCTGGAGAAGAACAGCTATTAGGACAAGTAATACACTCCATTTGTTCCTGAACTTAAAATGAGTTGAGAGGAAGGGTAAGATCAGGACAGACATGAGTTAGATTAATCTCACCTGGGTGGGATCAAAGGCTTTGAAAGAAACCTCGAAGGGATGAGCACTTACTGACATGGAAGCAAATAGAAAACGAGATAAGATCCAACAGAACTTACCCAAAGTCAACCATGCCAGCCTAACCTGTTAGCTTTTTTTGATAAGGGATCTGATCTTCCAGATAAAAGTTATTGCATCCATGCATTCCCTGCCTTGCCTCCCAGAGCAGTTGATGAAGTGCCATTTGGGAAACTATGCATTAAGATAGGAATTAGTAGGAGTCTTTTGTGAGGTAAGGAACTGGCCAGGTCAATGTGAGTACGTGGGGGAAGTTGCTGGAGCAGTTCCTTAAGAAGACTGGGAAACCATTGCCTGTGCAGGGAAACTGGTGTGTCCCAGTGGTGTGCAGGCAGAAACAGTAGGACAAAGGAAAGAAATTCAGTTGCTGTGAGCATGAGCTCATGGAATAACAGCAGAGTTTCTTCCATGGAACGGGTCCTTGACACTTGGGAATGACTGGGAAGAGCACCTCAGTGCCTCCTCCTGAGAGCAGGAGGACTGAGATGGCTCTCAGTAAGGGGTGGGGATGTATTTCCAGTAGATACAAGCCAGAGTAAGGGCCATGGTAGAGTTTAGTGAGACTTCACTTGAGATATTCTGCACAGTCTGGTTGTGAATGTGAGATGAAGACAAATGTAGGAGAAGTCAATGAGAGAAGAGCACTTGAAGGTGGGATGGCCACCTAAGAGAGTACTTGTGCCATTGAAGACCTGTCCTGGGCTAAAGCAATGTGGTTTAGTTCTGTTTTTTATTTTGTTTGGTTTTGGTTTTCTCTTTGTTGATGTTCCCAATGTGAATTTTGCAGTAGTACAAGCAAGGAGTATCCAGGGTGAGAAGAAGTAGCCCTAGTGAGGAAGAGGAGGGAAAACTATTTCCAGAATGGTATCACACTGCATGGCATAGAATGTGCTCTTCCACCATTGTCTTTCAGGCAAAAGATATTAGTGATGAACAGTGAATCCCAGTCAAGCAGACTGGAGCTGAAGCGTCCATGGCCACATCTCTGGCCACAGTGCTCTGGTGGTGTGTGGTGCAAGAACCATGTGCTGGGGAGGGTGAAGGGTCTGGCTTCTGGATTCAATGCTAACACCAAAACGGGCAGATCCAGGTTGTCCCATGAGTAGTTTTGGCTGGGAGTGAACCAGTTTCTAACCTTCTTGGGGCTGGAAGAACTTCCTTGTGGGAATAAGTATCAGGAAGAGAAACTTGGAGTGATTTTCAAGGTAGAATCTCATCTGTTTATAATATGGAGCTGTCTGAGGCTAACAGAGGACCAGGCCCAATGTGGGAAGTAGCTGAGCTTTATAATGCACCTAAGGAACTCTATGCTAAAAAAAAAAAGAGAAATTAGGAAGGGAAAAGGACCTGAAAATGGAGCACATTTGTTTTTCAAGGCAGAAACATGAACTGTTTGACAGAGGGCTCATTTTAAGCAGTTCTCTGCTCCTCTTTCACCTTGTGTACTTTTAGGTGCAGAAGTAATTTCAGCTTCTCTTTCTACCTCTTTCACTACACTGAGACACAACACCACACTTACCTGCATCCTTCATTCAAGTGCTGTTTTCAGGATAAATAGATTGTGACAATTCTTTTATTTATTTTTGCAAGGGAAGATGGCTAGACAGGCATAAGCCAGCCTCACACTGATGGGCTGCTTTACATTGTTTATTTAGCTTTCAAAAAACAGAGTTCACATTGTCAAATATTCTTTAAGATTGGGGTTTTCTTTCAAAGAAAGCACAGGCTATTGTATGCAAATACTTGCATGCTTGTATTTAAAGCCAATCATTGTGTTATCCATGCACTGCTCCATATGAAAACTGTGTTGAAACAGCTGAAGGAGCCACAGCAAAACCAAGAACTTAGAAAGTCCATTATATACCAGGGAAACTTAAAATCTGTATTTCATTTAGATACTCTCCAAATGATTTTCTAAATATGAGTATCTCTTGATGTGATCAAATACATGAAAGAACAAATCCACAGCCTATTACAAATCTGGAGAGGACTGAAACCACAAAATGTTGAGCTCAGTTCACATAATACCTTTTGTAGGTGAGGTTGGCAGTGCTACTTCTAAACTTCCCCTCACAAATCCATTTTCAGCTTCATTCAGTGTGAGGATTAGTAATTTGGACTAACCCACTCCATTCTCTCTTTGCCTCAGGCCCAGAACCAAAGCCAAGTTTCTTTTTAGTTATTTCTAAGAAAGACAAGAAGGGGAAAGAAATGCTGGTAACTCACTCTCTTTGGAAATGCTAGCAGTGTTCTCTGTTTCAACAGGATGGTGAGGTCTGTTGGGACCTAAACCTTGGTCTTCAAGCCTGCCTCTCTTCCACACCTGACCTATCTTCCTCACCCAGACGTGTTCACCTGTGACCAAACCAGAGATGGCCAACATGCCATCTGTGCCCCTTCATCTGCCATTTCTCACTGCCTGAGTCTTCAGAGAAGACTTGATGGTCCTGAGTGTCTCTTCCAGCCTGAATATTTCTATGATTCTATGATCAGGAGGGAGCAAAACAGCACCTGGATTAACTCAGAGCATCTGAATGTGCACCAGTCCTTGCATCTCAGGCTTCCTGTTTTCATTTGCTTCTACACCATTTCAAGCTGTGGAAAAGCAGGATTTTCAGTGGGCCATCTTCACTGGCATCAAGGAACTCAAATAAATTCAATCTAAGGCATGTACTTGGCATGCCAAATTTTATAAGAAATGCTCCTTATGATAAAACTACAAGTAACTGAGTAAAGCTGATCTGCTGGGAAGTGATGGGCATATCTACCAGGCCAGGCTCCAGGAAAAACATGCATAGCTTTTTGTAGGCTCATATTGAAGTTGTGGATCCCTACCAACTGGATCTATTCTATTTTGCTTTAATAACTTCAAGCATGTGTGGGCATACACAATAATTTTGAACCTACTTTTTTTGCTAACTTGTGGTTTAATCAGCTAAACACAGGAGAAACATGTTCAAACAACATAATTATTGAAAACCATAGAAGAAAATGTTCACAACACCAAGGCCATTCTGGATTTTGCCTATTCAAGATTTTAACTGAATTTCAGGTTGCTGAGTTTTGTGGACTAATGCCCTCCCCTCGGCAGCTGGGGTGCTTCTGTGTAAGGGTGTGTGAATATTTGGCCATGGCCTTGCAGGGCTGATTGCTCACTTCCTGCCCTGCCTTGATCCTCTGTTCTCTGGGTAACCTTTTGTAATTCCACCTTGTGAGCTCACCAGCAGTACCAGCCAGTTTATACTGGCAGTGGTTTCAGTAGAACAACATGGAGAGTGGAAGCATTGCAATAAATGCATATCATAAATAAGCAGGTGGGGCCAAATGATGTGTCATTTGGTCAATAGAAAGCCTCTAAATAATATTTGATCTAGATTGTAGAACTGCTACCCAGCACTGGTGAGGAGAGGTGTTGCTGCAGTTATTCATCCAACCTCACACAAAATCTTGCAAGCTTCTGCCACATCCCATCCCACCCTGATGAAAAGATCAGTGGCTTAGCTACCAATCAAATTGGGCATGGATTAGGTGCTGGTGAACATTGTATTTTCTTCCACTCTCTGTTTTAACTGGTAATGCCACCTGCAGCACTGATGGCCACTTTTCTCCCCCAGTATTGAGTGATGCTGCATCTGCTGCCTTCTTGGTACCTCTCTTCCTCCTTTCTAACCAGGTTTTCACACGTCTGCTCAGCCTATGCTACTTGCCCCATGCCTGTCAGTTGGTTCTGGAGTAAATTCTCTGTTGCTCTTATGCTCCTTGGCTTCTGTAATTTTTGTGGAAATCCATCCTATGTTCCCAACATCCACCCCTGTCCCCCTAACCCAGCCTTCCAGCTATTCCATCTCCCTTCAAGTCTTAGCTATTCAGAAGCTGCTTTTCCCAGCAAAGGAGCTAAGTTTGGTTTATAATATCTATGGTTGTGATCAGTGCAGGTGACTGATGAACTTCTTTTAAGCCTCTCCTTTTCCCTAGAAGGCTTAGCAGTTGCAAGATCCTTTGTGTTCACCTTGCAGGCTTGCTGAGCACAGCAATTGTGGTGGGAAGCTTTCCAGAACCCCATCACCTTGTGTATGACTCAACTCAGGTGAATCATTAGTACTCAGTGCCAAGAAATCACAGTAATTGCATGAAGGCCTGAAGAAAAACTCAGTGCAAGATGATCTATAACAGCCTTCGGATGCAGTGACCCATTTGAGTACAGGTGTCCTAAATCTCCTCTGCCTCCATCAGTACCAGGGAGTTTGCTGTGCCTTGCTAAAGGAAGGCAAAACATGCTCCCCCCGCCCCCCCCCCATGTACCTTGTATCTTTTTCATGCAATATTATATTGTGAATGATAAAAAAAATATCCTGTGTTCAAGGAGAGGCTGGGCAGGTTTGCAAAAGTCCATTTAACAGAGGGAAACCACACAGACCTCAGGAAGGTCCTAAGATGTGACTGGCTAACAGCAGGGCAATGCCCTGAGCAAGAAGGCATTTTCTGTGTTTTAATCCAGAAATTTACTTTGCCTGTGGCCAGAGGGGCACTGCTGCCTAGGCAGCTTCCTGACTGACAGGGTACCACCATTCCCAGGAAAGCTGTCACTTCCCAGAGGGAGTGTGAGCTCTTGCTCATCACAGGCTGGCTCTGCCTGAGGATGGCTGCCCTTGGTTGGAGCAGGTCCTGAAGGCACCTGGAGCCTCTGTAGCCTGGACCATCCTGCCCTGTGTCAGGAGCAAAGCAAAAGCTGGTGTGCTGCCCAAAACGCAGCTGGCAGTGCTAATTTTAGGTCAAGAGATTTAAGTTTCCCTTCAAATAGCAAAGAGTGCAGTTTGAACCTTTCCCCGGACACGGGGCAATGTGTGTCCCTGACAGACAAGGACACAGCCTGTAAAAAGCTGACTCGAGTCAGCAGGAGTTTATCCCTTCACTTGAATGAGGTTTTTTCTGGGCAGCCCTACCTCTCTGTCATGAAGGAGCAGAGAGATGCAGTCCCATGCAGCTGCCTGCAGTCAGCAAATCCTCCTGTCAGGAGCAGCGAATTTATGAATTTTCATGGTATCCATTAGTAGTGAGTGGAAGTTGCCTTGAGACAGACTTTTTCTTAATTAACCTCTGAACATGCACTTTTGTTTCTAACTGGTGAATGATTTTGGTGTTCAAAGTCTTCCTCACATGCCCCCACTTCTTTTCTTTTTCTCTTCCAGGTTAATGCAATCCTTCATGGATAGTAAAATGATTACCAGGAGGCAAGAGGAGTAATTACACAGAGTAGAATAAATGCATACAGTCAGACCCTATGTTAACATAAATAGATTTTGAGGGACCTATTCCTACTAGATGAGGATGTTCAAAGCCTTTCCTGCCCTTCTTCCTCCCCAAGAGAGAAATTTGGAGTCCAAGTTCTCAGGGATGTGAAATCTCACTGTGTAAGGATGTTAACATCTCCACGTTTACCTCTCAGCTTTCTATTTTTACACTGTCTAGAAAAAGCAGTCAGAGCACAAATTAAGCACTCAGCTGAGCTAAATATTTCCAGCATGACTGCTTTGGTGACTGAAAACCAGAATCCTACATGCCAAAAATCTTGCAGTCCCATGGCTCCATGAAGCTGTGCTGTGCCACACAGGGCTGGGAGGTTTCCATCGGTGGAACATGGCCCATCTACAGCCAGAGGGTGATTTGATCCCAGTGGATGAGAGAGGGGTCTGGAGGCTCCATATGGGCAAAGAAGAGGAGTGGTGCAGATTAACTTGGCTTCTGTGTCCAACCAGCCCTTGTCCCTTATGCCATGGCCAGGAGAGAGGTCCCAGTGGTACCAGCTTCAGCTGGCACTCCTACAAACTGTGATATCCCCAATTCTTAAGTTGAAATCTGTTTTACACAAACTGCACCAAGCACTCACCTTAAAAAAAGCAGCAGGGTGATGTTGGCTGCAGTATCAGGACCTGATTACACTTCTGTTTCTTGATGACTTTACCAAAGACCTTTTACCATCTCTTTACTTAAGACATGACAATTCTTAATTCACTTGCTGATACTTATTTTTATAATTTATGAGAATATTTCAAATGTCAAAGTGATCTATTAAAGGCAAGAATCTTACATCTATTTAGTAGCTGTTATCAACCAGACCAATAATTTAAAGAAAAGATAAAATAAAGTTTCTTTCACAAGGCTTTTTCCCTGTAAATCATGTTGACCCTTATTATTTCCACTGACATTTTTTATTTGCTGACTCCTATGCTATTATTTTGTTACTTTGCCCAGAATTATTAAGCTGGCTGGCTTAGAATTACTTACATTGATCTGCTGATATTTCTTTTAATGATTTAGCCAAAATGCAGTATTTCTCCATTCCTCTAAAATGTTTGCTGCCCTCCAAGATTAAGTGGGAGGGGGTCAGAGATCCCCTGAGCAATTAATTTCAGCTGTGAGGGTGAGAGTTGTCTGGACCTATTAAGGTAATAATGTTTATCTCTACTAATGCTGTTTAATAGCCTCCTTGGTTACTAATGGGATGGAAAGTGCATTGTCTTCATGACATCAGCACATGATTCTGCTTGTTTCCAAAGTCAGAACAAAAATATTTATTGAGCACCTCCATCCTTTTCACATCATCATCAACAATTTCACCATTCCATTTAGTGCTGCAAGTGCCTTTGAAGTGAGCATCATTTTAAATGTAAACTAGAGCCAAATGCCAACTTATTGCCCTGTTCTATTTGATGTGTTTTTGACTGATCTAGGACCTGATTGTTTAAGGCTTCAGCAATATGAAAATCCCACTGAAATCTTGAAGGATTTTCAGGGGTGAACTCAACCTCCCAGACATTGCTATCTTTGCTGCTGGCTGCCAAAATAACTTTAATGATTGAAGTGGGTAATGACTGACAGAGCATACGGTCTGATCAATTTTGTTAAAGTAAAAAATGGCTGCAATTCAAATTCTAAATTAGTCTGAAAGACAGCAAGGTATTTGTCTTAAGCCAGTAGCATTCTTAAATTTATTTTAAAACAGGATTGTATCTTTCATGCAATGTTTTTAAAAGCTGGTTTCTAGTCACTATCCACTCTAAATGCTTCCAATGTAAAAAATGAACAGTGGTAGCTCAGACAGCAGAAAATGGCTTAACTCTGATAACACAGTGCAGAAATGGCACAGAGCTACAAAGGTGCACTGTGAGGAAGTGCCCAATGGCCAGTGACATCCTCACTGCTGCTGCTAACATCTATCATCTATGACCTATTCTTGTGATTAGGGCTCACCCCACTTCATGTGGCTTATGTTACATCAGGCAGACTTCTCTCCTCCTGGGCACTCCTGGGCTCAAGCCTTGTGCTGCTGTGAGCAGGGAGCGAGGAGGGGGCTGTGGTTCTGTCATTCAGAGGGTTCCTGTTGGTGGGATCAGCCCTGCCCCACCAGCACACTGCCTCTCCTCCTATTCACTGTGTGTGAGGCTTTGCAGAGTAGGAGGAATGGTACAGTTGCTCTCCTTCCCCCTTTTCTTTAAGGAAAAATGAAAAACATATTTTAAAAGATAGATATTTTGGTTTTGGGGGTTTTTTTCCCCTTTAAGCAGGAAATGTTATCTCTTTGGAAGCTATTGGGCCCATTTCTGTTTGCAAAGCCTAAGCCTTACTTTTGCGTGACTTTTCATCCTGCAGGGTGGAAAAAAGAATCCTGGCAAATAATTGGCTGATGCACTACTCAGAGTGTAAAATACTTTCATGTTTTAACTGGGTTCTTTTGTGCCACCTGGATTGTATTGTATTGCTTTCTTCCTTCCCTTCAAGAATTTGCAAAAGGTATTTACATAAAGTTTGCTGACTTCACCATGAAAGGGCACAGGGAGCTCTCCTCAGAGTGCAGTTAACCTCAGCTCCTCTCCTTGTCCAGACGTGTCCTGAGCAATCAGCTTATGGCTGAAAACCAGATCATAGGACCAGTTGAACTACATGCTGGAGAACTTCCTATTCATCTTCTCCTTATGTTAATAGGAGACTTGTTGTAATCTGATCATTTGAGTAAAAGACGCTGCTCAGTTTCTTTTTTTTTCTGCTCAGTTATTACCAGTCCACTATCAAATAAATTATAGACCATGTCATCAACTTTAACTGTACAATCATCTCTCCTCTCTCCTCACCCTATTGTCTTTGAAGTTAAATTCTAATAAGAAACTATCTCCAGTTTACCTAGGATCTCAAAAGGATCTGATTTTCAACCTTTCCAAGCATACATTAGCTTCTCTTGAATGATTATTTGTATTGTAGGAGTGCTGAGAAGCTCAGTGCAGAGTCCAAAGGGTAAGTGATAGCCCTTGACTCAAAATACTTGCAGTCTACTTGGGTACCAGATGATGGGGGCGGGGGGAATAGCTGTAATGCTGCAGAGAGAGAGGGACAGGTCTCATGTCCCAGCTGTTCTAAGTTTTGTACAACAACTACAGCCCTCGGATTTTCTCTTGTTCTCTTTGCATTTTCTTTCACACTTGCTTTTCCTGACCATCCAGTCTCAAAGCATCCCACTTGAAGGACCTCTTCATGGCATGTCTCTGCTGTGTTGACTACTTCATCCTCTATTATGTGCTTAAGCTGATGCATGTGCAAACCCAGGTGGTGAGAAATGCCTGATGTAGAGTGGGGAAAATAACCCTTGAGAATGAATGAGAAATTAAGATAAAATACAGTGCTAATGAACTCCTCTGTATTTAAATTCAACTCACAATGAGTGGGTGGAAAGCTCTAGGATGTTTCTTCAAGATCTCAAGAGAAGAAATTTGACTTGTAGCAGCTAGTGGCAAAGGCAAAATGAAGTTAGACATGACTGAGATGGGGATGTCCTGTGGGGAAGGCTCTGTGCTGTGATGCAGAACCTATTCCACATGCCTCAGTGCAAAAAAGGGTGGCTACAGCCCCCATAGTGAGATTTGCTAGCATAATCCTTTCCCAGCCCTACGTACTCTTCTGAGATGGGTGATGGGTGTTACCCATCAGTGATGGGTGTCACCAGCAGTAATGGATGTTACAGTCACTGTTTTTTCCTAGAGGCACCATGTTCTGGTGGCATTTGCCTCCTTTTCTCTCTGGGACTGGTGCCAGGGAGGAGCACAAGTCAGTGAAAAAGAGGAAACTTGCACAAATCTGCTGTGCCCCAGGGAAAGGAGATGCATCAGGTACATCTGATATCTGGATCATCTTCTGAAAGCTCCTACGTCCTCTGATGACAGATCTGGTCAGTCAGATACAACATGGTCCTTCTGCATGCAGTGGCCATATATGATCATTTCAGAGCTGTTTCTACTAAAGCTCTTCCTGCAGAAAATGGAATTCATCATCAAACACTGAAGCTGATAGAGTTGGAGGTTGCCATTACCAATCAGCAGGCATCCATTTTGTAGGTGTAGGTATTGAAAGGGCCCAGAACTTTATCCATCTCGAAAAATACTGCAAGATAGTGAAACTCAGCAGAGGTTAGAGGTATTCTTAATCTATTCTAGATGATTTAACCAAAGCAGCATGTGTGTAGGAAATACACAGTAGCTTTGTGCTCAGCAGATAAGCAACACTGTAGTACTTCTGCTTCTTCCTCAGATGTCACTTCACCTTCTCCAATCACCTACTATCAACCCATTTTCAGGAGTTAATTTCACCACCATGGAAATACCCTGGAACTTGGGACTTTCCAGGGCTGTTGAAATGATATAATGATCTCTATTCAACTTATTTGAGAGCTTGTGTTAGTAGAATTGTTCTGTTTACCTGAAATGGATGGAGCTTCTGCTTATAAGGACAGGCTCAAGCACATATGTGCATATTTAATGAATGTAAAGTACATGAGAGTTCATGCACCTGCTGACTAAAGAAAATTATCCTGAAATACCCTGAAGAATCTAGGAACTGGTGAGTAATGAATCCACTATTACTACATTTCAAAAATACTGCTCTGCTGGTGTCCTTCTGGTGGCTTTTATTCTCCTATAGTAATCCAACTGTTTTCCCCAAAGAAATAAATAGTGCTATGATGAGTTCTTACAAAATGCATGGCAAGCATATAAATCTTCAACTGATGGCTCGTATGCTATAAATTACTAAAGCTGCCCCTACAGCTGACCCCATCAAGGCAGGCTGGCTCATCGTGACTCTGCTGACCTTTTCATTCATATTCATAACATCCTTATTCACTATTCTCAAGTAAAAGAAGAGCATTCCTGAAGATCAATGCAGTGCAATATGGTTTTAACTTCACAGGGCAAAAAATTAGTATGTTATTAATACATACTACATTATTCCCTGCAGGCCGGCAAATTATGGAACTCCTCTTCCTGTAAAGCCTTTACTGCTACATTGGATATTACTGTAGACAAATCCTTCGATTTAAAGTGAACTATGATTTTTTTTAAATGTATCTCTTAAATATTTCAGCAAAGCTGTTCATCTTGCAGGCAAAAATTGTAATGCAATAGAATGCAAGAAATTGAGAAGATAGTTTCAAGCAGAACTGAGATTTCCATTAACCTGGAATAGCTGTGACCTAGTATCAGTCAGCAGACCAAACACCTGGCTGCAGAGACAGTAGTAATGATTCCTCTAGAGATGCAAATTTCTACTGTAACTGAAAATCTCCTTTATTTGCTTTATTTTATAGGGCCAACAAAGAAAGTTCAACAGTCTTGTATTTCCCGTACAATACATTAATTTGATCAACAAATACAGAAATGGCTTCTTTTTCATGAGTTCCCATGAATTCATTACTGATTCTCTAAGTCTTGCCTTAACAAGTCTCTCAGGCAAGGAGCAACTTTGTGCAGCCCATAAATCAATGAGGTCCTGCTGAATGGCAAGCTTGCATTTCTTCCATTAAAACTGATGTTTAAATTGGAACCAAGATTTTCATCCTTTCCATGAATATCAATCAAATGCCCACAGTGAACTAAATATCAAGAGTATTTTCCTAGAAGGGCATGAAACTGATCCAAGGGCAGAAGATTTATGAAGCAAGTTCTAAACAAGCTGACCTTTGGCACAGGGTAGCAGAGGATCAGCTTTGTGGAACAATCTCTGCAGAGAAGGTAGTCCCAAAATAAACCTTGGGATGGGTCTAAAAATGTGCAAGTGCATGAGCGGAGTACTAGGGGAAAGGAAAGGAAAGAGAAGAGGTGGTTACAGCAGCAGAACCGCTTTAGGAAATCTTGCATCTCTGGTATTCAACCAAATATTCTTGCCTTAGCCTTATAATAACAACCACAAAAGAACAGGAGGAAGAATTTACTCATGTGAGGGCAAAGTAGAGCCCTCTGGCCATGCATGTTGCATTGAATTCTCTAGGCCATGTGAAATCATTTTTCTGTTTGAGTAAGCTTGAAACCTTTTTTATACAAAATGGGCACAAACACAAAAAATTGTTGAATAGATAAGAGGGAAAAAACCTGAAACAATCTCAAGCTGCCCTTTTTTCCCATTTACCCATACAGAAGTCCTCAAAATCCCACTGCTTCTCTTATGAAGCCAATCAGCTTTCTCTGTGAAGCTATTTCTTTCAATGAGATATTGAAATGGTTTTGAGTTATCTGTAAGGTGATTCCTATTTAAGATGCCACACCATACAACCATGTATTATCTGACCTAATCTCATCAGATAGTACAACACCGTCATTGCTGAGCTTTTACTTATTAAAAATGCAAAGAATTAGATCAGTAGAGTGTATGCTTTTAATTCTTTCAGTGAAGTTTTATACCACACAAATCCTAGATGAGACGTTCTGACAATGCTCACACTACACCAGCTCCACTCTTTTATTGCACTGATGTTCCTTCCTGCCCCCCGTCACCAGAGTTATGAGGGTCATAAATTAAAAATAGCTCTATGATTTTGGCTACATAATAAAAAGAAAATAATTTTTGTGGAAAAGCAGGGGAATAACACAGCATAACTGGAGAAGGCTGTACTACACATTGTAAAAAATGTGTTAATGTATATAGGGTTTTTTTTAGTAAATTCAATAGCTGTAAAATAAAATGGCATGTTGGTACATGGGGCAATGTTGTGGGTAAAAAAAATACAGGAAAACATCTCCAGCTGATCTAAAACAAGGGTGCTGAACTGAAGTAATTTTGCATAATGCTACTGTACTCAAGCTAAGAACCTACCTCTACAGCTAAAAAATGGGTTAAAAATACTGGTATTGTAAGAATCCATCTTGTAGAACCATCCAAAGGACAGAGGCCTGTCCCAGTCTGGCTGGATCTCTGCAAACATTTATGCAAGTGAATAACCAGGCACATGAATAGTCTTATTGTTTTCCAGTCGACTGGGCAGGACTGGAGCCTGTTCCCAGCTGTACAGGAGAGGGGAATGCTGGCAACCAGCACAACCCAGATATTGAGCAGAGTGAAAGATTGATGCTTAGGCAGAGAGGAGGGGCAGGTTTCTTTTTGCTGGTTCAAACTCACTTCAGCAATGTTGGTAGACCAGTCTAAATACATTTAAGATAAACATTCATACTCCTGACAAATACCTAGATGTTTAAAAATTAATTAACCAACAAGATAGAAACAAACAAATCAAGGGGAAAATTTTCAAAATGGCACTTACAAAGTGCATATTCAGAAGGGGCATTATTCCCATTTTATGATGATCCAGCTCAAGCTGATACTCAGAACTGTGATGAAAAGCTTTCATCTAAGGCTTTAGAGGAAAGGGCTCAATCCTGCACTTTCTGTCAGCATGCAGTAGAACCATTAGCTGTATAAAGGATGCAGGTTCAGACCTGCAGTGTCCTCTTGCAAAAGTCCACAGAACTTTCCTGCTTGCACTAAAAATCAAGGTGGAAATCCTGATCTGAGGTGAGAATGCTGCAGGCACACGCCAGCAGTGTACACAGCTCCTTGGCCTCACTGTAATTCTGACTTTCTGGGAAAGAAAGTCCTCACTGGGGAGCAGAATCCACTCAAGTGCAGAAGGGGTTTAGGAAACTCTGCATGACCTACTTGTGAACCTCTCCTGTTCTATCTCTAAGTAAGTTAGCAAAGAGCAAATGAAATCATCCTGGGAAAGGGTGCCTGCCTACTTCTACAGTCTCTTTGATGCAAAGCAGCCAGGAATTCACAAGATGCCCACGTGCCTGTGAATATTTGCACATGCAGCTGCACACAGCAGATTTCAGCCAGGCTGTGACAGGTTAATCAGGCTGAGTTCACCTAGTAGTCCTGCACAGCTTTATTTAAAAGCTACTCATCATGTGAAAATCTAAGCAATAACCAAAATTTTTTCCTTCCCTTAGCTCAAGCACAGTCTTTCAGAGCTGCAGACAAATAGGATATCTGGATCAGACCATGACCAACCTGAAAGAGAAACCTCCTCTACAGCAAGATGCAGCAAGATGGTTCATTTTTGGTAAGTCTGTCAAAAGTCTCCCTTACATCAGAGCCTGGCAGAAAGAGTTTGATTTAGTTCAGCTCTTCTGGGAAAGGGGTATCTTTGTTTTGAAGCAGTGATCTAAAGTGGTTCTGCTTCAAGCAGTGATAGCTGTGGGCTCAGAGCGTCAGGCAAAAGACATTTCAATAAATAACCTGACTGAGCAGCTCTGGATACAAAAATCTGGCTTTCCTATAGGTCTGTGACCTGCTGTTATTGTTCTGTCTGGATATCTCACCTTCAGACTCCTTGTTTACTAGGAATATGAATGCTTTGGGATACATCATATCTGCACTCTGTAACTGCACACTGTACAGTGCAACCAACCTCCTGCCACACGGGTTGTGCTGGTTAATACAGCTGTGGGTATGTCCCTTGTAGCTGGCAGTGATAGTGCTGTGGATGAATGTGGAGAAATCTGCACGATTAAGCCCGTTCTGTTGCAAACCCAGGATGAACAGCATTGTACTCCTGCTGCACCCAACTTCTTGAGGTCTTTCCCAGGCCTTCTCTCCTCCCAGCAGGAAGAAATGGTTTTAAGACACTTCTCAAGTATCATATTTTCAAATGCAGTAGTGTGCTTGGTCAGCCTGCAGTATATACTGGAGCAGCCCACGGGGCTTGTTCCATGAGGAAAAAAACTAAAAATCAAATCACTGCATTGCAACAGTTTCTCTTTCCCACAGAGGCACCCTCTGCTCGAGATTATGACAGTGTAGCACCAGGCTCTTCTGCAGTCCCCAGTACCCATACACTATTTTAGGAGAGGTGAGGAGAGTGGAGAAAAGAAGGACTCCACTTATTAGGTTTTTTTAGTCCCTTTAGATTACCTGAATAAAATAAGGAGGCTGTAATGAAGCCTTCAGCCAAGCCCGGTGTATTTGCCTAAACTGCATTTTCAATCAGGTCAGAAGACACGTGGTGAGAACAAGAACTATTTTTCTTCTCTATAAATAGTGAAGTACTGACTGCTCAGATAAATACACATGTATAAATGAATGGTAAAACTGGGCTTAAAGAGAGGCTAAAGCAAACACTAACCTTTTTTTAGTATCTTATAACAACAATTTGCCTAGATGGCAGGCTTGTATAAAGAAGTAAATTATCCTACTTCCTTACAGCTTATAGAGATGCTCTACAGATCAGCATACAGAGCAGCATCTACAGTAATAGATATGGTTCACAAAGAAATCAATAATATTTACAAAAACTTAAGTTATATGTCCGTTAAATAATGAAACATTACTCAAAGGCAGGACAAACTGGCCAATATGGTGGAAGTTCACTTTTATTTACAGATGATTTCTATTACTTTAGGATGATGGTCAATGCAAAAACCTTAAAAAATGTCCCAGAGGTGGTAGCTGCTCATCCTGTCCTGCCTGATGTCCAAGGGACATGGCATGCTGCAAGGGTGTGGTACTCTACTCTGAGAAGATAGCAGAAACACTCCAATAAAACACAGATGCTGCAGCCTCAGCCAGGCTGGAAGCCTTTGAAGATAATCACACCTTGGAAAAACGAGGATTGATGTATTTGTGAGGGAAGAAGTAAAATGCTGATTAAAGAAGGCAATAATACCATAAATTAAATAATAACCAAGTCCTAATGCACTTCAGAAAGAGGAAGGAAAAGAAGAAATGCTCTTTTCCTTCCTCCTTCCTGCTTCTCCAGCTTTGCAGTAGATGACCCTCCCTTCCACTGTTCCCAAGATATGGGAATGTAGGCAGTGATGCTGCTGTGGGACTGCCTTCTGCAACTGGTGCTCTGGACCTATGGTTTCCATGTCATCAGAATTTAGTAACACTACATCCTGAGCCAAAATTCTAAAAGACAGCACCAAAGATATTAAGGAAGCTCCTGCAGGTGACTGAGAAATGATACTCACAAACAAGTGTACAGTATATAAATACAAAGATATCTCTTCCAGCTACAACAGGAGCCTGAAGAAATATCAGTATGAACTTGCTGTCTTCCTATAGCCTTTCTTTAGCAGCCCACACCAGATGGAGCCAAGAAGACAGTGCATAAGTGTGGCTATTTGCAGCTCCACTGAATTCTGCAGGAGCTGGGGGGTCTCTTGAAAAAGTTTTTGCAACAGCAAGTAGTTGGATCCAGTATCATGACACTCAGTTTTGCTCTTGATGGGGAAAAAAAATGGTTATTGCTCTCCACACTTTCTGCTCTTCAGGAATTTTATGCTTACTTGCAAAAGAAAAGAACCCGTGAAAAGACGTGTCCCTTCATAGCACATATTTCAGGATCTCAGGATCTGGTTCTGTGCTGACATCCTGGGGGTTAATTCAGTCCACTCAGCTGCCTTTAGGTTCAAGGGTACCTGAGGGGTTCGTGTGTCGATGGGTGCCAACCTACTGCCTGAATCCGGGAGGAAGTTGAGGGAGAAGAGGCCAGTGTTGGGACTCACTGGGGTGGGATAAGAGCCTGGCGCTGAGACTCAGGTGGGCAACGAGGCTGGTGTTAGGGTTTGGGAGGGAGAAACCGCTGATGCTGATGCTGGGGCTGGGGCTGGCTCCCGCAGCTGGCGGAGGGAGCATCTCCGGTCCCACAACCTCAGCCCTTGCCTCTTGGGCTTGCCAAGGTCGGGGACAGCCGCATCCGCAGCAGAGAGATGCAGCGTGGCTCCGTTTATGTTCAGGAAAGCCCTCAGAGAGCCTGAAATGAGGGACGCTGAAGCAGGGCACTGCGCTGGGGAGCTCTCACCCAGAAAACCCCATCAGCTTCTCTCACACCTGCCGGTCAGGTACCGGGTTCCGGGAGGGCCAGAACCGCTCAAAGTCTGAGGTGGGGGCCGGGCTTGGAGCCGGGCAAATGGGCCGGGTCGGACTGCAGAAGGGTAGGCGGGGAAGGTGGCCGGACCGCGGCCGGGCCTGTCGGCTGGAGCCGCCTCCTGACGTCGGGAACCTGCCGTACGCGGGGGCGGAGCGGGGCGGGCGCCGGGAGCGGCCCGCGGGGCGGGAGGGGGGAGGGGGGGGGCAGGCAGAGCCGGCTGGCGGGGCGCGGCGCCCGGCCTGCCATCGCGCCGAGGGCCGCAGCAGGTAGGGCTGCGGGGGGAGGGCGGCTCCGCTGCACCGTCCGGGCAGAGGGCCGGGAGGGAGCGAGAGCCGGGGCCCGGAAGACAAAGGGCCGAGCCCGCCCCGTGGGGGGGGGGGATCCCGCGCCGCACCTGGCCCGACGCGGCCCCTCGGCGGCTCTGGCCGGGGCTGCTCGCCCTCGCCTCAGCAGCCAGCGCGGCCCCGGGGAGGGGGCTGCCTCCGGCGGCCGCCGTGCAGCCCGGCTCGGGGCGGTGCGAAGCGGCCTGGGGGCTCGGCCGACGGGTCCCCTCTCCCCTCCCGGGTGCTTTGTCGGGGAGGTGGCGTCTTCCCGGCAGGGCCGGGAGGCGGGCGCAGCCGGTCGCATGTCGTGACAGGGGCGCGGAAGCCCTCATCTGCGGCTCCCGTTTGTTTTTTGTTTTTTTGTGGGTTTTTTGCGTGTCCCCAGCGATAGAGAGAGGGCGGCGGGGCGTGCGGTCTCGTCCCGTCCCCCTCCCGGGCCTGCCCTCCGCCGGGGCGGTCGCTCATCCTTCCCGCGGGTGTCACCTGCGCTTCCCCGGGGCCGCCGGGGCACGGGGAGGCCGGCGGTCAGGCCGGGGATCGCAGCGCAGCCCAGGTAAAATTGAAATTTCCTTCCCTTCGCGCATTTAGGAGAGCACCTTCGAGCCCGGGAGGTGACTGAGGGGGAGGCAAGAGCCTGGTGTGTGCCGCGTTTATTTTGCTTCAGCCAGGGAGAGGAAAACGCGATGTAGGGAAGGGGAGGCCGCAGGAGCGGCTGTAGCCGGGCTGTAGCAGCCACAACAAACAGGTGTGGCTGGGAGAGCTCCCGATAAATGCTGCTCGCCGGGGCTGCCCTCGCAGGTTGCGGCTGCTCGGCTGCCGGTGGCAGGGGAGAGGGGGATGATGTACATCAAAACCCGG
This sequence comes from Heliangelus exortis, assembly GCF_036169615.1. Taxonomy (NCBI): domain Eukaryota; kingdom Metazoa; phylum Chordata; class Aves; order Apodiformes; family Trochilidae; genus Heliangelus; species Heliangelus exortis. Next base: position 8,491,038 of record NC_092426.1, on the reverse strand, counting down.
CGGTGGGAGCGGCAGCTTGTGTGTCCTGTCCTAGGGTAGCGGCGTGGAGTGGTTTTTCGACTACCATGGAGGGAGGCAAGGAGGGAGGGAGGAAGGGATTTGTGGGCTCCCAACGCAGTATCAGCGTGGAAGTGGGATGAGCAATAGGAAGGCTGTTCTCCTCCCAGCACCCGTGTAACCGCTCCTGGGACTGCACTGTGAAAGGCTGGAGGAGCCGGGTTATGTCACCTTACTGATGTGCTGGTCCACATCTCTGCTGATGGGGGAAGCTCAGGCTGTGATTTGTGATTCACACACAGTGCCAGAGATGTGGAAATGTTCCGGAAAAGATGTCTTCTTCCTTCCTCCCTCCCCCCCATTTCATCATTTCATTGATTGGATTCAGCAGCATGCTTCATTTTTTAAACAATCCTTTTTCAGATCCTTAGTCTTTCTTTATTGTGGGAATATTTCCAGGGCTGCAGACTTCCTACACATGGGCAGCAGGCCCTGGCACACACTTCTCAAATGCTTGTTGCCACAAAGACATTTAAGATGTGAACACGAGGTGCAAGAGGCAGCTCTGGGTCCCATGGCACAATGAAATTTGGGAACTGCAGCTATGCACTGGTGTACTTCCACACATCATCAGAAGCTCACTGTGTGTCCTGGTTTTTTGTGTTTAGGATGTATAAGGATTAAATGCCAAGTGCCAAAATGAGCGTGACATCGTGGTTCTTGGTGAGCAGCACTGGCATTCGCCATCGGCTCCCTCGGGAGATGATATTTGTTGGTAGAGATGACTGTGAACTGATGCTCCAGGTAACTTGCCTTTTTTAAAAAAATTTATTTTGAAGGTGTGGTAGATGGGAATGTAATGCTGGGGATCTGTGGAGATGTTGCATGCTTTCTTCAAATGACACCTTTGAAAAGGAACTTCCTTTTTTTATGTTGAGTCTGCAGTTCCTGTGAAGACTTTGGGTGTTTGTGAAAGTGCCAACTGAGTTTTCTTGCAAATTGCCATGTCATCAGATGGATAGTAGCTGTTGTGATGGGAGATTAATCAAATAGATTAACTATCTTGATGGTACTAGAAGCAGTAAGCAAAGACCTTTCTGTCTTGATCTGTGATTATGCTCCTATTTTTTTGTATCTTTTAAAACATGCGCTTTTTACTAGTTTGTGTGATTTGAATGGGGCCAGGATTTTTTGGTTAGCCTAATTTTCCCATGAAGTGTAATTAAATTGTCAGTGCTTGTATGTCTCACTTAGGTTTTTTTTATAATGATAGGAAATAATGATGTTTAGCAGAGGGACTCTATCTGTTTTGGTGGGGTGAGTAAGGTGATGACCTCTTCCCAAAGTAATTGTGTTACTGGGCAAACTTGCAGCTTCTATTAGTGCTTCCCATACCAGTGTGTTACTTTGCTGGACCTAATCCAATGTGTCTGAAGTGTCGGCTGTGGTCTCATGTTTGACATCATAATGTAGTGGATGTCACTCCAAGCAAATGAAACTGGAATCTTGCAAAGAGCTTTTGACAGGAGCGGTTTAGCTCAGGCATTTGTAGAAGCTCAGAATTAAATTCGTGTTTCTGCTAGGCCCATGGCATGAATACTTAAATGGAGAGGGGGAAAAAAAAAAAAAAAAGAGGGAAAGTTTTATTGCACCTATCTATTCCCCTATTCCCCTTCTGCCCCTTAACAAAGGTGGCAAATGTGCCTGTGGTGTTAAGATTAGAAAGCTTCACAACAAGGACACCCTCCCCTGTAGTTATATCCTAAATGCTTTGCTGATGTTCTACCAAGCAGGCTGTTTGTAGTCACTGTGGGGGTTTTATATTGTATATTAGTGGGAGTTTTGTTTAAGAGGGTGAGAGTTCTTGGATGAGGTATACTTGGAAGGCCAGGTGTTGTGGAGCTGCAATAAAATGTTATTGTCCACAAAAGGAGGGCTTGCAGTGTTTGTGCTGCTCAGCTAGCTGGCAGTGAATGGCATGGCTGTTCAGCAGTGGTGGAGTCTCAGGCTTACTCCTGGTCAACAGCAGATCATTTGTTTAGGTTTTCCCATGAATCACACTATCTTCTATTTCATGTTTGTACATGCCTGACTGGCAAGGCATGTACAGGTGAGGCTTGAAAAATGTGTTATCTCATAATTTGGTGAAAACACACTCAGTGTCCTTGGTTTCCAAAAAAAGCCTGAGATCTGGGGTGCCCATGCTAACAACCTTTGCAGGTATTTGAAGGATTGTTTTACTTTCATGGTTTAGCACTCTGAGAATCACGTATCTCAAGTTGTGCACCCTAAAATAAAACTAGCAAATATCAATCAAATGCATTGCTTGTTTTTCTGGTTATTTATGGGGTTCAGTGGACAGAGTGGATTGTGAGCCACTCCATACCACATGGCGTATTTCGTGTTTCTTTGCAAGTCTGAGCTGGCTTCTCAGTGTTGCGTGTGGATTGGCAGCATTGTGATGCTCTACTTTGCCATGCTCTTCTGTACAAGCTAAATGAGTTGAGGTTTCTGGAGGAACCAGCAGTATCTGTCAGAGTGAAGTGGTTGTATCTGGGGGCTCATAGGTGGTGGGGGTATTAAAGGAGGTTTTCATTATTTCACCAGAATGAAGGGTCTGGATTGTCTGTAAAAGCCAGCTGCTTATGTTCATGGGGTGAGTTACATGTGACCCTTTATAAATATATTAGTTTACCAACTCCAGTAATAAAACTTTTTCTGGGATCACATGTAAGGTCTTATTTTGAACAGCACAGGACATTATAAGCAACTGGTTAGGAAAACAAAGATGTTTCCCAGGGCTACTTCAGGCTCCAGATGAGATGATCATAGCAATATTTGGTCCAGAAGAGAGGCTGTGAACAGAGAGTTGATACTTAAGCATAGTTGTGTGTAAGCAGATGGAGAATGGGATTTAAAAATAGACTTTTTTCCTACTGTGACTGTCTATGTCACAAAATCGTTGTGCAGACTGGCACAGTCATTTGTCTGTGGGAAAGCTTGAGAAGCAAAGCAGTTATTAGAGCAAATAGTCAGAGCTCTTTTGACATTGTTCATACCTGTTGTATCTGACCCTGAAACTATGTATTCACTGCACAGTTACTTTGCTTGTGTTTGCTTGTATACCTTAGAGTGAACATTGGGAGCAGGCTGGCAGTGACTGCATGACCCAGTTGGTGTTTTTTTGTCCTTAAGACTGTTACTGCTTAGTGATTTCATTATGTTACAGTTTGTGGTTCCCATTTGAGACCATGTGTATTAGGCAGTGCACAAACATACGACCCAGAGATAATCCTTGTCCTGGAGACCTTGCAGTTTTGCCTTTCTTATTTTATTGTTTTAGGAGTGTCTTGTCTTCTGATATTTTCTTGGAACATGCTGTCTCTGATGTATCAGATCCCTAAACAGCAAAGAATCACAGCTTTGTTACCAAACAATCAAGCTTTAGTTTTGCCTGTGTTTACTTATTTCATGCAGGTACTAGATTTGCTTTCCATTTAACAAAGAGGTGAAGAAAACCAAAGTCTTTAAGCTTTAAGTTAAGTAGGTTTGATAGAAGGGAAACATAATTTACCTTGAAATCTTCTATACCTAAGAGGATTAGAAATATTTTAAATGTTTTTGCAGCACTGTAAAGCTTCTATTACAAGTAAATATGAGATTTACATTGGATTTGAATGTTAGTGCGTGAGCAAAAGTGTAGCTTGACATGCACGGTGTTGTTTTGCAGTGAGGGGCTGAGTTCTGCCTTTTTTCTTGATTTCTTCAACAGTCTCACTGGCTTCCTTCAGGCTACAGTCAATAAACAGCAGGATTGTGGAAATCTAGACCCTCACTGATTTCCATTAGTGGATTTTTTTTCTTAATTCTCTGAAGCTTGGTGGTGGTAGGAAGTAATTATCTGAAAACGTTTACCTTTTTTAATGAGGTTTTGAACTGTCTTGACCAAAGTAATTTCTCTGCCCCCCTCCAACATTCTTATTTGGAAGTATACTTGCCATTTTTATCAGCTTTCATGATTTGCTTAATGTGATATGGTTTTACTCAGGGGACAAGCATTTCACAAACTCAAAATGTTCACTTAACCATTTTAAACTTTCCCCTCTGCCCCTAAACAAAGTCTCTGCATTTTTCCTAAATGTAAATATTTGACAGAAGAGGAAGCAGTGTTATGATATCCCTGTTGTTGTTTGAGAGATGTTTATTGGAAAATCTGGGAAAGCAAAATGTTTGACCAGTGCACCCTTGAGTATTTCACTCTCTTTAGAGTAATGGGTTAGAGATACTGTTCTCCTATGCCAGATGAGGTTACATCTAAATGTGAGTTACAGCAGGAGTAGGTGCAGATGGCATTATGCTTTCTGTTTCATACCTTTTCCTGTGTGCCTTTTAATACAGGTTCACACTTCCTTTCAGGAGAGGCTGTTTTATAACTCTGTTAAACTTTGTAACTGTTTGGGATAAGAGTTTATTTCCCAGGTGTCTGGTTTATGCAATGTGCTCTGGACATGATCACCTCCCTTCCTTAAGTTTTTGCTGTAAGCAGCTCTGAGAAAAATGCTGTTTTCTTCATATAAACTATTTAAAAGTATGTTTAACCTGTTTCTTGATGTTCTGACGTTGTAGAGATGGGGTGAATGCCTATATCAGAGGTGATTTTTTAATTATTATTTTTTCACCTCTTCCTCCCATCAACAGTCTGAATGTGTTTGGCCAAATTCCAAACCTTTGAAAAAAAAAAAAAAAGTGGTAGTTTGCATGTGGTCAGCAGGGAATTTCTTGGTACTCTTGCTATAAGTCATGTTTCACGTGGGAGTGTGGTTGGTGAGGGATGAATTTGAGAGCAGAAGTACTGCAGTTTGGGTAAAGAGGAATCAAGTGCAGGGATGCACAGGGCTGGAGTTCAGATGTAGATTAAGATTAGATCAAGATGCATCTAGCATCGTATCCTGACTCAGGCATTGGTCAAAGCAGCTGTTGAGGAAAGAGTGAGGACAAGCCAAGAGTCTAACTTCCAGAGTAGTTGCTAAACCTCTTGACCTGTGTTTCAGGAAGCCAGAGGCCAGGGCTTTGCATTTAGTCACTGGATTTCTACTCTACAAAACCTCACCAGGAGATTAAGATTTGGCTGAGCAAGAAGGCACAACAAGGAGTCTGTCATGCGTGCAGAGTACAGGGAGGGAGCAGCAAGACTTGGAAATTTGGAGGCTGGTGGATATAGGGCAGAAGCTATTCAGTGCCGGGGGAAGCAGACATTACAGGATGTGAATGCTGAGCAGCATCTCCCTGAGGCCTGGGATGGGCTCAGGATTTGCTTTTATAAAGCTACTAGCCAAGCATCTGTCATTGGTCCATATGGGACATCACATACTGCTTATGTATCAATTAGTCAGTTCAAGTGCTAGGGTCTTGTGAGCTGAACATACAAGTTCATTCCACTCGTGAATCAGATAAATGGTTACTTGATGCTGCTCAAATAGGCATTTCCCTCTTGTTAGCTTGCTTTGGTATAAATCTGGGGGTTTACAAGCATTCCAGGCACCAGAGGATGCTAAGTCAAGTGTGTATAACTGCAGAGCAGTCACAACAGACCAGTGTGAAGACTGCCTGTGTAATCTTGCTTCTGCCCCTGTGTAGGTAGGCAAGAAGATGCAATCTCTTATTGTGTGGTTACTGGATGTTTTTTCCCCACAGGATCTGTTCCATATTTGGTACACAGGGTGCATGGCTCAGTCCACAAATAATACAGTGTGATGATGAACTCTGTATGTCTGTGACATCTGGTCAAATTAAGGTTTCATTGACCTGACGTATCCTACCTTCCCCAGGCCATACTTGATAATATGATGTCTTTCCCTATGTAGTGTAGTAAGTGTATACATAAACAAGTGTGAATAGGTGTGGTGTAGTTTGTCTACAGCATTATGCTGGGAGGAAGCAGATGGTGTGAACTTGTTAGATTATCTTTTTCCTGGTGTTTCTAGATGAATTGACTGAAGTGCAGAAGTCCTCTCCCTCCATCGCTCTGGAACTTCCTGCGTTGGGAGCTCCCAGTAGAAGCCATGAGGAATCTCTTCTGCCTTTGTGTCCTCATCGCTTTCCCTATGGAAGTGTGGGGCTGGAGTGGGAAGCTGTTGTTGGGAGAGGGTGGTGCCACACTCCTGCTCTTTTGCTGCAGTTATCCAGAGGGTGTAAATCGGCAACTTAGTCCCTGAGCACTGGGAATTGCAGTGATCCTGAAACAGTCATTCATTAGGTGTCACAAGGGAAGCAGGTGTATTACAGGCAGAAGGGAGAGGATCTAGCCTTGGGAAGGCTCTGCTTTTTGACAGGTAGCATTTTCAGGTGCCTGAACAGTAGCTGTGGGAAGAAGGATGCACATCCCATGTTTCCAGGCCTAGAGTTGTTTTTTTCAGCTCTTGGCTCTCCCATTGTTTTCCATTAATGTGCAGCTGACAGAAAGATTATGATGTCTGAGGAAATATGGGTTGAGGAGACTGGAGGCATGGCAGGACTGGCAGATCTGGGAGGGCAGTTCGTTGCTGGAGGCAGGGTAGAGGGAGAAGTGGTGGTGGCACTGCAGGTAGTTTGTTATTACGGATGAGAGGGCTGTGTGTGGCTGGCAACCTGGCCTGTGAAGGGAGAGTTTGTCCCTCACTAGAGAAGGCAGGGAAAAAGGAGACCCCTTCCATGTCTGAGATAAGATCCAGACACTACTTTGCAGCTTGGCTGCCCAGTAAAAATTCAGGCTTCTGTGTTTTTTCTATGCCTCCTGGGTGGTCATGTAAAACAAAGGGAAAGTCCATGCATCTGTGGACAGTGTGTTCCCTGCCTGTGGTCAGGATCTGACCCTGGGTCACTCGAACTGATGCTCCACTTTGGGAAAGAGAAGCCAGCAAGAAAAATAAGGGGTTAAGTTGGCATGGGAACTATGCCAACCTCCAAATCCCTTCGCCAAGCTGTGGGGATTACAGTTTCATTTTCCTGAGGGATTTCTCTCTTTTATTCACTGCCTTGTTTTTTGCATGAACACACAGGCCCTGGTCTTACTGCAGATCCCCATAGCCCATATCCTGGACTGCAGCAAGGGTGAAAGCAGGGGGCCCTGCAGCCTGGGAGCTGTAATGTGAGTCCAGCTTCGAGATGAGGTGGCTACACCTGCTGAAAAGACATTTGTCTGCTTAGACAGAATCCTTTAGAAACCAGCAGCACATGCCCCTGGGAGCGACCAGAATGTCTCCTGTGGGGGTGTCTCGCTTGCAGCCAGCCTGGGGCAGGACAGAGCATTCACTAATATTCTGGAAAAGCACTGAAGTGGCTGGTAAACGCAGCACTGTGAAATGCATTTTGGTGAAGAGGGAGACCCAGTGTTCATGTCAGTCATGAAATGCTATTCAAGGCTTTTGAGAATCAAAATTCATCCTTCAGGTTAGAATGCAAAGGATTTTTACATTAGGTGTTTTGGTTTGGTTATTGTTTGTTTGTTTTTTTTTCCTCTGTCTCCCTTCCAAAGTGGGACACTGGGAGAAGTTTGCATTTCCTTACTGGGATACTTGTGCAGAGCACAGTCCTGGCAGAAATGTAACCTGTTCGCTGTGGAAAATATTTGAGCAAATGTTTATTGCCTACTGCCACCAGAATGCTGCAGTTATCTGGTGCCAGACGTGCACAACAGACTGCAGTGAGGAATAGGGAAACTGGTCTCGTTTGTTTATTTTATGTCCAATACGATGATGCCTTGCGGCACTGGCAGGGCTGAGGTCCAAATCTCAGCCCTGAGCAGTAGGTTTTTGCCCATGGTAATTCTCTCGGGGAAAAAGCAGCATCTGTATCTACACAGACAGCTGAGCTGTGTCTGCTCCCTGGCCCTTTGGGGAAATGCAGGCTGTCTGGCTATATTTCTCCTCCCGCCTTCCTAAGCAGGTCTTGTTTCCTTGTGGATTTTGCTTGGCAGCTTCTGGTTTCATCCTGAGTGCCCTGTATCAGACCATTCCCCAACCACAAAGCTATAGGGTATCTTCAGCACATGCAGCCAGTGTGATATATACCCCTGTGAAGGCCCCTGTGCATTTCTGAAGCTGCTTTTTGCTGCTCCCATGCTTAGCAGGGGCTTCTGCCGATTTGATGGATGCGGCTTTGAGAATCACAAGTGAGCTGCCTAATTGCACGTCTCGATTGGGGGCTGCTGATGCAAGCTGTTGGTACCAGTATGAGACTGGCAGACCCAGAAGTGGCATTCTCCTCTGTGATTTGGACTATCTGCTTAATATGATCTTGAAAGGAAGAAGAGTCTTCAGATATGCACCGCTATTACATTTTGTCTACTAGCTATTTGAAGCATGTTGCAGTATAGGTAGCTGGATGGAGAAGCAGGAGAGCTTTATCTTAGGAAATTATTTGAATGTCTGGAAATGCAAGGCCTGGATGAGGTTAGTGTAGTAACAAATCAGTGCCCATGTTTTCCCTTCAGAGATGTGTAAATGTTGTTCATCAGAGGAGCATGCATTGTGTTTACCCAAGAGTTGTTTTCATCTGATAGCAAGTCCAGTGTTGGGTCATGGTGAGAGTGCTGTGTTCTTCACTCCGAGAGGCTGGGAATGTAGTCTTGTTTCTTGCCTGCAGACCACTAGTGCTTAGGAGGAGGCTTCCCTTCCCTGCCTTCCTTTTGCCTTCTCAATTACATCTGAGGTGCTCCAACCCTGTTTTTGCTATTTGGGTTCAAGCAGAAGCTCAGTGATCCTTGCCATAGCTGAGGAGTGCTGCTTATCCCATTGCAAGTGCTTTTCTGGTGAAACATCACCATCAAGGGTGGTTATTTTCTGCTTTTTGTCAACTGAGTCACTTCATTTTTTTTTTTCATTTGTAAATAAATGTTTTTTTTTCACTTGGACCCCTGTATCCCCTTCTTACAGATGAGGAGGATAGATCAGGCTTGCCTTTTGCTGTGGAGGTTGTTATTGATCATAAGCAAGGCTCAGTATTTGGTGCAGGTGAGAGTTTAAACTAGGGAGTCCTTTTATGCTTGTGATTCAGTCAACTTAATTCCAGCTTTTCAATTGATAGGTGCCAAAAATCTTCACAGTCCAGTTGCAGACTACTGGTAGCTCTGCACCCATGGGCTTCTCTGTAATATGTGTTGACTCAGACTTCTAAAATCACTTTCTGTGATTCAGTGGGTCATGAATTAGAAACCATTGGGCCTGCTGGGCTGGAGTGACTTGTGCAGGACAGTTCTCAGGATCTGAGCTGTTACCAGTCTGGAAAGTGGTCAATCTTGCCTTTGGAAGTGGGATTGAGGCAGTCTGCTCCTCTCTGAGAACAAAAGCACCACCAGGCACTGGGTTGCTGCTGTCACTGCACACAAGAGCAGTTCATATTAAATGTGACTTATGTTGAAATAAACCACACTTCAGTTCACAAGTAAGAGTGACCTTTGGCAAGTCTGTATCAAAATAAATAAGGTGTGATTTTAACTATTTTGAGTTTCCTTGGAGACATGCCCTTAGGAACTCCAGCTATCAGTTCTTGTGATATTTGTTGGTTTAATATAAACAAAACTCTCCCTCTCTTCTCCACCAAAGTAAAAAATTTCACAGAAGTGCAATCAGTGTAATAATTTGCCATCTTCCTAATGGGTCCTTTAGAAAGATGCTGAGAAGTAGTGTCAGGACTATAGGTGAAATTTTGTGTATCATTTTTACCTCATCTTAAACACATCTGAAACTTCCTTCAGAGATATGAAGTTTGGCATAAACTGGTTCTGGTGATAACTTCTTCCTTCTTTTATGTAGGGGAATATGATGCTGCTTCAATACATCTCTGCTCCCCTTGGATGATCCATTTCTGGTTTGGGACTCCTGGGTGGCTGTAGTCAGCTGTTGTAAAACACAGCAGCCTAAAGGCTCTGCTGACTTATATCAGGGTCAGATCCAGGGCAAATTGACATTTTGGGAGACAGCTGGTTCCCAGAAATAAACTGTTTTTAAATGACCTATGACTTGGTACTAGATTAAATCTACCTTTTTGGTTTGTGTCTGGATTAGCTTTTTGGAGTAGAAGCCTTTCTTCCCTTGGAAGTGAGCTAGAGAGGTTGCTCTGCCTTTAAATTCCATGAATCTTTAAATGAGTGTCTGTGACATGCTGTAAAAAGCTAAAGCAAACACTTGGGAACAGTGATGTCCGTGATTTTAGGTGGCAGAGGAGCCAGGGAAGATGTTTCATCTGCATCTGTGCAGGCCAGACAGGACCCCTATGAGCAGTTGTCTTTCTGTCCAACAGTTTTATAAATACCCATGGATGGGGAAGGGGGGGTTCTTCTACCCATGCTGTGAGTGGAGGATGTCTCCCCTCTCTGCCTGTAGGTGAGGTGTGATGAGCCCTGGGGAACCCAAAGCTCCCACAGCCTGGGAGCTGTGCCCACACTGCCATTGGTTGTGGGTCTGGACCCTGGGTAGGCAGGGCAGTGGAAGGAAAACCTTTCACATCCTCTTGAAGGGTGTGAGGGACTGTGTGGCAGGTCAGGTACAATCCCATCTTTTGTATTGTCAGTTGCTGTGATGTGTGAGGCTGCAGATGGTCCTATTCAGAGCCATCTGAGGAGATGCAAGTCCTGGGCAGCATCCCTTACCCTGCTCTGCACATACTTGCCACAGCTGCTTAGGTGGTTGCACATTGGGCTGAGGGGTTGCATCTAATGTGAACAACAATGGAAAGAAGCAGTAGCTTGATGTTTCAAATGTTTAAGACTTGCTGTTTCTTAATAGCTATATTAAGCTATTTCCCCTTAGCTATTTACCTGCTATTTCCCCTGCTATATGTATGAGGGGAGGGTCAGACACAAAATGTAGGGATTACATAGGGGTGAGAGGTTGTGTGTGGCCCTCCTGGGAGGGCACTGCTGTGTGATGCTTCCTGCATTTAGGTCTCAGCATAGCAGGAGTTAGAAATGAGATTCTCCTGATCACCTTATCTTTGTTTGTCCCACCAGTTGTCAGCTGGGGAGTGACTGTTGTCCAGGCAGCACCAGTTGGGCAGTGAAGCACTAAATGCTGTCTTGTTTTTTAGCTGGGACTGGTGAGCTGACACTTGGTAATTCAGCAGCATACTGATAAATGTATTAGTGAGGCAGCTGGAGGCTTGGAGTCTCCTGCCCCTCATGAATAGTGTGAGGAACATCACAAAGTAGAAGGGCAGCCTTCTGGCCAAGTGTATGCTTGCTTCATGTTGCACTTCAGGGTTATTCTGGAGGACAGGTCCCTGGGCTGACATATGCTCTGCAAGGGGAGAAGCTGCCATTTATCAGCTCTTGAGATGTTACCAATGTGCTTGACATTGGCAGGGACAGAAGTTCTGGCAAATGGCAGCAGTTTCTCCAGAAGTCTCTGCCTTTTCACCAAGGAATTCCCCTGAAACAGTCCTTGTCTCTGCATGCTTACAAGGAAGTAGATGTTGATAATGACTTGCTGAGAGCAGTGCTGTGGAAACCAGTGTGTTTATACTTGGGAAAAGGGAAGAACTTTTCACTAAGAACTTGTTACTTGATGCCCAGGAAAAGGAGGATTAGCTGACTTAGAGCCTGGCTCATCTCCTTGCTCTGGGAGCACACCCAGGTCTCTGTTGTGTGTGTGTGCTGATGGAGTGACCGGTTGAGGTCAACTGCAGCAAGAATTCAAGTTATGAGAGGCACTGTGTCTAAATACAGACAGTCTGGTGTCTTTATAGCTGTAACACTTACACCATATTTCAAATTGATTCAGAGATTTTGTTCTAATGCTTCTTCCTCAGAAGTCTGACACTCTTGCTGCTGAAGTGCCGTACTGTTTTGAGGCCAAGGTGCATTTGGTGCTTCTGCATTGTGGCAAGGCCAGTGGCACCAAATCACAGTCCAGTTTAGTGTTCTCAAGGCTAGCTTTAAATGTGAATTTTCCTAGAGCTATTTTCTTTCTCATCCCAAGTTTATGAAACTCCCTCCAACTTGGAAAACATCCTAGAATGTTAATCAAATCTGGGGCATAATCATGGGAACAATATATATTGATGTGAAGAAGTCTGGTTTGTAACTTAAGAAAACTATTTTTTCTTTTTGAAAAATAGGAAGAAATAATCCCAAATAGGAATTTCCCTCATGATGGGGCCACTGGCTTCAGCTGGTGGAAAAGGGAGATCTTTTAGTTCCCAATGGCTGAGATCCTGCCCCTCAGGCTTTCGGTTTGACTGGTTTTGTTTTCAATGTGTATTGATACAATTTACTGAAATAATGCCATCACAGCCTTCTGTGATGCTTTTTTTTTTTTAATTTTTGTTTCCTTTCCATGCAAATAGTGTATTGTCTTCAGTGAACTGTTGAAACAACCATGGAATCATTTACTGTTTATCCTTTGGTTATTTGTAGTAGTAAATAATATTTAATCCTTCCTGCTTTTCCTCTCTCTCCCCTTGCCCCTTACCAACCTATCTTGATGTCTAAATGTTGCTCTGATTAACAGTGTCTCTTATGCCTGACCAGTCTGACATTCATTGTGCTTTTGTTGCCAGTCCCGCAGTGTGGATAAGCAGCACGCTGTAATCAACTATGACAAGGAGAAAGATGAGCACTGGGTGAAGGATCTCGGGAGCTTAAACGGAGTAAGTAGCAAACCTCCTGGCTGATGGAGGCAGACATGTGGCTTGCTGAGTCTGCAAGCTCTTGTGTGCTTACTTAATTCTGCTGTTAGAACCTTTTGGGTTACTGCAACTGCTGGCATGAGTTAAGCTAAACACACACAATTATTTGCGAGGCCTGAGATGGAGGTCAGGTAGCATCTCATCCTAAGAAGAGAGCTTTGGTGAATATTGTGTATCTTTTTTCTTCTGGTGCCCTTGCAGAATGCCTCTGGGTTTCCAATCTTAAAACCTTTTGCAAAAGAGGAGATAAATTCAGTCGCATTTTTGAGATGTTAACATTAAACTAGTGAAGATTCTGGAGCAGCTGTTTCAGCATGAGCAGGGTGACCTTTTGGCAGTTCAGTTGTCAGTGCATGGAGTGATTTATGGGATGATGAGACATTTAATTTCTTTGGGGAGAAACTATTTAAAACCACCTCTTTTTTTAGAATAAAAATTACTTTTTTGTGTGAAGACTGAGAGATAATGTGAGCCCACAACAGGGAGCTGAGCCTGCCTAAATCTTAATCCTTGCTCTGGTCCTGATTCACGTAGTGCCATTAGTCAGTCAGGTGAGGGCTTTTTCTGCCCACCTGAATTCTGTGGTTTGTTTAAATGCACCATTGGGGTGAAAACTGTCCTAGTGTCAAAGCATGCCTCTTTTTTGGCTGTTTCTTCATCCTAATGGACCTCCTCCTTTGCTGGAGCAGATCTACACAATTGTCCTCTCAATGGGGGTTTTGCTGCAGTCATTGTTTTTTGCTTAGAAGCAGAAGCCTTCCACCATCACAACCACAAATCCACAAATTGAACCCAGAAATTTGTACAAAAACAGTGGCTACAGCAGAATGTTCTGCCTCTTCTGGCATCTGAAAACAGCAAGAATGAGTGTTAATCCTTCTCAGCCTGTGCTGAAGGCACAGAGCTCTGCTGAAATGGGACTACTTCCAGGAACTGGTCTGGGCTCTAGATGAGTCCCTGGTTCAAAACCTATGATATTTAACTCATAGTGGCAAAATAGGAGCTTGGAAGAGAGGGAAGGCTTGTATCACTGATTCTCTTCTATCTTCACATGCTAAAGCGTATGAATTAAAAGTATTCTAGCAACAGACTTGTGAAAGGGGTAGTGAAATAAAAGGAGTTACAGCAGTACCTACCTTCTGCAGTTGGTCAAGCACATACATTGGAGAAAGTTGTTGTGGCCACAGTGAGTGCATTTTGCACAAAAGAACCATAGGTACTTAATTGAAAATTTTCATGAAGACGTCTTTTCTTCCCTGAAACTAAAGACATCACTTTGGATGGCCTTGATTTTAATTCCATTTTAAGAATTTGCTTTTATTTTGTGTTTGCTTTATGACTTGTCAAGAATACATTATATGGTTTAGTTGTATAATCTAGTTCATATTAATTGCTGAAAGGTATATTTTTTATTATACTGCTTAGCTGATACTGCTGTGTCTGTTAAGGGTCTTTTGGTTTTGAAGGCAGCATTTCTGTCTGAAATAAGCAGTTTCCTTGGGTTATTTTACTTGAAGTAACCATGGACAAATAGGTAACAACATCAAAACAGATTTTCTTTCAGACTTGCGATTTGCAGAAAATTCAGCAAATAATTATTCCTGCTCCAGATTTGGCTGTTGTGGGATTTTAAAATAATAAAAAAAAATAATGCAAATAGAAATTCTGTGCCTTTTAACCAGCTTCTTTGATTTTATTTGGAAGTTACAGGCCTGTTCTCCAGCTCTGCTGTAAATTGCCAGGAAGCTGGGGGCTGTTGCATGCTGAGGTTTGAATTTCCTGCTTTAGCATTATTTTTCCCCTGTGGTTAATACTTGGTCTTATCATGCATGTTTGGATTGGCTGTGGTGAGAAGCCAGATGAAAAAGATTGTGTCTCAGTGTAAATTCTTTTCTAGCATAATTCTGATTCATCAGAGTGTAGCTGCATTTGTATTGAGGCTACAGGGACCCCGCAGTGGTTTCCTGCTCTGTGAGGCTGGGTGAAGCCCACCTTGTGATGTAGGGTAACTCCTGGGGTCTGTTCTGGGCACAGCTGAGTGCCTAATCCCCAACTGCATGCTCAGGCTTCCTCAGCTGGGTTCCTGATTTATTTTTATTTGGCCTGTGTTATTACAAAGTATGCAGCATTATTTGTGAAAGGTGTCCGTGGGACCTGGATTCCTCTGTTCTGGAAGAATCGTTCTTTAGGGGATACCCTCAGAAAGTAGCAATCTCTGATGTTTGTTCACAGTTATGAAGTACATCTCTTGCACCTTTATAAGGGTAACTTAATTTTGTTGGGCCTCATTAACTGCCTGGAGTAAAAATGAGCAGGCACATCTTTTGTACTGATGTGGGGTTTTTGTGTTTTTTGGTTTTTTTACAATGTTGCCTTAGACATCATGGTGATGCTACTGCAAATGCTTGTGTTCTGTGCATTTTCATTTCCTTCTTCTCTTTGATAGGCTTTGTTTGTTGAATTATCAGGCCTTGGGGATGTCACCAGTCTTGCTTGACATCTAGTAGAAACTTGAATCCCAGCTCATTAAAGTGTGGATCTCTGTAGCTTTATTGCACCATTTACTGCTCTAGCTGGTTATGAAGGGCAGATGAGAACCAAGAGCGAGAAGTTCCTAACTTCAGGCACCTCCTTTACACGTTCAGGTCGGGGACGCAAATTTCCTTTGCACTTGTGGAAAGATAAATCTCCCCAGAGGTCCTTTCAGAGCACGTTGCTTTGAAACATAATTGGGGTGCTTCAACTTGCCCATGGGAGCTACTTGTGGGTGCTGATTTTTCTAGGGAATTTAGCTCCTCTCCTGGCTGATTTTGTGCTAGTGCACCCTGAATGCATGCAGTAAGGTTGGGAGATGGACATGGGTTCCCTCCAGGATGCTTGTCTGTCTGAGGTATATTACCTTGATACCCTCAGTCAAAAACCACTCCTGTGCTTCTTTCCTGCAGACGTTTGTCAATGACGTGAGGATTCCTGACCAGAAATACATCACCCTAAAACTGAATGATGTTATTCGCTTCGGCTATGATATCCTTCATGTCTGAAGATGGAGTGGGATGAGGTCTTTGGTTGGGTTCTGTGCTGTTTGCTGCACAGAGTATTAACAATGATAGTTGTGGCTAATGAGTAATGGTGTTTGTTTTGCTTTCTGAAGCCTTTGGATGGTTTGCAAGCTTTTGTTTCTCCACCCTGGACCTGATTCAGAGCATGTGAATCATGATGCCTGGTACATTCACTGGACTTTGAATCAGGCCCTGCACTGTCAGCAGTGACTGTGGAGGTGCCTCTTCAGTCTCTTTCTAGGGAAGGGTTGTGGTTTTTCTTTTTGTTCGGGTGGCAACTGTAGATGGTACCAACCAGGGATGGAATATATTTTGTATGCTTTTGAATGAACCAATACCCTTTTTTGTTTTGTTTTGTTTTGGCTTTTAATCCAACTTGTGTGGTTTTGTTAATTGTTTCACCCAAATGCTTGCTCTCAGACAATTCACAGGTCTTCAGCCCTTAACATTTAGCTTTGGGGCTTGTGGTCAGACCCCTTGACTCTGTATCGATTGAAGTTTGCCTGTGCAAATTGCTTCTGCCACAACATGGAAGAGTGAATTTCTCTAGCTATCCCAAACTTCATCTCTATTTAGAGAGGCTCACTTGCAGTTACTGCTCCATTAAGAGTCACAAATCCTGCTAAGGTCTGCTGAAACACCTTTGCCTTGATCTCTTCCCTTTTTATCCCTTCCCTGATGTGACTGGCTATAAGCATAGAGGTTGGAATGCCTTTCTGGGCCTGTAACTCAACAGTGGTAAGTAGAAGCTCCTATTGCTGCCTTTTCACATAATCTAATCCCCCCCCCCCCCCCTTTTTTTTTTTTTTCACTTTTTATCTTTTCCTTCTATCTGCCAAACTTTACCTGCTCAGGCTGAATTTGGAAGTATCAAGTCACCAGGTTTCTTTTTCTCTTTTGCAGGGAATAGAGGCAGAGAATAAGTTTTACCATTGAGGGGAAAGGAAATGTTTGGCTGGAAAACTCTCGTGCATCCTTGACCCCAAGGCCACATCCTTCTGTCTTTTGTTGTCATAGTCAGTTTGTCCTTGGTCATGCTGTAGCCCTTGAAATACTCCAAACAATGCTGAAGCTCAGAAAGCTGAAGCAGCAAGGAGAGGTTGAACCTCCTTGGTCTTCCAGGGATGTGGATACTTCAGCTCCAAGCAGTGGCAGTGCAGGAGCACTCAGTGTTGCAATAGGGATGCTTACACTGGTGTGCACGCAATCCTGGACCTACTGGAAAAGAGGGTTTCCTAGGCCTTCTGTAAGACCATACTTATGGTCTCATTGTCTCTTGCCATTTTAGAAATAACAAAACATTGCTTCATAATGGAATTTCCTTCTTTGAAAAAGAGAGGTATTTGCTAAACAAAAAACCAAAAACCAAACCAAACAAAAAAAAAAAAAAAGGGGGCGGGGATTATTTGCCTTCAGATCAGCATTTGAACAGAGTGCAGTTGATGAGGACTCAGGGATACAGAGGGGAAGAACTACTGAGTAGCCCCTTACTGAGTGCTGTGACAGTAAAAAACGTGCTGTCACCTGGGGTCACGTCATGAGAGGAGCCATTTCAGGGCACATCTGATGAAACCTGTTACAGTCCCACAGCTAACCTCAGTTCTAGCTTTTCCAAACTTAGCAAATTTGTGGATAGTTTTTGACATAGCTGGTCATATGTCTTCTGGTCTCTAGGTGTGTGTGGAAGCTCAAAGAGGATTTGATGAGGACTGCAGTCTAGCAAAAGCATGAGGCAGTGCCTGGAGCGTGGGTAGGTTTCAGTGGCTGTGATACAGGTTTAAACTTTTTATAGAATAGAAAGTATTTCTGAGCACTAAGCAGATCAGTTGAAGTGTTTAGACCTGCAGCCCTTACATGGATATTCATTTGAAATGAATGATTGCATTTATGAATTGTAGAATTTATTGCTCTCAACAGAAAAACTCTTAAGGAATGTAGGTTTTATAGTTATCTTTTGCCTCAGTTTATTTGCTATGGCAGTTACAATCTCTTCCTCTCATTTGGTGCTTCAGAGCCACCCTCTTTAGCATTGCTTTCTCTCCATACTTTGTTCAGCTTGATGTGGATGGCAGCATCTCCTGAGGCCTTGCAGTCAGCTGTGTGCCATTGCATAAGAGTATTTGTCTCTTTTCCTTTTACAGTTTCACTTACAGACTGTGCAGAGTTTCCCTGCTATGCCAGTATCATTTGGTTTATTTTTAGTCCAACATTTTCCATCTTTCCTTTTTCCTCCCCTTTGCTTTGTGCTGTGCTGATTGGGTTGTTCACTATACTGCCAGATGCTTCCCTTTTATTTTTTTTTCCCCACAGTGTTGCTGAGGATTATTGCCTAGGCTCATCCATGTTGAATGCCCTTCCTAAGAGGTCATGGCAGCTGATGACCTGATTTACTTTTGATCCAGGAAGCCACAATTCCTGAAAGGACAAGAGGACAAGGACAAGAGAACACCATAGTCCTTCACATGCCTGCAGGGAGCTGTACTCTTCTGCTCCCCTTCTCTCATCCCAAGTGTGTAAGACTGCCCCATCTTGGCTGGGATGCCAGAATGGTCTTGCTCAGAGCTGCCAGCTGGCTGGAGAGGAGCAGGGTATGATTTGAGTCAGGGCTCTGGTTGCTCCTCTTGGTGCTTCATGGAGCTGCTAGTTCTCCCCCAAGCTTCTCCTTCCCTGCTTCTCTTCTGCCACCCTTTAGTTGGCATTGGTCTGGCCAGCAGATGTGGTTTCATGCACTGTAGCAAAACATGCATGACATGGTGGGACTCAGCACGGCCAACTTTTAGTGTCCTGCATATTTTAAGCTTTTCTTGTTTTATGATCTTGTTTTCTTTTGTGACTAAATGGTGGATTTCTCTGTCCAAACAATTTTCCATTTCCTTAATAAGTTTTCTACATTCAAACATGTATGTCCTGGAGCAAATTCAACACAAAGTCCCAGAAGAAGCTTTAAAGGTAAGTTTGTCTTTGTGCAGGTGCACTTTTTTAGTTTTTAATTTTTTATTTTAAGTGCTTTAGCAATGGTCCAGCAGCCTGAGATATTAAAATACTCCTGACAGCAGTGAAATGTTCCACAATGTGGAGACTTGAGAGACAAAGTTCTTAGTTATCTTGGCTCTGATCTGCCTTATCCCTGTGCTAACGTGTAGATGAAGTTACTTGTGATTTAATGGCTGCCAACAAAAAAGATTACTAGAGCTGTAATGTATTAAAGAGTAGTCAGCACACTATCTTGTGGGTGCAGCACAGCAGAACTTGTTCCCTCCCAGACACAGAGCACAGATGTCTTTCTCTGAGCATGGTGATTTAGGCCAGCTCTATCACACTTCCTCCAGCAGGCTAAAGTTTAATTTATTCCTGTGTATCATCACATTTTTGCCTTCAAGCTCCCAATTTTTACTTACTGAGCAGTCTGCATTGACGTGCTTCTTGAGCAAGTAAAGTCCCAGGTACAAAGTACTCAAGCACCCTCTTATCTCAAACAAAAAAAGAAGCAGGAAAGCTGTCATGTTTAGCTGAGGGATTGGGCTGTCACTGCCAAGCATCACCCCTTGGCTAGCAGATATTGTCATCTTGGTTCCATGTTTAGGAACGCATTGGAAATGTAAGAGCCAGAACTGGGCAAATGATTCATTGAACTCGGGGAAATCTGGATGAATATGCCCTTTTATTAATTAACTTTTAATAAACCCCATTTTAAATAGTTAATTTACTGTGTTAATGTGGAGACTGTTTTAAGGCAGAATCACTTCTATAGCTGGTGAGAGAGTTTGGAGAGAAATAATTAAAATACATTCTAATTGCCTTTGCTGAAAAACTGAGATAATGCAGATGAGTGCCCTGAAGGAATTTATCCTGTTGTTTTAAGAATAAAGGAGATTTCAGGATTTGAATCCTGAATGGAAAATAGCCTAAGTTCTGATTCTTCTCAGTTTAGTCTTTAAAGGGTTTCCTAGTTAGTTATTTTGCAGACCTAAGTCACAGTTGCCTTCACATAGACTAGAATTGTCACTTAATATCTTCCAAAATGGGTATTTGAAACCCCCTCAGCTGGCATTTTGCTTTTCCATAGCCTCCTATTGTGTATGCCTTCTTTTTATTGCAGAGCATAGCTACAGTATTTGTGTTTGTGGGGAGGGGTGGTTTATCTTCTCCATGTGCTAGCACACAGGTTACATGGGCACCCTGCAACTCTTGCTTGTGTCTCTCCAGCATGAGAAGTACACCAGCCAACTTCAGATGAATTACAAAGGCACAGCATTGAAGAGGGCAGAGCAGCCCATAGAGCAAGGTGTCTACACTGAGTCCCCACAAGGGAAGCTGGAGAAAGGAGAGAGGAAAGCAATTACAGGTACTTGCTCTGGAACCAGTTAATCAAGATTCAGAACAAAGTGCAGCTTGATCCCTGCACAGGGTCAGAATCAAGTACAGTGGCTGGGTTACATCTAGGAGTAGTTCCAGAAGGATCATCTTTCTAAACCTCCTGAGTATTTCAGACTCAGAATTTCAGTTTTTGGAGATTCAGCCTCCAAAGAAAAACAAACAGCTGACATGATGGCTTATGCATGCCTTGTTTTGCTGTGAGTGTGTGCAATGGAGAGCCTTGTGGGTTGAGCAGGTTTGGTAAGTTCTTTGGCACCTGTCTGGTCTATTTTTAATTTCCTAATCGTGAGCTGGTATTTGAACAGAGATGGTGACTCAGAGTGCAAAATGCATGGCTGCTCTGGCACAGTGCTGGCAGGCAGGCAGAGCAGTAGCAAGCATTTTTTTTCAAAAAGCCCTGTATGGCCTTAAATTGCTGTATTTCTTAACATGCCTCTAAGTGGGATTGAAACAGATGGCCAAAACTGGGAGACATTTGCTTCATGTTCACTGTTTTCTGGCTGTAAGTCTTTTCCATTTGAAAAAATCCTTGTGTTCTCCATTTTTTTTACCCACTGTTGCTTTCTTTTAAAGACACTTTGTCCTACCTGCTTCCTCCCTGTTTCCCACCATGCTGGGCCAAGACTTTGCCAGCACTCAGATGACACTGTGCCACTCAGATAAACTTCTGACCTCCTCTATGTGTTGTCCTGGCAGGTCTTCCCTTGTTCTGTTCAGATATAGGTTGGTGGCCTTCCAGAGCTTGATGGTGCACAGAAGAGCAAATAATGCTTTTTAAGCTTGCCAGTGACAGATGACTGCCAACAGTGGTCTTGTGGCACCAGGCTGGCAGATTGGAAAGCTTTTGGGTTAGCAGTGAGGCTGCCCACTGGGTCTGTTGAAGGAAGCAGCAGGGAGGTGAATGGAGAGCAGAGGATGGCCAAATAAGAGTGAGACAGCACCCTGGGTGAGGTGACAGAGATATAGCAGCTTTCTAGAAATGTGTACAACTTTGGGTAAATCTGTTAAGGCTACATGATTGGAGTGGGTTGACTGACCTTAATCTCCCATCTACTGTCTTTATGAAAATCCCTCTAAGCTGACACAGTGTCCTAAAACAGTGTAATATTTCTCCCTCCTCTTGTCCAGTGCCTCCAGCTGTGCATAAAGGCACGTGCTTACATACCCTCATGCCCAGCTTACATTTTCTGCACTGTGAAACCTTGCTTTGTGTTCCTTTAGCTGTCTTTGTATGTTGCCCTGCCCTATGGATGTGGCATTTGTGACTTTGCCTCCCAAGCTTTCAGCTGCTCAAGGAATGAAATTGTAGTGATTAACTGTGACACCTTGGAAGGTGAGAAGAGGTGAACCTCATTTGGGGGGGGAGGGCTCTCCAGCTACTTTGCAAAGGGTGTGGGGTTCTTGAAAAGCATTGCCAGTAGCTGGTCCAGTTTGGCAGTAGAAGGAGCCAGGTTGCATTTTCTGCTACCTGGTTGCATGAACAATCTCGTTTTTATTCTTGTCACCTTCCAAAATAAGCACTGGTTGGTTTTAACCTACATAGCATAAGCGGTTGAGATTTGGAACATCTTCAAAGTCAGGACGTTGAGTGACTCTTCAGCAAGGTGCCCCATTTCTCTACCTTGTGGTTCACAGACGCACGTTCTGTTTCCGTCATCATTAGTGGGCACCTAGCAACATAGGTCTAAGGCAAAAAGGGCTGTGAGTACTTACTGGAGGCCAGTGCTGAAATATAAAGTGGAAGTGACAGACAGATATGAAAAAACATCTGTGTAGTGCTGCTAACTGAGAGATGGAGGAATTCGAGATGCTTTGTGTGAAGTGTTTCATTGGATTGGGCTGTAGCCTGTGGAAGCAAGGGAAGGAGTCTGAGAATTACACCAGTGCCTGGCTCTCCAGAAAGCATCTCCATCACGTGAGTGGAATGATCAGTGGGTCCCTTTTTCATCTACGATGTGACTAATTCACCTTGTCTTCAGCTGCACACATGCACAGTTTCTCCTTGGTTGCTCGGAGGAGTGGCAGCAATTTAAAATGATTAGTGGAAAGAAGAATGTAGTATTCTTATGGGGAGTGGGCTTGCTTAGAGGCAGCAGAAAGAGGCTTTGGGGAAAGAGCTCTTTCGCTAAGCCCGTAGGTATTTAGGAATTTGCATTGACTAATTAAAGCAAGGTCTGGGATAACAAAAGCCTTTAGAATGATCGCTTCCCAGGGTCCGGGTGGAAAAAGAGGCAGAGGGAAGCTTTCAGGGAGGAGGTTTAACAAAACAATGTGAGCAATTAGAGCTGCTTAGAAGTGGGAGGAGGTGAGAGGGGCTGAGGATAAAGAGATCCAGAAGAGTGAATAGGAAACAGCTCAGCCATTTAGTCTTTATGCTGTTAACTTGCAGCTTTTGGGTGTATGTTTTCTGTAAGCAGAAGATGATCAGCCTCTGGAAAATGTCAGAGGCAAGGAGCTTGGTAAACCCCTTGGGTTAGATATGGATATCAGTAAGAAAAGTGTCCACAGTTCAGCCAGTTAATGCTAAAAATAGCCATCAGCTCTCATGTTTAAAGCCTTAAGTGATCAGGAGACCAGGTACAGCCTTGAACTGAGCAGATTTTATGACTGTCACAATCTCCATCTGTTGCTACCTGAGTTAAGGTATTGGATGAGATAAGCTACTTTGAGGTCTTCTCTTCTCAACACCTAGTTAATCCCCAGGCTGATCTTATTTTTAAAATTTTTTTTAAAGCCCTCACAGCATGATGGGCCTAGATAATGCCAAAACTGATGACTAACTCCTGTATAACTGCTTCAGGCCTGAGTTTGCAGGGGTGGAGGCTGCCTGCAGCATCCAACTGAAATAGACATCACCAGCTGCAAGAAGAGGACTTAAGCTTCTCCCAGGATCTGTGAAACAGGCTTGCTTGCCAGGTTAGCATCCATGTCATCAGGGAGTCCTCTCAGCAGAGTGGCTGACTTGAAACTCTTGTTGGTGTCCAGGGCTGAGGTCAGCAGGCAGCTTGGACAGACGCAGTGGGAGTTGTGCCCAGTTGTGGTTTCCATGGTCTTTGGCTGTTTTTCCCATGAGATCATGGTAATAGCTATTTAAACACACAGCTCTATCCTAGCCTTTAATTTAGTTGTGTATCTGCTTTGCGTCTGAACTAGGGTGGTGGTACCTGCATCATGTTAAAGGTTTGATGATGCAATTGATACCAATTAATTTGTGATTATCAGCCTGATTTGAAAGCCCCTAGAATCTGTGTATGTTCACAGCAGGTGCAAAGACCAGGGCTTAGGTTTGCCACACATATGTGAAATAAATTATGTAGCAAAGAGTCAGAGAATTGCTTTATGGTTATTCCTACTAAGCCTGAATTAATTGTTTTGCAGAGGAGTTAAAAAGAAGAGATATAAGGAAATAATTTTAAAATGTTATAGCTAGATCATATTTTTTTTCCACCAAGGCCTCTGCTGTAAGAAGCCTAGTCTGCATTTTCTGAAGATGTACCTATTGTTATTAATAATGAATCAAAACCAGTTCAAACTAAAGCAAGCTAGATTTTTTATGCTTTTGTTATGACTTGCAGTAGACAGCTTTAAATCTGCATGTGCTTCTGTCAGCAAAGATATTTGCCATTTCTTTCTGTCTCGTGATGGTTTGAAGCTTTTTGAGGATCTGGACTAAGTGCAGCCCTCAGTTCTATCTTGACTGCAGGGTATAGATACCTTCAGGGGAAGTCAGACTGGAGTGGGAGCTGCATGCCTATCACTAAAACTCTTCTGCCCACTGGCTGATAGAAAGAAGCATTAATGCAGACTTTTTCCTTTCCCATTCATCACCTGGACTATATTTTTGGTCCTATCCTTGTATTGTTCCGGGTGATTCACTCCTCCATAAATACATCCTGTGAATTGACATGTTTCATTTTCTCATTTGGGTGCCTCTCCTTCAGGTGATCAGTAGCCCTGTATTGATTTAATAGGTCATGTTCTTGTCAGACATGTTAAACAAATGGTCCAGTCTTGTTTGTGCTGAAACAGCCTTAATTTTTAAATATTTTTGAGTGACTGACTCAAAGACTGAAATCCAGAAGTAAAACCTGCCTGTCAGTTGTCTTCTCTTTATTACAGAGTCACCAGTAGCTCAGTATTATCTGGCTGAATGCTTGTGCTGACCTCAGTTCAGTTATCTAAAAGGATGGTTTTCAGTCCACCCACCTGAACTGATAAGCTAAGAAATATGTCTAAATGAATTGGTGCCACCTGGGCAGCCTGGCACGGAGTGGAGAGAAGTGGTAATGATCTGCCATCAATTGGAAGAAGTCTCAGGTCATTAAAATGAGTGAGCAGTTAGATTTCATTGGTGCTCCTTGCTTCAGTGCTGACTTGGGCAAGTCAGGAGTCTCTGCTCTTGCAAAAGCTTCCATCTTACACTGAAATGTAAGAGGCAGGTGGTGGCTTCAGGGAGATGTGCTTGTTGGGATGCAGGCAGATGTACCTCTCAGGATGCAGCAGGTCCAGATTGAGGTTGCTACTCAAGATGCATCCCAGCTGGTGAAGAGCAAAGCCCCCTGGCACAACTGCATATGTATCTGTTCCCTGGCCCACTTCTGTCACAGCCATCTGGTTGAGCTCTCTTCCTAATGTGCCTTTCTTTTCTCCTCCCCTTTCTGTGGAATATTATTGTGTTAGAGCTGGAGCAGGGAGGGGTGTCAGGTCAGTTGTGCTGGCAAATTAGAAGTGACAGAAGCTTCTGACATGAGTAGGGCACCAAATTCATGTAGCTCTTCTGAAATTTTACTCTGGCTCAGAATCTGGCCCCTTTGAGCAGTAGCTGAGAATGAGGGTGTCTGCCACCTGAGAATGTTACTCAGAAGGCTCAGTGGAAATGTTAATTGTCAGTTCTCCACCTGGCCCTGACTGCCTCGTGCCCATCAACCTAACCAATAATACACTTCAGAGGGTGATAATACATTGCAGTGTGTGCCCAAAATAAGTGCTAGATGTTGGTAGAGCAAGATCCTGTGTGACTGAGCTGGGGGGCTAGTGGTCAAGTCATAGCATGAAGAGGGGTTTGTAGCTTTCTGCTAGATTGTGTGACAAGGTCTCAGCCCAGGAGAGACCAAACCCTACGTTTGGGTGGCTCTGTTAATTGACAGGCTTGTAAATAGGTGGGTTTGGTTTTGTTTTTTTCTTGTATTTTTTTTTTCCCCTCTCCCTAGAGTGGTTTACCCATCCTCAGTTATGAAGTGCATTGCTTGACAATTCCAATCTATTCATGGTGAGAAATGTTTCCTTCTTTGAACTTTCAAACACCACCTACATAATGGGAACATAGCTTATCTTCCACTCACTTTAGGCAGAAAGGAGAGTGATACTTTCAGCCTCTTTGATCCTCAATGTGAAGGAAGGCAGCATGGTTAACTTTGAAACACAAAACTGATCTCTTGAAAAGGGCCTGTGGACTGCATCTGCAAAGAAAAAGATTTGCCAGTGAACTGTCAGTGTATGAGCTCATATATCTCTGGAATTATTCTAGAAAGAAAAAAACATCTGAAGTAGTGGCCAATGGTTCTGTGTAGCTGTAGAAACAGCAGCATAAAATTAGCCTTCTTATTTCTTTGAATTATTTGATTTGCCTTCCTCTCCCAGCTTCCCTTATGCTAATGACTACTTTCTGTCATGACTCTTATTCAAGTAGGGAATGCAGAATTGCAGGGCTGTTTGAGGGCTGCTTTACACAGGGCAGTGTGTGCTTCTAAAACCACAAGCTGAGTGAGCAGCAGCTGGCAGTGGGAGCCTGGGTACAACTCTGTAGCTGGAGCCAGGCTTTAAGACATGACCAGAAAAGCCACGATCTGATGGCTCTTAGGGGTAGAGGCAGAAGCAGCTAATAAAGCTGGAGCTTAACCTCAGCCCCTGGCCTATCCTTTTGTCTCTATCACCTCTAGATGAAAGAACAAAAGCTACTTTATTTGCTTCTCTTAAACTATTATAAAAACGTAATTATAACTATACCACACATAAATGGAGTTGTATGCTTTTTGCTTGTTGCATAAACAGCAGCAGCCCAAGGCACTGCCAAACACAGTCCTGTCTTGTGGGAGACAAAACAAGAAGCAGTAGATTAGCTCCTGTGGGTACCAGTTGTAAGTAAGCCCTGATCTTTCAGTGAGTGCTCTTTGAGTGAGAAAATGGTAAGTCTGGGCTCTTCTAGGGGAAGCTCATCCATGCGAAAAACCTCTGTCCTGCAGTGACTCTGGAATCCACTTTGTTTACTGCAAGCTTTTCAGAGCAGGAGCTTACTTCTTCTTTATGTATGTGTAAAGAGGACTGTTTTACCACTTTTTCAAAATTTGTAACACTTCAAGAATTTCCTGCTGTGGGATATGTGTCGCTTAGAGTGGGAGTGGTGAATAGTTGGGAAAAAATCCCTGGCTTCACACCATCCAAGTACATGGTGGAGTAAGAAAGGGCAAAGCTAAAATCTTCTCACTTAGAATCAGGACAAAAGTCTGATTTTCACCTGGATTGCAGATGAGTTGCTGACAGTTTTGTGGTTGGCATTTTGCAGTCTGTCTTGCAAAGAATCTCCCACTTCCTGTGTATAATGAGGCTAAGAAGAAGAGTCAGTATTTGGGAACTGCAGCTATGAAAATCAGCACAGGGAGGTGGAGTCAGCATCTTGCAGCAGAATGTAAAAAAAGAAAAAAGGAAGAAAAAAGAAAAGCCTCAAAATAGCAATTATCATGTATAATTTGCTGCTGTTAAAAGTGTAGTGTAAGAGGTACATGATCTCATCTGACTCTGCTGTTCTTTCATTTTGGTGTGTGGTTTACTTCTGTGAACCTGGTAAATTGATATTTTCTGTGTAAAAGTATTTGCTTATCCTCTTCCTAGAGACCAATACTTACCGCACCCCTCTGTATGGGCAGCCCTCCTGGTGGGGGGAAGATGATGCAAATAACAAGGAGGACAGAAGGCAAGAGGAACATTACTCAGGTAATGGAGGTGATTTGGGGTTGGAGAAGATGGGAAAGGGACAAAATTTTTACATATCTTTTTCTTTACTGTGTGAAGTCTCTAATTATCATCTTTTTTCTACTTGTATTCACACATTTGTATGTGTAGGCTGCTGCCAATGAAACCGGAATAAGAGAAAATTAAAACGTTTCCCCTAAAATATTTGAAAGTTAGAAACAGCAGTTGAGGAATAATTCAGTACATATAAGAAAGGCCTCACTAACCTCACTAGTCAAACAGCAGTGGTGTAGCTCTGATTATATGCAGCCCACCTGAATAAACCATCCACTGTGTCTCCGAGGAGTTTCCTGAGAGGCACTTTAAGAGCTGATGCATTGATTGGATTTGACTGATGTGGAAGAAATCTGTTTCTTGCCTCATCATCCTTGGAAGCCATTTAGTGTTACCATTCCTTTTGCTGTGAATCTGTAAGCATGGAAGATCTTTTTTCATTTGTGCAGTAAACCTGGTGTTTCGATCAAGTGTATGCTTGACTGCACAAAGAAGTTGTGGGTTTTTTTGATGCAGCAAAGAGGGGTAGTAATAAAAGCCTTCATAAAAGGCTGAAATAAAGGAAGTACTCACTTGAGTACTACTGAAAAAATGAAGTTTTATCCCTTGTGATGTTACAGAATTAGGCTTTGATTCAGCAAAAACGTAGCTGTGATTAGATTTGCACACTCTTTTCCTTTGAACTGTAGAAAGTTGAGCAAGTGTGCATGTAAGTTAATTCAGCAAAGTGAAATGGGTTATCTTCCTTCTACATCAGCCCAGGCATACAGAAATCTTCAAATGCCACCAACCACAATGGTCCTGCCAAAACATTCAATGGTGCATGTGTATGTGCTCAGCTCCCTCTTTGGGAAGCAGTGACAGGAAGGACAAAGTGAATATAACATATTGGTCAGACTGCAGCAGTACAGTAAGCACTGAGCTAAGTGATGAGCACAAAACTATCTAAAACTGAACTTTTTTTTTCTTCTTTACAAACATTAGCTGAAATGGATTAAACTTAAGGTTTTGTTGATTTTAAATTTTTTTTCCCCCTCCTTTTGTAGAAAGATCGAAGGAGATAGCCCAACATGAAGAGGAACTGAATGGTAATATATCTGCTTATAGAGATGCCCAAGAACAGTCTGTCTTTTCCTTCCGGAGGGAGCCAAGTTACTTTGAGATTCCAACTAAAGAATTTCAGCAGCCATCCAAATCTCCAGAAACACAGGTCCATGAGATCCCAACAAAGGATGTTGATGCTGTCGTAGCCCCTGTTGTACAAAGTCATGCCTCTTTCACCATTGAATTTGATGATGGTACCCCTGGTAAAATAAAGATAAAAGACCACATAACTAAATTTTCACTCAGACAGAGAAGACCCTATAGTAAGGAACCAGCTCATACAGAAATGATGTCAGCAGAGAGCAAAGTGGCAGACTGGCTTGTCCAGAATGACCCAAGCTTGATGAGAAGGCAGTCTCCAGTAGACGATGTGTACAGTACAAAGAGTGACCTGCCAGTTCATGTGAGAACACTTAAAGGTGAGTGAATGTCTTGTCATGTAGACACAGTTCTCTGGTGGCTGTGCAAATGTGGCATACTAAGAGGGGAAAGTTCTTACTCTGCCAGGTAGAACTGGACTGAATTATCTCTGCTCCACTTTTGCAAGACAAAAATACTTCTTTGTTATTGGCTTTGAATATGGTTCTTCACCTGGCCCTGAAGTCATGTGTGATGCCGTCCTGGGGGCACTCTAATCTGGTTCCTCTATACCTGTAATGCCAGCTCAGCAGTAACAATGATTGAAAAAAAGGATTTTGATTTTTAAATGTCTAAAATAATTTTCATGTGGTCATGTAGGCTAGTAAACACAATGGATTTTCTTCTCTTGGCTTTTTCTAGCTGAGGAATGACTTTTCTTTTTAGCTTGCGAAGGAGCTAAGTGTCATCATCCTTACGGCTATAATGACATGGAAGCTGGTGACATAGTTAAGATATACATGATCACCAGTGAAGGAAATTGTACTTGTAGAAGATGGTTTCTTCTCTTAAACTAAAGCTTTGGTGAAATCCTGTTCTGCTGGAAAATGAGGTTTTGTGGACCTGTGTCCTGTTAAATGTGTCACTGTGAGGAATTCTTCAGGTGTTCTTTCAAAGGTCTGAAGTGTAGTTTGGAGCCAAGTTCTTAGTGCAGCTGGTACGATGAACTCATATGGTTCTCACGTGACTTTGAATGTATTTTGCAAGTTTTGACCTTGCTTGTGTGTTTCTCTTGGGCCACACATTGAATAGCTAGGAGGAGACTACTGATTCCTGCATTCTCACTGCCTTGTGAAGGCCTCTGGAAAAGCTATCATTCTGAACTGGAGCTTTAACTGATGAAGTCATTGAAGTTAGCCAGACCTGTTGGAAAAAACTCCTCATAATTTGAAGAGTTTTACTTGTTGTACCTCCATCTTGCTGTTTTGTGTATGTTTTCTGAGAATCCTATGGCTTATCCAGCCCTGGGGTTTGACACAGCATGGAAATTCAGCTGGAATTCTCTTGTCATTGTGTCATTGTTCTCTTGTCATTGCGAGTTTCCAGTTCTGCCCAGTGAGGGACAGTATCGAGGTGCATTGCCTGATTATTTAGGGTTTTATTCGCAGTCTACTGTGACTATGTGATAGAGGGCTTGGGGTGTTTTTTGTGGGTAAGTGTTTGTTTTCTGTTTCATATTGTGAGACTGGATTTTGTTGACTTGCTGGAGAAGGTTGTCAGGGATAGAACTGTGCTCCAGTAAATTTGCTCTTCCCTCTTGAGCAAAGCCAGAGTTAGTGAGCTGCTGCTCATCCTAGGATTTTCCTGAGTGATGCATAAGAATACCAGATAGACTGCACTTGAGTCTTCCATAAGGCATGGAAAGAAACTGAGATAATTTAATGCATAATTTGCATATCAAGAAATCAACTCTTTGGACATTTGACATTAAAACTACAATGTTGGTGGCCTGAGGAGTTTATCTACCTGTGTTTTGGCAGAGGACAGGGTGTCATTAATCTGCGATAGCTGTGTAACATGTTCTTCTGGCAGGGATAATTTTGAAGATGTCTTGGAGGCTACTGCTGGCTGCCTGCCAGGTTTCAGTCTTTAGGATCAGAGATGCTTGCTGTTGGGGTTCACATTTATTCTGTCTACATTACATGTATTCACTTTCAGGAGCTACATTGTGAATGTAAAGCCTGGTAAGACTAGAGAGATTAGGCTTTAGCAGCTTGGAAGGATATAGTGTTTTGCTAGGCTATCTGTGGATACAGTGGGTGTTTTTCTGTGTCTCCTCTAGTGTTTTGTATTCAGCAGAGTTTTTAGCCAAGACCCTTTAATTTAAGAATTTTCCCTTCTAAGGACGAACCTTATCAGCCCTCAGGACACAATGCAAAGTTTGCTGGCTTCCTTCATCAGGGTGTTAGGAAACTCTTAAGAGGACTGACTCCTGGGTTGAATGGATCTTGTATTAAATTCTAATCTTTCACAGCTAACTTGAGGTAATAAATGGTCTTCACCCATGTGTCTGGAGAACTTGCAAAGTAGGTTTGAGCAGTTTTTCTTTCGAACACGTGGTATTTTAGCCAGTATATCTTGCTGCATATTACAGTCTAGAGCGCAGAGACCTCTTTCCCCGTTCTCCTGATGACAGGTTCCTGGTCGTTGACTGAATCGTGTTGTGTGCCTTCACACCCGTTCCCTTCTCCAAAAAAAGGTTTGTTTTTTTGGTTTTTTTTTACTTTTAACTTTTTGTTTTACTTTAACTTACTTTCTTGGAGTCCTGAACTAAGGTGCTGAGGGGCAGGCATAACCAATGCATTGATAAGGTTGTAAATGTGGTTGTCGCTAACATAAGTTAAAATATTTACAAACTTTAAGCATAGTGTACTCCAAGTAATGATTTAACCTTTGCTTGGCTGGTGATAGGATGGTGTAACTCATGGGGTATCATGGCGGTGTTCTTAAATCTTCAGAAAAGGAAAGAATCCTGCAAATTCACTTTCCTGTTAGCCACTGGTTATTTGTCTCATGCAGCGGGGGCGTTATGTGGGTGCTCAGAGGTGCATGTACTCTTAACACACTCATCTGGTGTTCTGTCCTGGGGATTGTATTTCATGGGATGCAGTACATGGGGTTTATTTACTGATCTTACAGAGATATTTCTGCTCTGTGACAGAGACAGCCTAATGAGGTGGTCTTGGACTGCAGTAATTGTGCAGAATGGCAAAATAACATCATTTTTATTGAAGTGTGAAAAAAAGAAACAAAGCATTAGGTATCTAAAATAATAATCTTTACAAAATTGGAATCCTTGGGGATGAAATGATTTCTTGAATTGTTTTTTAGTAACTTGGTAGCCAGCCAGTTGTGAAAGGTAGGGTCAGGAGACAGCTGCCTTCTCTTTTATTTCCTCTGGTGGGATGTAATCCCTGTGTACATCAGCTGGTGTCTTTGGAGATGTCTACTCCTATAAGATTTTTTTTGTTTGTTTGTTTAACTGAAATGATGAATTTCAACTGGGAGGTAATGACGGGGTCACAGCAACTGTGAGTAGGAAAGTCAAATCTACATACCTTGTTTCCAGGCAATAGGCACGAGGACGGGACGCAGAGTGACTCCGAAGACCCCGTGGCACCCAAGGCAGAGAAGGAGACGAGCGGCAGCGAACGTGCAACAGAGCAAACGAGGCTGCAGCGCCAGATGAGGCGCGATCCCCACGAGATGCTGCACAACAAGCAGGCCTTCGTCATCGAGTTCTTCGAGGACACGCCACGGAAGAAGCGGTCACAGTCCTTCACACACAGCGCTCACTCCTCCCAGAGCGACACCGATCCCGGGCTGAAGACCAAGGTTGAGAAGCGCAAGAACGCGGTGCCGGCAGAGAAGCTGGGAAATGCGGTGCCACCGCCCCACCTCGGGACCCAGGCGGGCAAACCCAATAACAGCTCCTCTGGGACCCAAAGAACTAGCTCCTTCAAGAGGGAGAAGACGGAGGATCGGATCAACTCTTCGTCCTCTTCTGCATCCAGAACATCAACCAAAACTTATGGGAGTGTTGGGAGGAAGTCTAAAATGGCTCAGGATTTTATGGCTGAGTACTTGAGAGAGACTGCTCAGTCTGGGAAGCCAAGCACTGAGAAACCGGCAGCTCTGCCCATGCCGGTAGCTCCACGTGTGGTTGTATCGTCAGAACCAGAGTCTACCTCTGCACCACCTCCTGAAGTGAAGACTGCCCAGGGCAGGAGGAATGATGAGGAAGACAGCGTAAGCGAGACAGGCACATACACCATTGAGACAGAGTCACAGGATAAAGAGGTGGAGGAAGCGCGAAAAATGATAGATCAGGTAAATCCTGCTTCTCTGGGCTTGGGCAGCAATCTAAGGGATGAAGGCTTGGTTTGTGTACCTTGTACTGATAGTCCTAACTCCACTAGCTGTTGCCATGAAGAACTGCTCCCTTTTGAACCGGGTGGAGGTGTATGGTTAGGCCGAGGAAAATAATCTTGGATGATGTGTGTTGGATGATGGGACAGGCCTTGAAAAAAATGGACCTAAAGAAAACAAACGAAGCAACAAACAAAAAGCCTGCAATGTGCAAAAAGGCAAGGCAAGCTTACAGCAAAGAGCTGCCTTGCTTCCAAAAATGGGATTTGGATGTAAAAGTGTAAGAGTGGGCTTGCCATCTGTTTTGAGGAAAGGCAACAGCAGGAATAAAGATCAGGCTGATCCTGCTGAGAGCTGTGGCTGGGAGGAGCTCTGCTCTCTCGGACTGCTCCCAAACCTCTGCCTCTTCTTTTTATCACCTGCTGCCCACTGTTAGGAAGACAGGAGCTGCACCCATCACTGACACAGCAGCCCATGGTAGGCCAAAGGAAATGTAGGCCAAGGGCTGGTGGTGCTCTTGATCCTTCACAAGCCTTAGTGGTTGGTGGTTCTGTATTTGGCTGTTCTTGGTTAAAAGGCAAGTGCTTGCTGGCAAGGCAAGTGGCAGCTAGTTGAGATAGTGAAGGGTGTGGTGTAGGGCAGAGGTAATCCTAGGTGGAGCTATACTTGTTTGGATTTTGCAAACTGAATCATAGCCTAAAAACAAAACTCCAGAGAGGAGGGAGAGGCTTGGAAAAAAAAAAACCCGCCCAACTAAGCAGCTGCAGGGCAAACCAAAGGCTGACTGATTTTCAGGTTTAACTTTCATCTGCGGTCTATTATAAAAACAAAACTGGCAAGTTGCTATGAAGATTTAGTGAAGTGTAGGCAGTAGGATGGTAAGGTTTAAAGGAAGACTTAATAGATCCTGGCTTTAGAACTTTGTATACAGTTCTGTGAGTGTAAATCTAGCTTCCCTCTCTTGTTTATTTGTTACATTAGTTCCTTACATCTTGTTTAAAATGTCATCGGAAGCTTCTAGGGCAGGGTGTTTAAACCACAGCAAGGTCCTACTCCTGACATTAGATGGTTAATTGTTCTGGTGGGGAAATACAATTATTTCTGCTGAGTAGTCCTGGAAGCTGTGTTACTCTCGGGCAAGCAAGCTGGCCAAGTTCTCTGCCTGACTCTGACATAGACCTGGTGCAGTGCAGACGTGCCACTTGAGAAATAAATAATAGGTGG
This sequence comes from Heliangelus exortis, assembly GCF_036169615.1. Classification (NCBI taxonomy): domain Eukaryota; kingdom Metazoa; phylum Chordata; class Aves; order Apodiformes; family Trochilidae; genus Heliangelus; species Heliangelus exortis. The sequence goes on along the minus strand of NC_092426.1, from coordinate 8,457,304 downwards.
ACCCCTCACTGTTTCTGTCCAGGAAGAAAGATAGGACTTCTGGACTTGCTGAGGCTTTGAGGTGACTCCACTTTTTATTCCCCCACCATCGCATGCGCACATTTATTTTTTTTAATAGAACTGAGAATAGAGAACTTTATGCTTATCTCAGCCCAACATAGATACCATACATGGTGGCATCTTCCTCTGAATTGGTTGTAGACAGGAGGGAGAAATATGGCATGGATCTTAGTGACCTGCCCAGGAATACCTGTTTAACTCCAGAGGGCATCTGGCCAGCAAGCTCAAACACTCCTCTCTGAGATGCATCCTTCCCCAAGTCCTCATGTGGCAGTGCAAGGCGGCTTTGCTCAGCCCACTTGCTGTTTCAGTCTATGAAACACCCTAGAGATGGAGCTTTCCCAATTTTTTCTAATTCTCTATGAATTAGCTGGTAAATAGCTTTCCTGATACTCATCCTAAATGTCTCAGGGCAGAAAAGAGACTAATTTTCAGTGAAAGCTACAACCCAAAGGCAACACACTGAAATAATGATGGTGAGAGAAAAGGTGGGTGTGAGTGGGATTCTGTGAGTAAGTGTATTTAAAGCTGCTGCTGTGGAATAGAGAAGAAAATTATTTGCTTATAATAGCCTGTATGGAAATGTTGGCAAGTATTTCTTACCCTGTGGGATCATCGTTTGTGTGCAACTAATGATTCATGGGTTTGGGTTTTGGGCTAATATTTTCCTGTTTTTTAGGGTTTTGACCCTTCTCATGCAAACATCTTTGCAGGTTTTTGGTGTTCTTGAGTCACCTGAATTTTCCAGAATCTCTTCAGCCTTTAGACCAATAATTAAAGGTGAAAAAGACGACTCTGGTTCTCATCAGCATCTAATCAGTGAAAATGGCACTAGTCAGAAGACACCCTTGCTCCAGGCATTTGCCTCAAAAGCTGTGAGTGGGTCTCAGGCTGATGCGCAGGTATGGGCAGTCCAGGTGGATTTGCTGGGATGCTGGAAGTGTGGATGTTTTTTCTGTCTGGAGGGAAATGTGATGTATAGAGTGATTTTTCCTCTTGAGGAGTCTGAACAATGTGTGTGTGAGAGGAGATATTTTGTGGCTGGGATTTAGTTTACAAGCCACATTTCTGACATTGTCTTCCTCACCATGTTGTAGATGTCTGCTGCATCTCAAGGGAGTCAGAAGTGGGTGTCTAGGTGGGCGAGCCTTGCAGACAGTTACTCTGATGCTGGATCTGTCTCTGGGCAGGGTGATGGAGGTGCAGGTAAGTCTCATCCTAACATTGCTTTTTGAAGGTGGCTGAATCTAAGGCAGGATGATAAGAAATGCAGGAATTAAGGGCTTCTGTGCATCTGGCTGTGGCTTATTGTCTGGTTTAGCTGAGGTATTTGGGGATGGGTAGGAAAGAGTGAATTGTTTCCAGTGGAATAAAGCTGGAGAGAGCCTCTGGTTTGCATTTCAGAGTTGTCCAGGAGGTACTTAAATGTTACATTGGACATGACCAAAGGGCACCTGGGAAAGGAGAAAGATTGTAAGGGCCTTGGGTGTTAGCTACCCTTGAGCAGTGATTCTTTAGACAGCCTTCTGATGCCAGATGAAAGACCTTTGCAAGTTGTCTTAAACTTAACTGCTGACTTGTGCTTTTTGTGTGTGCTTCTCCTGTGCTCATCTGTGCTGATAATTTTAGGCTGCTTTTGAGTTTGCTGTTGGGTGGTTGGTTTGAAGTGTGGAGACTATTGTGGAAAACTGGGGAGAAGAGGAGTGAGAGGAGAGCAGGCTCCCAATGTATCTGGCAAGACAGCTTACAGAACCCCTGGTCCTGTCAGTATGTGAGTAAGGGAGGACAGTGCTTTGTTGGCTTTTATAAACATTTTCACCTTCTTTTCACTGGAAATACTTGTCGTTATGCCATCAAGAGTGATAGGCTCCATAAACATTAGAGGAAACCTTTGTTCCAGAAGTCACTGCCACTGTTTTCACACTATTTGAGAACCTGACTCCCGGAGCGTTTGAAATATTACCATAGTCAAATAACCAGTTATCCTGGTATTCAAAGGCAGGATCAGATATGAAATCCTGGCCAACAACGTGGGAGAAACAAGAGCACTCTTTCCATGAAATGTGTCCGTATTCATACACCTGCCCATGCTGACACAGTAAGCTCTAATTCAGATCTTCATGATTGTTACAGGGTCTTTCTCCTGAGACTTTGCTCTTGGGATATGATCACATGAGAACTTGTATTCTGAAAAATGTCATCTATTAGTCAAATGTTATGTAGAATGGTACTTAAAACATGGCATCACTACAGTGTTTTTTTCTGATGGCTTTTCATCTCCTTCCCACAGTCTGATTTATAGTAGATTGATGCCAGCTGTTAGCCTATAAACGCATGTGCCTGTACTGAGAAGTAGATTATAGAAGAATGAATCTGGGATACTATCTCGTCAGAGGGAAGGTGTTGAGCACTCTGATCCAGCCAAGGAATTATGTATATTTTTTCCTTAAGTGTCTATATTGATAAACCTGAGGGACCAAGTAGGAGCCAGGTCCTATTGATGTTCATATGACATAAGAGCTGAGTTGTCTTGTGAGTGCTTTTATGAATTTGACCCTGCATTGTACAAGCTCCTCCTAAATAAATAAAAAAAAAAAGAAAGAAAGAAAGAAAGAAAAGGTACAGTTGTACAACAGTTGATTCTTGTCCACTTAACTCTTTTCAGAAAGCACTGTAGCCCCAAAACCTGGGGAACCAGAAAATGCTGTGCCCTTGAGGACAAGACGCCTTCTTCCCCAGCTCCCACCAAGTGATAAATCAGACAGTCCCACACCCACAGTCCTGGTCTGCCAGGAGTCCTACTCAGAGGTTACCAAGAGAACTGTCCTGAAGGACCACTGTGTGGAAGCCTATGGTGATCCCAGCAGCCGCCTCTTCATCCAAGAAGACCTGGATCCAGATAGCCTCAGTGATGCCAGTAGATCTGATGATGGCTTCAGCATGGAAAAAGGCAGGAAATACAAAGAGAACAATAAAATGCTAGAGCAGATGGGGGAAGACACAAAACTGGAGAGCCGGCAGCCGGGAGGCTCCCGGGTTTCAAATGTGAGAGTTGTAAGTGAACCAGTTTCTGCTTCATTCTACATTGGTGATGACAGCAATGACATGGGGATTCCCTCCAAGCTCTCCCGGAGTGTGTCCCATGCTCGAGCAGACAAAGATAGCAAGGATCAGGAGTTTTCCTTCAAGTCTGCTGGTACACCAGTCCCTGGAAAGCCACCTGTCAAAGATGTTAATGCTTACATTAATGGGTCCGGAAAAGTGGTTATTTCCCTTCATCAGACTCTTCCTCAAGATCAGGAAAATGTGGCAGGAAAGGAAACGTCATCTTTTGTTAGACAGGAAAGTTTTACCAAAGATAAATCAAGCAATGGTGTTTCTCAAAACAAACTCCCACATATTTCAAGTCACCCTCTGCTTAAAGATTTAGAGGCTGTTCGGTCAACCCGTATGGACTTTGGTCAGGAGACTCATCTTCTCCTTAAGGACACTGAAACTGCCTTAGCAGCACTGGAAGCCAAATTACTTGGTCAAAGCCAGCAGCTGGAGCCCTCAGAAACTGCTGGTCAGCTGGAGGACTCCTTGTCTGGAGACTCAGACGTGGACACCGCAAGCACAGTCAGCTTGGTGAGCGGTAAAAACGTCCCGACGGGCGCCCCAAAACGCAATGCAGTTGCGAGCTTGCAGAAGGAGAAGTCTTCCTCCACACCATCCATCCAGGACCAGTGTGGGCAGCCGAGCGCTCGGGACAGGCTGTCAGAGAAGCGGAAAACACAAGCACCGGAGGCGCCAAACCGCGCGGAGGCCACCAAACGCTTCCAGATGAAGCGGAGCGCTGGGCCTCGAGGGTCCCTCGACTTCACAGATGATGAGAGAAGCTCGAGCCTGCCCTACTTGCCGGTTCCTGAAGCAGTCGTGTCTGACCACGAGCACTCGGTAAACCGGCCGGTTCCCAGAAGGAAACCTTCTACTCAGGCTCAGGCTGCCAAGGAGGACCCCAACAAAACCACCTCGAACGTGCAGAAGATCCAGCAAGTTCTCACCCGCTCCAACAGTTTATCCACCCCACGGCCCACGAGGGCCTCAAAACTACGTCGTGCCCGTCTGGGAGATGCTTCGGACAATGAGTGCATCGATACTGACAAAACATCCTCCAACACCGACACCACTGCTCAGGGGTCCAAGCAGTCCACGGAGACAAAGAAGCTCTCTCGGCTCGATATCCTCGCCATGCCCAGAAAACGGGCAGGTTCATTTACAGTGCCCAGCGATTCAGAGACGGCGCAGCCAAGGACAACGGGGTTTTCGGGCCGGAGCGTGGATTCCTACCGCAAGACGGGTGCTTCGGAGGCGAGAGCTGCGGCGAGGAAAACAGCAGCTGCTGCCTCTGCCAAGCAGCCTTTCAGCAGGACCCGTTCAAGCAGTGTCAAGTATTCCTCCTCATCCAGTAAGTGATCAAGCTTTATGTTTCTCCCCCATTCCCCTCTTTCTGACTTACAGGCTGCACATGGTGGCTAAAGATTGGTGTTTCAGTAATACAAGTGCTGCGTTGGTGAGTACAGCAGTCTGCTTTAAGGAGCAGTGTGGAGGTTGAATTTTCTTGTTGGTTTGGAGACAACAGACTATCTCTTGTGATGTTATTGTTATTGTGGTGTTGTCTGTGTGGATATTGCAAACAGATATTGATCTTTTTAACTCAGTGGCTTTGCCTTTTGAGCAGCCAGCTACCTTTTGAGGATGAGCATGTTAGATACTTTTCTGTTAAAAAAAAAATAAAAATAGTAAAAAAAGTAGCATCTAGGAGTCAAAGTTTGCTCCAAGAAAGCTTATTATGGTTTTGATGACAGCTGGTGTCCAAAGTGGCAGTTTGTAAGGTGTCTGAAACAGGAAAACAAGAGATAAATACCCTTGTGTTTTGAGGGCTGTTCCCCTGTTTTTCCTGTAAATGCAGATGTGGGGCTGAACACTGCATGTTGGTTGCCTCACGAGATTCCCTTTGCTGTGTGTTTTCCTTCACTTTGGCCGTAGGTAAGGCAGGTCCACAGTTGTGTTTCCTATGCAGAGTAGGTTTGGGGGGTGTCTTGCCCCCTAGCTGTGCACTCAACAAACCCTTGAAGTACCAAGATTTGTCATAGTGAAATTAGTCTTCTATTAAATGGTGTGGACAATGCAAATGAACACCTGAGATGGTCAGTGATAATCATAGATTGTCCCTGATACCTTTGGTCTGAGTCTTGGCTTGTGCCCATACTCCAACCTACCATGGATATGGCAAGTCAGATCTGTTTGCTTAGCTTTTTAGGAATAATGGGGTGGGCAAGGAATGGAAAGAGCCCCTTTGTCTAGGCTTCTCAGGCCTGTTGAGAGGGATGCAGTTTTCACCAGATCTGTGTTTTTGTAAGCAGCCTTTGAGTTCTGGGTGTATCCTTTTTGTATACCTTTATGTCATTGAAATAATTACCCTCCTTGCACTATTCATTTTTATTGCATGCTAAAAATGGTATTTGCTGCGTGTTTTGATTTGAATGTTTTAGTGCATCCAGCTTCCCTTTTATTTTAATGATTTTTTTTTTTTTTGCCTTGCACATTTGTATATGCATGTAAATATGAATGGGAATAAGCTAAAATAATATGTACAGTCTCTTCTCTTGCCTGTTTTGAGATGATGCTATTATTGATTTCTTGTTAAACAATAACAAATTTAATACAAAATAACGTGGTCAGAGTTTTCCAAGCAGGAGGCACTCTTTGCACTCCCTCTGCCTTTGGACCACAGACTTCAAATCATTTGGACAAAAATGATAAGTGTTGGCCGTTTCTTAGTTTAAATGAATTGGTTTTTGATTTCTAGAGCTTTGTAGCAGCATGCTAACACCTTTCCTTGTGCATAGCTGGAACAAATTATGCCAATCCTTTCTTTGAATTAGTTGCTTTTAATACTAACCTCCTAATTCCTTGATGGGATTGTGGGCTTTGCACAAGCTCTTAAACATACTCATGTCCTTCATGCTTCTTTGTGCTCTGCCAAGTGTGTCATGCATGTTCCTATACTAATGCTGTTATAGTGCATCAACACCTAGCACCCTGTTCCTGGAGCAAAACTGAAACCTTGATAAACTGAACTATTGCACTGTCCCATCAAGACATTTTTGAGGATGATACAATTACCCTTGAAAGCACTGAGTGTCAAGCCTTGGGGGTCAGGAAGCAGGTGTGGTTTATTTATTCAAGCATTTCTTAAAGTGTTTAGCTAATCACAATAGTTTCTAACGCTACCAGTGGGAGAAAGTTAGTTAATTTTGCTAGCAGAGGAACAAAATGAACTATTTGACCGTGGACGAGAAATGCCAGTAGATTTTTGGGCCATCTACATTAACTTTATATGAAACGCACAGATAATACCAGAATACTCCAGGTTACCAATTCTGAAAGCTAAGGACTTGTTTCCTCTGTGTATGTGATTTATTTATTTAGTATAACTTGAATGGCACTGAGGGAATTGGTACTGATTTTCCTTGGTGCACAGGGATTCAAAAATCAAACTCTTAATTTAAAAAATGCTGTCCAATTGCAGGGTGACCTCTTGATTCTAAACATTTGTTTTTTCTAAATAAAAAAATATTTAAAAATCTGTACTGCTAGAATACAAGCACATTTTTTTTTCTGAATATATTTTTTTAATCCTAAACCAAGACATTTATATAGCTATAGCTGAGATAACAATATATAGGAATGGTTTTTTTACTATATCGTAATGACAGTTTCTGCATTTTGTATGCCAAATACATTACTTCTGTTTGTATGATCTATGAGGCTGGTTTAATTTGCTTGCACTGGTTCAGAGTTATGATAATCTTGGCAACAAAGTGAAGCTTTTAGGTGGTGTAATTTTAAATAGCTCAGCTGGCTCTGTGTTTGGTGAGCCTTCATTCTCCAAGGAAGGATGGAAGGGAATGAAGCAGCATCCGTAGAAAATACAGTGAAGCAGCAAACATCAGGAGCCCAATTTTCAAATAAGGACATCTTGGTGCTTCTGATGCAAGGAGTACCTACGTGTCTAAAGGTCTGCAGAACCGGTTGGGATAAGTGGGCAGCTTCCACTTGACTCCAGGGGTTGGAGCCAGCCCTGACTGTGTGAACGCTGATTCTTGTAGAGTATCATTAACTGTGAATTGCCAGGCAGAAGGCGAATGTGGGGGTGTGGAGTCTTGAAAGTAACACCAAGCACTGTAGTCTCTTCTTCACTCAAAACCACCTTTGCTTTGCTTGGATTTGGAGCTAATTGGAAAGGTGTCTGCAGGCTTGAAAATTGGGCTCTTTTTAGAAAAGGACTTTTGTGGGACTTTGAGGAGTTTGAAATGTGTGCTACTTATTCGCAGAGTTTCTGTGCATGGAAAGACAAGTCTGGTAATAATTTAGTACAATGGAGTTGTTAACACAATCATTTTGCTTTTCCACTGGAATTTCCCACTCCAAATTTGTATTGTGAATGGGAGCCATAAAAGTGCTCAACTCTGAAAGAAGCTCTGAGAACATGCTCTTGAACTTAAAATCTGCACAGAAACTCTCCTTCCCTTATGCTCTTGGGCTAGTTTTGTGTTAACTTTTTGCCCTTTTATCATTACTCTTAACTACTTTCCTTGGTCTGAAACCAATTCATTTTTTATAAGCATCAAGGCGGAGAGCACAGGGTTCAGATTACACTTCCACTTCGGAGGAGGAATATGGCTCAAATCACAGCTCTCCTAAACACAAACGCTCCCATACTTCAACAGCCACACAAACACCGAGGATACGTGGCTCTGGGCTGAGCAAGCAGAAGCACAATGGCAGAGAAACTGATGATGATGAAGATTTTGATGACCACCCCGACCCCTTCAACTTCATGGCACAAACAGCAGAGATAGCAGAAATAGCCAGGTGAGGTGGGCTTTATGTACTGACTCACATGTTGAAAATGGGTTGAGTTTTCCTTGGTGTTCAAATCAAACCCAGGTGTGGAGGTAGAAGGAAGGCAGTCTCTATTGTTGCTCATGTGCCCCCCATGTCCTTCATATCTGAATCTGCTAGGATGTGCTGGTTGTATCTTCTCTCTAGAAAATGCCAAGGTGCAAGCGATTTTATCTTGGTTTGTTTCTCACTCAAGCTTTGGACAGGCCTCTCTCAGTCTGTCAAAAGATGTTAACTGTCTATACCTGCTTATCTCTGCTTTCTGCTGGAAGTCACAGTGTGTGAACATACTGGTTGGTGTCAGTCCTCCTAATTACCTTCAGAGGAAGTCACATGGACTAGCAAGACTGAATATGTAAACTGTTGAAGCTGCTTTGCCTGAAGCTGGTTGAGGGAGCAGTAAGTAGTCCCTGCGGGTTAGAAACCTCTCTACTTGGTAAAAATTGAATCAAAGCAAAAAAATCTGTCTGGGCCCTGTGTATAAATGAGTTGTTGCTTAGCTTGATGTCCCTGGATACGGGACCCAGTGTATACTGGTGGTCTGACGGTTGCCTGGAGGACCTCGGCAGTAAAGCAAATAGATTCTTTTTTTAAACAGAGGCATTTGAGGTTTGACATCTCTAATGTGCAACTGTGCTATGCCAGCTTTCCAGAAATACTGGTCTTCCATTGTGCTGGCCATACTTGAAATACTTCTGACTGAGGAAGCCGTCTTCTGGCTGCTTTTGGTCAGCATTTCCCCGTCACCCGGACGACTTTCTGTGCTGATCTCAGAAGAGCTTTTCGGGTGCAAACATTGCTGTCAGGCTGCTGGGAAGTGTGTCAGCCTTCAAACCAGGCTGCAGGAGCTGTACTGCACCGGGTGTGCGGGTGGGAGAGGCTGCTTCCTTCCCTCCTGGCAGCGCTGGGTGCGCGGGAGAGAGCTGGGGGTTGCAGCAGCTATAAATACAGGGTTGTGTCAGACTCGTCTGGCACCGCACGTTGCAGGGCTCGGTCACAGAGTCTGCTCCCTAATTGCAGTCCTGGTTTCCGTTGCTGCTCCCAAATTAACTGGGAGGGGTTTAGGGGAGTCAGAGAGAGTTAAAAGGGAAAATGCCACTTGTTTACAGTAAGTGAATCATGTAATGAATGCGTTTGACAGCTCTATCCAAACGAGTATGGATAGGGGACTACTCCTTAGGCAGGCAGATGAAACTGCTTTTTAGTAGTTCAGTTATGCTTATTTTTCTGAGAAAATGTTTTGATGAACTGACAGTTTTATCACTCAGCTTAGTTTTTTTTAATCAAAGGACAGAGTACCTTTCAGATGAAGCGAGCTAGCTGGAAAATTTTTCTTTTTCCTCTTAGAAGCTTAAAGAAAAGCTTTAAAGAATTACCACAACAGCTACTTTTGCTGTGAAAGTTGTTTTTCTTTTAAGGTTTGCTAGCAACAGTCTAGACACTTAGAAACTGTTTTTGAGATCTAAAGGAAGTAGAGCAGAATGCTGCAGTCACTGAGTGTTAACTGGACAGCTGTCAAGGGGACTGAAGTTTCAAGACTTGGTTTCTGAAAACCAGATCCCTCAGGTATGCCATGCTTACCCTGGTAATCTCTCAGCTCTTCTGGAGAATAGAGAGGCATACTTTATTCTACAGTCTATAAACCACAATGAAGAGGGAAAGAGTATTATTTATTTAAGTTATTATTATGTTATTTGAGTAATGAATGAAGAAATGAAGAAAATGCCCGTGTATGGACTTTGTAAAGGAAAATAAAAATTCCCAAGAGGAAACATTGATTGTGTTCTGTAAGAAGAAAAAAAAAAAAGAAAAAAGGGAAGTAGAGTGGATGGTTGGGGGAGCAATAGCATAAAGGGTTTTTTTGCCTCTTAGTATTTTCTGGTAGTCTTTAGTCACTAGAATTTGCTTTTTATCAAATATCTACTTTGAAAATGGCTTCAGGAGGGGAATGGTTTTTTGGTTTTTTTTTGCAGCCAGAGTGTTCTGTTGCACCTTGCAAAGGTACCCCCAAAAAACCCTCCTTTCCTTAGCCTCTGTAGAGGTTATAGTTCAAACAAACTTTTTGTGACTACTGTTTTTTTATAATTTATGGACTTGAGGCTTGTTGTGTCACATGTCCTAATGATTCTGCTGCATGCCCTATGCTTTAGGCTCAGCCAAACCTTGGTGAAGGATGTGGCCATCCTTGCTCGAGAGATTCACGATGTTGCTGGAGATGGAGACTCACACAGTTCATCAGGGACAGGACCAAGCACCTCCCTCATCTCTGTGCCCAACACTCCTGCTTCCACCATATCAGCAAGAGAAGAGGTAAGATCCCAAATGACAGAAATCTCTGCCTGTGAATGCTAGTAAGTACACAGGGCACGGTTGTGGTGGGAGAACAAGGCAACATCCCCAGTCGCTGCAACACTCAAAACCCCTCATTCCCTTTCCTCCTAAGAAACAACACCAAAAAGAGTGACTGCAGTCTGTTTAGGTTGCTCTTTATTTTGCCCTGCTGTGTGCCACAGCCAGCCTTGCAAGGGGTGGGAGTCACTGACCATGTGCTCTGGGTGCATGCTCTGTGTGAGCTGTATGGGTGCTTTCTGCTATTGAAATGCTACTCCCACCCCTTCCCTCCACCTGTGTATTGGCGGGTGACAGCAGGGACATTGCTCTTCAGACAGCAAGGTGGGCAAGGAGGAGGGCAGTTAGCTTGGGAAGTTCTGTCCTTCACCTTTTCAGTGAAGTTGTGGCTCCCTTCTGATCTGTGTAGTTTGTCTGCACTGGAGCAGGGAGGAGAGAGGTGATTTCTTAATTTGGCTGACCTGGGCTGCAGTGAAGGACTCTGCTTAGCTCAGACTTGGCTGCAAAGTCACCAGGAGGCTCAAGCTGCTAAAGCAAAATTTGTTTTGCCGCTGTTTAAACCCAAAATCCTTTCTATTCACCAACATGGGCTTAAAAAAGCTTAACAGCTCTTTACCTGCTGCTCAGATGGGCCTCTTGGCCTTCTATTTTCTTTGACTGTCCTAAGCAGGGTTCAAAGCTGAGGACCAAACTTGTAACCCTGCCAAGAGAGTACTTGGAGGGCTGTGACCCTGCTGTGATCATCACTAAAGGTGCAAATTAGAAATTTAGGGAGATTCCCAGATCAGGCAAGTGTGGCTGTGCCTGTGTTAAGCCCAGGTCAGCTGCAGCCTGCTCAGGGAGAGATTTTTTCCTGGGGCTCTTTGGAACCATAGCACAGTTGTTTTGCAATAACTTCAGGCTCTGAGATAAAGTGTTTTATTGCTTTGTTTCCTTGCAAGTGCCACACCTACAAAACTAGCCTTTTGTATTTCTCTTTCCGAGGAGTTAAGGTGACAAATCTACTTTACTGAGTTGCAAATGAGACATTTGCTGTGGGTTGGTGATCACCAGTACTCATCACCCTCTTTCTTCCGGAAAGTCAGCATATCTACTTTTTTGTCATGTGCCACTAACTAAACAGTAAGCTCATACAGAGAGGAGCATGTGCTGCTTAGAGGAAAACCAGCTAGCAAAACCCAGTGTCTCCGTTCTGTGCAAAATGAAGAGCTCTAAAGCACCTGGTTGTGATGCCAAATCACAACCACAAAGCCAGGATTGCTCGGACTGAAGTGAACTGAATGTTTCCCAGTGACATGGTTTTGTAGCACTGCTGTGTGGGACACACAGCCCCCTTGCAATAGTTGGGAGAGAAAATGTAGGGCTGTGCCATGCTATAGGTAATGCTCCTGCAGTAGCCACTGCTAGAGCAGTTTTTGAGATCTTCCAATGGTGTAGAGGAAGAAGCACTGGTTGGAGTCTATGAAGACAGATTAGGAGCCAGAACTTTTGGTGTCATTGGTGGCTGAAACTGCCACAAAGGCTTTTAACTAGACTCACTCCAAATAGGGTTGGATGACACTGTGATTTGAGCAGGGCCAGTGTCTGGGAGGCTGTTTGGGTTATACACAAAATAGCACCATGCATCAGTAGAGCTGCCTTAGTTTAGTGATATCCAGAAACATGTTAAATTGGCTGGGCCTTCTGCTGGTGATGCTGAGATGTGGAGCTGCATCCTGAACAGTGCATCTTGGGGATCATGTTATGAATAGGAGCAATATAAACTGATGTGGATTTAATAAACATGCTATCTTGTCTTTAGACTGGACTAGAATCAATAGGCACACTTCCTTCAGTCTAGATGCTGCTGAATCTGTCCTAAAATAATTATTTTTGCTTAATGCTGGGAAGTTGCTAGGAAATATCCAAAGATATCCAAAGATGTGTGGTGCTAAGCACTGAATTTTGTGAGTGTCTCTTAATCAACTTTATATTAAATATTTTAGGAAAGGACTGTGAGAAATAGCTACTGTAGTTATAGTAGTAAAGTATTTAAATACCTGATAAAAGGCAGTATGTAAATAAGAAGTGTTTGCTCTATGTGCCTGTCTCATATTGTTCTGGTGCTTGCATTGTTTGTGTCCTTCTGCTAGCTTTTGGTTTTCTACTACTACATATTTTTACCTATTCAAACAAAGTGGAAAAAAGGCAAGAAAAAGAAGTCCTGGTGCTGGAATCCCTTTTGAGGGTTTTATGCTATACTGAAAGCTTCACTTTGGACCACTGTGTGGCACAGCATTTCTCAGCCTCAAATGAACTCCTTTTTAAATTACTTTTATTATGAAGCTGAGTTAAAGTTTAAACTCATGAGTGTTCTCTTAAAATTTCAGATGTAGCCTTAGATTTCAAACTTTACTCTTCATGTTCTGTCCTTTCAGGTCCAGTGTTGGCCAGGATGTTTACCAGGGAGGTTTTCAGTTACCTCAGAGCATGTTTTTGTTTGTAGTCTCAGCTGTATCATTTATAATAATCTAAGTTCTTGGCATACTGAGCTGAGTACTGGTACAAATTAAGCAAAAAAACCCACCCAAATAAACCAAAAAGTTTGGCAGGGGTGAAACGTTCATGATTTCATGATTCCTGGGGCTGCTTGTGATGCTTTGGGTTGTGGATGTGTAGGTTTTACACAACTCTTTTGATTGGTCTTCTTTAATTTTATTTTTCAGTTGATAATCCTATAGCAAAACTTGAGAGCCCAATTGTGTTTGTTAAGTTTGTGTCCAAAGTACTCAGCATATTGGTATGGTGAGAAGAAATGGTGTGACAAAACAGAAAGCATGAGAGTAGACCAAGTCACATAAAAAATTCTCCTGGTGATGGTGTAGCAGATGCTGTCCTTACTGTGTTTTCAACTATTTGTGCTGAGAACTGCTGGACTGTAGGAGCATCTCATTCCCTTCTGATGCTTTCACTACTTCAGGCAGCCTGGCTTCCTGTTTCTGCACTTTGTGCAAGGATGCATAAAAAAAGAGAAGGTTATTAGTGAAACATTTTGGTGGTTGTGTACCTGTACCATAATCTCTCCTACCTTTTGCCTGTGTATAACCCAAAGGCTGTTGTATAGAGTGTGGGCAGCCTGGACCTTGGATGGCACATGTTTTCCTTGCAAGAGCTGCATGCTTTGCCAACCCAAGAGCCCCCTGGGCTGTATGTTTATCCCATTTGTGCTCAGAGGGTTTTTGGGTTTCCCTTAGCACAGCCCATTTCAAACTAACTGGGGAGCTGCCTGAGATCACCTCTACAGAACTGGTTGGTGACCAGGACTTCTATGAGCTTCAGTGCATGGGGGGAGGAGGGAGGCATCAAGTGCTGGTACTTAGGAATGCACTTTTGGGAATGTCAGCCCAAAATAACCACGTGTTCTCTTTGATACTTGCTGTCACAGTCATTCACTAGCATTGATCTCTTTGTTTCTGTTTTAACACAGATTGCTCGTAGATCTTTTCGGCTGGCATATCCATCTCAGGTGCACTTTCCCATTCCATTTTTTTTTTTTTTTGTATCTCTGTCTTGTTGCTGTTTATTTCCTCCCCTTCTTTTACAGTTCTTATTGTCGGTCTTGCCCTTTCTGTTCTTCCTGTTAATTTTTTTGCATTATCAGTGTTTTTTTTATTGCTTTGTCATCTCTTCTGTGTTACTAAATGGTTTCTCATTAATTTTGGTGTGACTTTAGTGTTACATTGATATATTAAGACATAAGATATGGGAAAACAGGGCCTTTTTGACTTTTGGCCTAAATTCGAAAAAGGCAAATACATACTTTTTCAAATACATGTTCAAGCCTCAAAATTATAAAGTGGAATCGCCCCACTGAGTTTCATAGGATAACTCCAGTGGGTAGATGCTTGCAGGATTGGGATGTAGTAATTTGCCTAGAAGCCCATACCTGTCCAAACAAGATTTAAATGAATCAGTGTTCCTCTGGGGCTTGCCTGAAAATCTGCAATACCTGCAGTGAGTGCCTGTATGCCTCCTTGCCTACTAATTTTTAATGACTCATTACTCATTATTTCCAAGTTGGTGCAGCACATTCCAGAAGCAAGTCTGAACTACCAGAAAGTGCCTCCGGGATCAGTGGAACTGAAGGATTTTGACCAAAATATGAACGATAATAGAGAAGAGGATCCCTCAAGAAAAACAAGGACAAGAAACCGTGAGGAGGCAGGCCACCTTTTTCTTTACTTTATATATGACATTACTTTAAGCTGCAGTATGTATACCTATTCTTTCTAAGCTGCCAAAGGAGGCTACTAAAAAAAAATGCACTCTGCACAAGCCCAGACTTTTACGTATAGAAATAGTCTTTAAAAAAGAAAAAAAAAAAGGGAAACAGAATCACCCTTCTTGCCAATACTGACTGGAACTTTCCTCTCTTGTTTAAAACTCCATTAAACCTGAGGCTTGGTCTCTTGCTTCGGTGGAGGCATTTAGTGTCAGAGCCCACTTGGGCTATTTCAGTCTTTAAAGAAAAGCACAAAAATCCTGACTTTGAAATCTGCAGCACCAGTAGTTTCATGGCAAGAAGTCATGGCATGAAAACAGTTGTTCCTAATCCATAAAGGCACCTTGTTTTACTGCAATGGGTATGCTGGTTAGAGCTGACCACACATCAGCAGTGTCAGGATCTGGACCTTATGAGGTGTTTCTGTAGCTGAGCTCAAGTGCCAAGGCCCAGCTGACTTGCTGTGCAGACAGCAGCAACCCACTTGTTCTGTGTTGTTCCCATCAACGTGTGCAATTTGATGCAGTTCTTCTGGGGTGAGAGAGCAGGGTAACCTGGAAATCACTGGAATGATTAAAGGGTGAGGGAAGCCTGTCTTGGAACTTGATGCTGGAGATGGTGTTGGAGTGAGGGCTGTGTTGGGGAGAGGAGGAGGAGGAGGAGAAGGCTGCCGATGCAACCCTTGTGCTTCTGTTTGCTTCCTGCCTGCTGGCTCTGGTTGAGAAGGAAGAGCTGGAGCAGGGGTTCCAGGGAAGCAGTGCAGGCAGGAGGGGAGGGTTAGGCTCCAGCACAGTCCCTTTGCTGCTCTGGAGGGGGTGTGTGACTCAAACAGGCTGATGGAGTGGAACTTTGGCTGCGCCGATCCTGCCCTGTGGTTGACTTGAAGGAATCTCTCACTCCCCTATAGAGATGTGCCAAGGCTGAGTCAAAGATTCAGGTTCAGATTGCCCCCAGCTGATGTGGGCTTTCCTGGCAGAAGCCTGTAGGCTCTTTTGAATTACAGGGCTTGAATACTGGGGGGGTTAGTGGGGTTTTTTTGTTGTTCTTTCTAATAAAGCAGAATGTAATATAGTGGGATTACATGGCTTGAACTCATAAATCACATTAGATGGTTTCAGTAAGACTGAAACCATCTGTATTGGGACTGAGACAAGTCCCAATACAGTGGGACTTGTATTGTGTACTGTGACTTGGCTTGGGGTTTCTTGGGGGAGAGGAGCTGCCTGTGAATCTTTTTCTTTCAGAAATTCTTATATAGTTATTTTACTGCAGACAGCTCTATCTCTTTGTACATTCTTAAGAAAAAAAAAGCTGAACAAGCTAGTATTAATCTTTTTTCCAAAGTGCTGCAACGAAGCTGCATCTCACCTTAATCATTCTTAAACTGTAAATATCATAATCATAGATGAAGATATTTCAGGGGAGATCGTTTACTGTAAAAATTTCCAGTTTCCTAATATTCCACATCTTCTAAAAGTTCTCTGATCTGCCCTTATATTTTAGGTTATCTTTGACAATCTGATGTTGAATCCAGTGTCCCAGTTATCACATGCAATCCGTGAAAATACAGAAAACCTAGCTGAAAAAATGAAGTAAGTAGCTTTCTAAATGTTGACTTGCTGCTGAGTTTGTTGGTTTCCTACTTGTGGAAGATAATGCATTGCTGTCTTGGAAAGTCTTGTTATCAAGATGCAGGGAACCCAGATGTAGGAAAACATATGAATGAGAGGTAACATGTTTATTGGTTATCTCTTTTCCTTGTATGTTTGATCTTTGAATGCTGGATTTGTAATTAATGCATGTGGATGCCTTCACTTTGAAATGTCTGTGCAAAAGTTAGCAGAAAATGTACTCCTGCTGGTGGATTTTCTCTTCTCTCTTCTCCTGTCCCAAGGCTCTTAGATGGCCTGCAGGTCACCGAGGCTTGTGAAAACTTTTCAAAGCCTGTTCTTGCTCTAGAAGACATAAGTTAGAGAAGGATCTTGGATTGTACCTAAATCAGAATCAGCTGAAAGGCACCTTGTCCAGTTGCTAATCCTCTAATCTTCTTTGTTGCGACATCCTATGATAATTAAGTCTTTTAAGCAAGCAGCTTTTCATTTAAAATTTTAAGACCTGCTCCACTTTTTGTGCTGCAGGATTCTGTTTCAAAACTCAGAAAGCACCTGGGAGGAGATGGAGGCCAAAATTAACCTGGAAAATGAAGTGCCAATCCTGAAGACATCAAACAAGGTAAGACCACATGAACAAGTGAAATACTGAAGGCTTATGTCCATTAAAGCTTTGTAACGAAACAAAATACCAAGCTCTAGTCCTTCTCAAGTCCATTTTTAGGCAATTTGAATGTGCTGAATTGCTGGCTTTTGTTGCTGTTTGAAGTGTGACAAAGTGAGTTCCTCCAGCTGTTGAGTTTTCACCAAACTCTTCCCAACTCCCTGGGTAGCTCATCTTCAAAGAGGAGGCCCCATAACACATGTTCAAATTCAGGGTCATTAGGCCTCATTTAAACACCTGCCAAAGCATCCTTTACCATGTGTTTGCCACAGCTTCAGTTGTAGACAGGTGTTTCTCATGAATATTTGTTTTCTTCACCTGTAACAATTTGATAACAAGGCAATAAAAAAGCTTCAGCCCTAGGGTGGTAGTTATGCTCTCATGATCTTTTCATTGACATTTATGGGGACTGCCAGCAGGGATTTAAGTTCAATAATGGATGCAGCAAATATAGTTAGTGCTAAGCATATATGTAACTGTGCAAGACCTGTGTAGCTTGGTGCTACAGCTGTGCATCTATGGCCAATTGCTTTTTCTGCTCTAGGAGTTGTGTTTGCAAATACCTAAATGCATTTGGCATTAAGATGGATGTGGGAGGAGTCTTCATGCAGTTAATCTGGCCAGCATTTCAAATCTAAAATCCACCGTGGCTATGAACTGAGTGGTATAATAGCACTTGGTGAACTGATGCCCAGTGGAGGTTCCCATGCCCTGATCAAATACACCTAGGTATAGATTTTAGAATCATAGAATAGTTTGAGTTGGAATGGATCTTCGAAGGTCATCTAGTCCAACCCCTCCTGCAATGGACACAGATATTTTCCATTAGATCAGGTTGCTCAGAGCCCTGTCCAACCTGACTTTGAATGTTTCCAGGAATGGGGCATCTACTACCTCTCTGGGCAACTTGTGGTATTGTTTCACCACTCTCATAATAAAAAAATACTTCCTAATATCTAGTCAAAATCTACTCTCAGTTTAAAAGCATTACCCCTTGTCCTGTCAAGCCCTGCTAAAATGTTTCTGTCCATCTTTCTCCTAAGCCCCTTTAAGTATAGAAAGGCCAGTGTGTGGTCTGCCTGGAGCCTTCCAGGCTGAACAACCCCAACTCTAACCTTTCCTCATAGGAGAGGTGTTCCATCCCTGTGATCATCCTCATGGATATTAGCTTTGTCTTTTCCATTAAATAGGTGAAGTTAAAACTGACTTTCAGTCTTCTTCATCAGATAAGGCAGAAGGTATAAGACTAGATTTGGACATCAGTTGAGTACTTTGTTGCTTAATTTTCCATTTTGGTGCTTTTGTTTCTAGGAAATCAGTTCTATCCTGAAGGAGCTCAGGAGAGTTCAAAAACAGCTTGAAGGTAAGTCATATAAAATGTTCTTTTTGTCTCAAATGCCAATAAGTTGCACAAAATAAATTAACGTGGCTTGATTTGCCAGTGAAAGCTGGGAAAGGATGCAGAAATTTAGTTTGCTAATGTAGTGATGTCTGATGAGTGCATATGGAATGAACAGTAGATTTATCCTGTGCTGCCAATTTTTAAGAAAATTGTTGACTTCTACAGTGTGGAAGCTGTTGCCGTTGAAATGCTTTATTTGTGGTAATTAGTATATTCCCATAAGATGAACTGGCAAAGGTCTGTTATGTTGAAAGAGTATTTAGCAGCTCTTTCAGCCAATAAGCTGTGTCATGCTTTTTGAACTTGAATTTTGTCATTGCATCATCTAGAGGCTTAATAAATACAGGCATCATCTGAGGCTCCTGCTAAAAGCTTGCTGTCTGGCTGCTGTAGTTTGTCTTTTCCAATTTAACCAGAAAGTTGAATGTCCTTGTAGCTTCAGTTAAGGGGAGGTTTTGCTTGTTAAAGCTGCTTAGGCCTGAAGGTACTAATGAAGAAAATACTGTGACTAAAATGAACCATGAGTACTACCTAGAATCTGTTGCCTTTGAAATGAAGGCAGTAACAAGTTGTTTAGAAACTTTGCTGTGTGCTTCTAATATGTCTGCATACATTTTTTATTTTTTTTTTTTTTCCTCCAGTCATAAATGCTATCATTGACCCTACTGGAAACTTGGATATAGTTGCCAGTAACAAAGCATCTGCTGCTGCTAAACAATCTACAGCCACTAAAGTCAGGACTGCTAACACTTCTGCATCCACACTGGAGACTTTGTCCCCAGCACAGATGAGAAACTACACACAGAAATCGAACTGTGGCTCTTCTAGCTTACAAGATTCAAATTTCATTCCAGATGGAGAGAAATACGTGATCTGACCTGATATTTTGTATTGCTATCATACTGTAATCTACTGTTGCATTAGTGTTGTGTATGAGTGGTTTGTGGACAGTTTGTGTTGGGCAGTTGTTTAGATTGCTAACACGTTGCACAAAAAAAAAAAAAATAAATCTATGCTGTGAGGGTGAATGGAAAGTCTATGTATGCCTTTTAAACAAGACTAGCACTGTGGAGCAGCACATGTTCAGCATAGAGGCAAACTGGTTCTTAGGAAGTTACTCACTCATACTTCCCTCATGCCATAAGAGAACAGGTACTGCTGAAGCTCAAGAGCTCTTGCATTGGCCTGGTTATAATTATTCAGTTTTAATGAGGCGCAGTTTAAGGGAGAACACTTCTTTCCTACCATGTTTGTTTTGGGTTTGTTTGATTATTTTTTTAAGTGTACAAGTGAAGCATTACAAGTCTGTTGTAATCAATGTGCAAATCCAACAGAATGATCATGCAATAATGTGGGTTTTTAGGAGAAACTCTGATTACAATGGTGTATGAAGTCCTTTTCAGTGGCCATAAAAAGGCAACCGCAGTGAAGTTGTGCATCCTTTTTTTCAGTACAATACCCAAAACAAGATAGAGTAAACCCTTCATGTTTCTCTTGGGAAAGTGTAGAAGTTAATAATGGTATGAATGTATAAAGACTACTGATGCAGTTACTATTTTTGATGGTATATCAGGCCCAAAGCTTGAGGTAGGTACAAAAAGTCAGATTTTACAGTTTAGCTTGCCAAATTTTCATTATTTCAGTAAAAATGCTGTCTTTAAGCTGCTTTTTTGTTATTGGTTTTGTTTTGTTTTTAAATACACAGTCTTTTTACAGTGAGCTACAAATGCTCTTGTCTGGGCCAAAGATTATGATGTTTGTGAGGAGCTAATTGCTAAAAAAACATCTGTTCCAGTGGCTCATGTAATAAACTTAATGCCAGTAGCTGAGAACCAGTGTTCATTTGACAGCACTGAAAAGATAATGGCTTAGATGTAGCTCCACCTTTACACCTAGTACTGTTATTAATTTTTTTTCAATGCAAAAGTACTTGAAGACCACCATTCTGTGATACTCTTCAGAAACTGGTATTCTTCAACAGCTTCAAGCACTTGGTACATTTGAGATGGTTGTCTGAATTTTATTTTCAATAAGATAGAATAGAAACACTAAGAATTATGTGCAGTTGCACTAGAAACACTAAAGATTATGTGCAATTGCACTGAGCAATTTCTTGTTTAAGAAACATTGTTTTTTTGTATATTGTCTTTCAGTTAAATTCCAAAACACTAAGCAATTTTTTTTGCTTTAAGAACAAAAATTTTGTTTTTATGGGGACCTCTTCAAGATGTGTTTGCTCCCAGTTTTTTCTGTCTTGTATCGATTCCTTTTTCATTCTTCCTGGTCAACAAACAGTAAACAAGGAAAGAAATTCTTTTATAGCTGTGGGGATACATGTACTGGGAATGGTGAGCAGATGAGTTCCACTTTGCCCTCATGGTGTGTGTAGTTTAACCAGTGAAAATGGTTTCCCAAGCTTGACTGCTTCTTGTGTGCTGACTTTGTTTTGGGTTAGGTAGTGGATTCCTTAGTTAGCTTCAGTAGTTACCTGAGCTTTTCTGCTAGAATGTTGTAACAGTGTAAACCTGTTAAAATAATTTAAATAAACAGGGACACTCACAAAGTGTTTAATCTTACTAGCCAAGATTTCTTTCCTGGTAAAGCAGTGGGAGTTTTCTATCAATTTCAGCAGAAACAGGATCAGTCCTGAAATGGGGGTATGCCAGCAGGCCGTTAGTTTCTTTTGAGTGTGCAAGATGCTGACTGGTAAACAATAGGTGCAAAAATCCTTCCAAGGTTTCTGGTAGGTTTTAAGAGTCATCTGCTTGTGTGGAGATGCTCTTCCATGAAGAAATCTGCTGCATTTCACTTAGGTGAATGCAGAATAAAAAAAAAGAATTTGCCCTCGATGTTCTGCCTGTAATATATGCACTATCTGAATGTGTTAATTCAGTCGTTTATTCTGATCTGTGTTTTCTTGAAATATCTGACTGTATCCTTGATGAATATCATAAGTGGTGGTATCGTTCCCGATAATTGAGACACAACTTTTCAAGCCCTTCTTGGTTAGGGTTTGAACTGACCAGGTGCTACCCCAACTCACTAGGAGTTGAAGGAACTTCACAGATAAAGGTGTTGCTGTTAGTTTCAGTTTTGCTGTAGAAATGTATGAATTACTCAGACACCTGACTTTCCTTATTATTTGATATCCCACATTTCCGCATCCTCGTGGCTATACTCAATCGGATTTTATTTCTCTACAAGCTATTCTTGATGGAACTTCTGTTTATTTTCATTTGAAAATTGTTTGATTCTTCTTTCATTCATGAACACTTCAGGGATGGATTTTCTTCCTTGCTTGCTCTGTTCTCAGCTTGAGAGAGAGCCCACAGACACCTTACAAACCACAAAATATGGTACCTCTTCAAATGACTAATGAGGATGTGACAATTGGTGTCTGTGTATAATTTGGAAATGTGTGTGTGAAGGGGAGGGAGGGAGGATGCACAGCTCGATTTGTTTTATTTGTGACTCAGCCAAACCATAACATGCTTCTGTGTCCTGACACGACATTCATCCTTGGATCTTTACATTTAAAGCAGTTTTGCTAGTCAGTGGTGAAATGCAAAGTAATTTTTTTTTCTTGTATTCGCTGCTTCTGAAGTACACCCTGTTGCACTTGTCTGCTCCAGATAAGCCAAAGAGCTAACCACCTGGTGGGAACTCCCTCAGTCACTGCTCATTCTTACAAGCAGTACTGTATGCAGCCAGGGAACCATCCTCTGTGTGACTCCAGTGGGAACCCTAACAAATGTGTAGAGGTCTATCTGGGTGGCTCAGGATCAGTGCATAAGGTGCCTCTTGGTTTCCCTGTGCTACAGATGGGCCTTGGGTTGAACTTGGTTGGAGTGACACTGACCTGTGGGTCCCTCTCATCCTGTATTGCTTTCATGTGTATCTGACTAATGAAATGTAACGAGGGGTGGGATTTTCAAAGTCTTAGGGAAGCAAGTGCTCAGGTCCTTTTGGGTTTCCATACGCTTTGGGTTCCTGATGCCGTGAGCACCTTTCAAAATCCCAGCCCTCAACTCTTCCACTGTACTTGAAAACCATCTTCTCAGTTCAAGGCTTTCAAATGTAAAAACCTCTTACTCTGTTCTGATGGCGTGAATGTAAATTCCTGTGAGAATGTGTACAAGCTTTGTGAGGGAGGTCCTAATGTATTTGCAGTGATGTCTTGTTGTGGTCATGCTCCAGGAGAAAAGAACGTCTGCATCATCTGTGAGTATTTTAGTAAAGGTACAACTAGTGGAATGTTTACATACAGCCTACTGAAAATAAGGAGGGGAAAAAAACAGATAAAAAAGTGTAAAGTATTTAAGTGCAAGATTCTACTAGTTTTTTCTTGTTTTGCAGATCACACTAGCTATTTTTGAAGTTCAGTAGATGTGTATAACTTTTACAAAGACCAGACAGAACTACCTGTTCACTTTTGATGTGCCCCATGCTGAATTGTGCCTATTTCACTCTCTGCTGTTGTTATGCTGCTGATTCTGCTGTTCTGAACTGTTCACTGGATCATTCCATTTGCATGCAACACAAATGCAAGCTGAGCTGTCTGAGAGTAAAGCTGAAACACATTTGTATAACTTGAATCGATTAATGACTTTCTCTTTTCCACACCCTCTTGAAATGCTGTGTATAATTTTGATTTGTTTCTCCTGCCCTGATTTTTTTTTTCCTGCTTTTTTTTTTTTTTTTTTTTTTTGAATGGTAATTTATTTTTGTTTGGATTATAGGCAATATCTGTACATTTTGTTTCAAGTTGATATTGTGGACGTCTTTAAAAAAATTGTTATTTTATATAATTTTATCATAAAGTTGCTCTAATAAATCTTTCTTTTATCATGTGACAGTTATTCTGGATTTTGTGTTGATTTGGAGGGGAGTATGTGTTTGGAGGACTAAGTTTTTCAACTCTTTTTTCACTGCAGTTAAATACAGTGTAATGAAAGAATTTTCAGCAACTAAAGACTCAGAGCATGACTTGATCCATCCTGGAGAGACCTAAGGGTGGGGCAGATCCCTCTCTAATAGAACAAACTCTCCTTTCTCCTGCCTCCATAGTAACAGAGCTGAAGTCTGCAAGTCCCCATCACCTGAAGGTGATCTTTTGCAATAATGTGGTGGTAGCTGATTTAATTTTCAGTATTGTTTTATTTCATTGCCATGATTAACAATGGTAATTAAATCCAGCCTGGATATGATCATTCCTCATCAGGTACGTGATTATAAGAAAGTGTTATACTCACTCTTTCTCTCACCTTACAAATATATATATAAATATGAACATGTATTGGAGTTTCTGTGTTCAGGAAATTATTTTGATTTTTCCCTTTCTCCATCACTGTCCTCCTTCTCCCCTGTTGTTCTGTCTGACCTTTGAATCTTTCATGGTATTTTTGAAATAACATTAAATCCCCCTTCCCCTCTGCACAGCATTCAGGTGCCTGCAGCCTCTCCTGCCTTGCCTGGTGCTGCATGGGACTCCTGCTCTATGTCCTCTGCATTAGTGCAGCTTTGATAGGGAGTAGAACATGTGCAGCTGATAAAGGTGTTGCATTGTTTGCCAGCAATAACTAAAATGCAGAAAAAGGGAAAAAATAATACCAGTACCTGACCAGCACTGGTGGGAGATTTCCATTTCCTGGTGTCCTTGTATTAGGCAGTTGAATATGAAACCTTCTATGCTTAAAGTTTTGGGCAGGGATTTTGTGTTTTAAAACAATAAATAAGTAGTTCTTCTGCCTCTGTTAAAAACTTTTCTTAAACTTAGTTTGTGTTCACTGTATCTGCAGAGAAGACTTTCTCTCCCTAAAATACAGGGCTGGGTTACACACTATCTCCTCTCCACAGGCTTCCCCAGCAGCACTGTGTGGTATTTGTGTTGGGATGCTCTGCAAAGTGCCCTTTTGAAATCAATAGTGCATCCACTTCATTAATTTTTAACAATCTGACTGAATAAACACAAGAGGTATTGGAAGTGTAGCCAAAGCTATTTGTAGCGTAATGAAAACTGCTATCTGGCAGAATTTAAAAAAAAAGATTGATGGCAAAAATAATGATTTCCTCTGTGCATCTTCCTGCTGACTGTTCAGCTGCAGTCCTGCCTGGCTCTTCAGTGTCCTCATCTGCTTTAGGAAATAGAGCCTGGTTTTCCACATGTGTGTAGACAGGATCACCAGAAAGTGTTGCTGTGAGCAGAGCTTGCAAGATCCTTCCTTTGAAGAAAACTTTTAAGTCATCAGAGAGACAGGTTCTCATTTTCTGACATCATGTGAAAATCTACCAATAGACTCTCATCTGTGATGCTGTGGGAGGATGATGCCTTTTTCAACAAGGGCACTTGTGAACTGTTCAAGAGCAAAGCTCTCTTAGGTTGGACATTAGAAAGAATTTCTTTACCAAGAGGGTGATTAGGCATTGGAATGGGCTGCCCTGGGAAGTGGTGGATTCTCCATCCCTGGAGATATTTCAAAAGAGCCTGGATGTGGCACTCAGTGCCATGGGCTGGTAACTGCAGCGGGAGTGGATCAAGGGTTGGACTTGATGATCTCTGAGGTCCCTTCCAGCTCAGCCAGTTCTATGATTCTGCTGGTCTTGGCATTTTCTGGTGGAATGGGGTACCAGTTGGTGGTTGTGTTGCTTTCCTCAAGAAGGGTACAACGACATGCATGGATGCACCCTTGCAGATACTTGGAGCAGCTGTGCCTGGGAGCAAGCTTGATGCAGTTATCTAGAAGTATTTTATATTAATGTATTGTTTGTGTAGGTTTCTGAACCACATAAACTGAGTAAGGGAAGCCAAGAAAAATCAACATGAGAAAACACTACTGACTAAGACTCTACCTTCTTTATGCTTTTCTTATCCTTCTCTGAGTGAAGTTACTGAAAATGCTGTGCTTGGTGAAAGAATTAGTGCTAGAAAAGGCTTGTTCAGCAGTAATGCTTCCGCCTCCAACTCACAGGGACCATGGGAAGAAAAGAAAAGTAAACCCAAAATGTGACATCCACGTGGTGCTTAGGCATGCTTTGTAGACAAGGTGAGATACAGAGTCAGGAGAAATTTTGTTTCAGGAAGAGAACCTGTGGACCCAGCAGTAACCAGGAAGAGCAGGTTGTTCTTCTGGGTGGCACATTTCTCCTAGGGAATGGATCTTCATCCCAGCTGCTGATAGCTGGGCAGGCTGAGAGAGGATGGGTTATACCACAGACCATAACACACCTTCACCACAGGCAAAGCAACCTCTGCGTAAGCAGGAAAAATGTTTTTTGTCTTCAGGAGGACATGAGGATAGTGGCTGCATCAGGCTAGTGGTTTCCTGGGTTGCCAGGCACTTTGCAAATTGAAGAGGAGGAGTGTAATTTTTGAAACACAAAGCCGGATTATATTCAAGGTAGAGAGCACATATTGGAGCTTTTCCTTATGCTTGTAGGTTGTTTTTCCTAGGTGCAGTGGGAGGGCATGTACCACCCCAGCTGTAACAAGACAGACAACAAAGGACTCTGCAGTCAATTGAGACCTGCAAATAACTGTTTGGGTTTTTTTAAATTTGAAATAATTTTTCCCAAACAAAATGCAGCTGTCAAATATTTCATTTTAGATTGAACAAAATTATTCCAAGTATTAAATTTATTTCAAGTTAAATGTTTTGCTTGATATTTTAGGGAATTCATTGATTATTTTTTTAAGATGAAATCAAGTAAATATTTAAAATATTTTAAATCAAAACCTTCAAAATTTTATTTAGACTTAGAAATTTTCTTTAGGCTTCATGGGTATCACTTCCTAATTCTTGACCTAAAATGACTTTTGTTTTGTTTTTTTTTAGTCTTTCCTTGGGTTTATTCAAGTATACAATCTTCTGGCACAAAATATAAACAGAGCATTTGTCTTCTCAAGTGTGAGGACTCTGACTGTTCCTGCCTCCCTCTTTCTGTCAACTGTTGGTGTTCAGAGCTGCCTAGTCCTGGAGAAATGGAAAATGTAGTTTTATAGTCATCTCTGCAGTGGCAGTGATGTTTCTGTCTATAATTAGCTCTCAGAGATGAGAACATGTTAAGCTGGCAGTTTCTTCTTAGCAAACCTCCCACACAGGCATTAAAAGATCTTTCACTGTATCTTTTAATGCACTCTTCTACCAAGCAGAGTCCAGGCATGCTCTTCAGAGGGAGTTCATTAACCACAGAGTGGCATCCAACTGTACAGTGAGAGATGTATTTACTCTGTGTGTGGGATGGTGGGAAGTCATCCAGAGCAACTGGTAGAAAGAGCCTTGTCAGAGAGCTGGGGAAGATGATGAATAAAAAAAGATTGCTTGTTTGCTCTGAAGCTTGCCTGTTCTTCCTCCAATTGCAGGAGTTATTCAAATAAATCTTATTCTTCCAACACACCCATTTCCATCCTTAAACCCTGAAAGCTACAACATTGCTAGTAAGAGGAATTGCATAATTGGTGTTGGGCTGGGACATGAGAACAGATAAGCAGAAGGAAGCCAGGCTTTTGCAAGCTGGAGAGGAGAAGGATGTGATTAATCAGAGCTGTAAGGGGTTACTGAGCTTCCAAGGAGAAGCAGCAGCACGTGTCTTTTCTCTGGGAGCTGCTCTTCCCCCTGATATAAACCAGCCTCTCCCAGTTTGGACTAAACTGCTGATAGTGGACCAATAAATAAGTCCTGAACTTCATATAAATGTGCTGCTCTTCTGTGGTACAATCCTGAACTCCATGAGGACACTGGGAGTTTTTGTGATTTGTGTCGGCAGGGTTCATGCCAGGATTTCAGTCCTGCACATAATCAGGGCCAGGTAGCTGCTGGCTGAGCTTGGGGACATGTGGAGCACACACTCCTGAGGTGCTGAGCTGAAATATTTGGTTTGCATGCTCAGCCTCTGAAGTCAGTGGAGGGACAGGGACACTTTAGCAGGGTGGTTTGCTGGAGTTGCCTCTTTTTCTGATCACAGGTGAAGCCTGAGTCAAGCAGAATCCTGCCTTGAGCTTCCTGATAATTTAAGCCTTAAGGGATGGTGTTGCCTTTGCCATGTTTCTAAGCCCTGTCTTAATAGAGATTAGGGACAGCCCCACTGGCAGCTGGTGTGTGCACAGCAGTAAGTTTGGGAGAGAGCTGGGTGGTCAGACAGGCATCCTGTCTGCTTCACCCTCTTCTTTTCTCTCACTTTTGGCCTTCATACTGCTTGTGCTTTGATCCCAGGCAAAGTTGAGGATTCATGACACCTTCAGCTTCCTGAAAGAAAGGCCTCTCTCTGCCATACCTGGCCTACCTTCCAGTTCCTCTCAGCTTTTCCATCTCCAGCAGCTTAATACAAGTCATGATCCTTCTTGGATCTCAATTGTCTCTTCTTCCATCCTCCCCTCCAGCAGCTTTCCTCAGGTGCTGAATTAGGGAACTGCATTCTTTGGTTCAGTGGGATGGAGGGACTGCCTGGACAGAAACAGTGGGGCTGCAGTGCAGGGTTGTGCCCCATGAGGTGCAGTCACTGGGTTTTTATGAAAGACATAATTTCTTAGAAACTGCCTCAAATTCAGCATTGCATATGACATTCTCCCTCAACATCACAGCAAATTCCAAATACCTCTGGTTTAAAGTGAAAATCTATTATTTCTAAGGAAATGGTTTGCTTCATTCTGTTTGTACAAGGATGACTGAGGAGAGTGCTTGCAAGAACTGGGTTGAGAGGTGGTTTTGGGGGTTTTATTTGTCTGTTTAAAATGAAGCTTCTGGTGAGTTAAGAATGAAGCAGTGAGAATACTTCCCTGACTGAGACACAAACTTCACCGAAGCTGAGCAGTGCTTTCAACCAGTCTACTAGTGCTGATCAAGACTCTGATCTTACACTCAGCACTTGGGCTCTGCCCTTCCCCCTCTATTCTGCTCTTGTGAGATCCCACCTGGAGTATCACATCCAGTTCTGGAGCCCCTGATACAAGGAAGATGTGGTTGTGCTGGAGCATGCCCAGAGAAGGGCCACGAGGATGATCAGAGGGCTGGAGCACCTCTCCTGTGAAGACAAACAGGGAGTTGGGGTTATTCAGTCTGGAGAGGAGAAGGCTCTGAGGAGACCTTATTGTATCCTTCAGTATCTGAAGGGTCCCTGCAAGAAAGCTGGTGATGGACTTTTTAAGATGTCAGGTAGTGATAGGACATGGGAGAATGGTTTCAAACTACAGGAGAATAGATTTAGATTACATTTAGATTACATATTAGGAAGAAGTTCTTCACCATGAGGGTGGTGAAATACTGGAACAGTTTGCCCAGAGAGATGGTGGAAGCCCCATCCCTGGAAGTTTTTAAGGCCAGGTTGGACAGGGCTCTGAGCAACCTGATCCAGTGGGAGGTGTCCCTGCCTATGGCAGGGGAGTTGGAACTGGATGATTTTAAAGGCACCTCCCAACCCTGAAAATTCTATGATTCTATGATTCTATGACACTCAACAAAGTTGGAACCAGGTCAGGCACTGTGGGAAGTTATGCCAAAGAGGTGAAGATCAGGCCCTGAAGTCTGAGAACTGGGTTGCAACAACTAGATAATAATCTGGGACTTGGCCAGTGTGTGCTGTGAAACTTGGTGTTAAAGAGGAAGTAATCTGCAGCAGCAAGAGGAAAAAAACCAGAAGAAACCAAAACAAGCTGCTGGTGAAAAGCTTGTGCACTGTCTCTTCTAAGTACAGTTGTGAGTAACATCAGACTACAGCAGGACATCCACAGAGGAGAAGCTCTTCCAGGATGGTAAGTGCCTTTGCTGTCATCTTGAGTGTGGTGGGGGCTGGACATGGAGACACGAATGCACTTTGGTCATTTGAGGAGCTCCAAATTGCTTTTTAGGAAAGGATTGTATAGTGAAAAATCTCATCCTTGTGTTTGAAAACTAAAATATGAAGTGGTTTGATGCTGGTGAAGTACCAGAAATTATTTTGGGAGCAGGGAGAAAGCAGCCTTAGTGTTATAAACAGCCTCCTGTGGGTACTCAGCAGATTGTGGTACATTAGCTTGTGTTTCAGTCTGAAGAAATGATAAGTAGCACTTGTATTTATTGCCTTTGGATGAACTTTAGTCATTGTACTTGGTAGCTGGTAAAGCCCTGAAAGCTTCCAGGGAGCCACAGTTGATTCCTGTCCAGCTACAGCGTTATTTTAAAGAATTCTGGTTGAATCTGTGATATTTTCTTTCTTGAAAGTTAAATTCATATTTTAGTGCAGTTCTCATGACTTCTGTGTAGCAGCTGGGAATCTAACTCATTGCTGTCCAAATGGGACTTTTTTTGAACCAAGTGATAGATGACTCCAGTATGGTATCTGTTTGCTCTCATATTTTGAGAGATGTGCTGCTGTTAGAAGCCGTTTTGTAATGGCTGCTGAAAAAGAGAACTGAAACAAGTTGTTTCCCCCAAGTCCTCTCCTTCTGAAGCCATCGAAGGCTGAAGGGGCTCCTGCAGCTGCAGTGCCTTACACAGACACTGCCTGGGGCACAGAATCAGCATTTTAGCTTTGGGGCCAGAGGGACTATGGGCTCTGTTGGACTGGGCCAGAGGGCTGTTGCTGGTGTTCAGTTGTATTTCTTCTCCACCTTTAAAATCCCTCTGCCTCACTTTTCTACAAAATTCCCAAGCATCTTCTCTCTTGCTCTTTCTTCCACAAAGTTTTCTGGGTTTTGGGGCCTTTGACCACCGTTTCTCATGAATGGTGAGGGCTGCTGTCACATCTTTCTCTGTGCCTTGTGTTCTATCTCCTCTCTGCTTGGGCTGAAAGCTCTTTGGGGTAAGACACAGCATCTTTGTCCTGTGTTTAAAAAGGGAGCTGGTATTTCAGGGTGTCATGGTTTAATTCCAACCCACAACAAAACACCACGCAGCTGCTTGCTCACTCCTCCCCCTGCCCTTCCTTCTGCCCAGGTGGGATGAGGAGGAGAATCAGAAAACAAAACCCAAAAAACAACCAAGCAAGCAAAATGATTGATATAAGAACAGTTTTAATAATTGAAATAAAATAATAATAATAGTAACTATAATAATGAAAAAGAATGTTACAAAAAACCCCAAACAAAAAAACCCCCAAGAAAGACAAGTGATACACAATACAATTGCTCACCACCCCCTGACTGATGCGCAGCCAGTCCCCAAGCAGAGATTGTCCCCTCCCAATCAGACCCCCTGGTTTATATAATGTACATGACCTCATATGGATTATCCCTTTGGCTAGTTTGGGTCATCTGCTCCCCCTGTGCTCCCACAGTCTCTTGTGCACCTCCTTGCTGGAAGAGTGGGGGAAGTTGAAAACTCTTTGACTTAGGCTGAGTACAAGTTAGCAAAAAATCAAACAGTGTGTTAGCAGCATTGTTCTCATATTAAATCCAAAACACAGCACTGTGCCAGCTTCTAGGGAGGAAATAAACTCTATCCCAGCTGAAACCAGAACACAGGGCCCTGGGGAGCTAATATTCACCAGAGAATGGCCAACTGTCCTTCCCTTCTGGCAGCAGCTTAGCTTCTCCAGGGCTGGGAGAATGGTTACTCACCTGCCAGTATTTATAACTGTTTTTCATATAAAATCTTGAATCTGAATCTGGGGTGGCAAAAGGAAGTGGCAGTGAAAAGTGTGAGGAAAAACTGCTGTGGAAGGAAATATGGAAAAAATGCTGCTGTGCTGAAATAATCGAACAGGTCCTGGAACAGAAAGTGAGCTTTCACCTCTGCAGCTCTAGCATGCTTTTAAGCATGACTGTTCTTTTTCTTTCTTCTCTCCTTCCTCATTCTCCCTTGTCTGCTTTTTTACCTTTTCACATCCTTCTCTGCATTCCTGAAGTCACTATTTCAGATCCACCTCCCTTGCCTCCTAAGACATTCTCCACCTCTTTGTTTCAGCCCCTCTACTTCTTATGAGTTGGGTCCCATAAGAGGCCTCTGGGGCCGTGTCCTTGCTGTGTCCCATGCTGTGTCCTTGCTGCCTGTCCCATGCAGTCACAGCACCCGTACAGAAAGGTGGAGAGGGCAGGAGCTGGACTCAGCATGGATATGTGTGGCAGTTCTGCCTTACTGGTGTGGGAGGGCAGACACCAGGAGCCCATCCAGTTTGGGTCACAACAGCTGTGAACATATGGCAAAGATGGATGGGACAAGCCTGCAGGATACCTCCTACCTAACACTTTCAGGAGTGTGGCCACCCAGAGAGCCACTGCATATCTGATACCATGACAGCATGTCCATCCTCCAGGCTACAAATGCCCAGTGGCTCAGTGATAGGAAGGAATAGTCTGGAGACTGGACAGGTGATGGTATCATCTGATAGCATTTTTTGAAATCTGCCACACCCCAGGATGTGATTCTTGCTTCTGAACATGAAGAGCAGCTGACTCTGGTAGGGTGAATTCACCTCCGCTGGTACAGGGGATGATTATGACCCCTGTGTGGAGCATCTGTGAAGTTTTTCCTTTAACCTTTTAAGAAGGCAAAATAGGTAGGTGGTAAAGCACCCCTAGCCTACCATCTGCAGGGAGTTTGTGCATATTTTGGTATTTGCTCTGTTTGCCCCTGCTTGTGATAACACAAAATTGGAGCAATACTGTCTGAGGAGAAAAAGAAGTTAATTGATTTTCCAGGGTCAGGGTTGCACCAGGGGAGGAGACGAGTTTATATTTTGGCCTGGTCCCTGTCCCCCTCTGGAGGAGACATCAGCACTGAAGGCAATTCACACACAGAGGAAGAGAGCAGGAGCCTAAGAGAGTCAGATGGAGGGTGACATTGATTCTGTGCACTATCACCCACGGCGTCTGCACTTAATTACTGTTTGTTGGCAACTGTGCTAACTTGCAGCAGGACAAGAGCAGGGCTTGTTGAGTAACTTGAAGATGCAATTGTTTACATGTAAACTACTGTTGTGATTTATGTCTGTAGACAATACCAAGGGAAAACTGCAGGGACCTGCCTGTCTCACTTTGGAGTCTGTCAGTGTCACTGAATGCAGTGAGGATGTTGCACATGTTGATCTGTACTTAAATCTTAGAGCACTATGTAAAGCAATACCAGTAATCTGTTTTTTTAGTCTGTAATTGGCTTTATACAAATGTTGCTGAAAGCTTTTATTTTTCCCCTTGCATATGTTTCTGTTTTTCAGATGGTGAAAAAAGCATTAAAAATACCCCTGATGTTTAGTAAGTCCTCCAACATGAAATTAAGCGTGAACAATCAAACAGACGTCAAAATGGTAATTATTGGGATGCACTACATTTGCTTACAAGAGCTGAGGTTACACTGACATTTCTGAAAAGAAGAATTATTTTATTGCCCATTTTTAAAATCCATGTAGGTTTCGATCCTAATTGTAAACAAGTGAATGACCAAAACCCTCATTGATTTATCCGGTAGACTGATCAAACCTTGCCAAGAGGGAGTGATGTGGAGCAGAATCCTGCAGCCCTGGTTCAGGACAGCAAACCTTGCCCATACCAATAACCTCACTTCCACTGTTAGCACAGCATTTATTTGTTTATTCATCATGCCCAGAGCATTTGGACATCACAGTGTACAACATGGTGACAACCAAGATCTGACTTCAAAAGAGATCTCTTACTTTAGAAATGTCTTTTAAGACCTGGGCGATTTTTCACGGTATGAAATGCAGAACTCCTGAAAATTGGTAGATTTTTTTTGGCCATCAATGAAAGGCAGAACAAGCCAGAGGGCAAAAATAGTTTAAAAGCATTTTTCTCATTCCAGTCACTGCCTGAAACTGATGGCAGCACTTCAGACCTTGAGAAAATCAGAAAAAAAAAAAGACAAGCAAGAAACTTTACCCACACAGAAATGGAAACAGATACTTTCCGAGGCAACTGGTTTCTGTGCAGTTTTCATGTGAACCCTTTGGGGAGTTGGTGTTTATAGCTACAGCTTCATGGCCACTCCCAGAGTCAGTTCTTCTGCCTCAGAGATTCAAAAGCTTGACACTGAAACACACCTTGCCTATCACAGGGTGGTGCATGGCCCCAGTTTCCAGGAATTGCCACCAGGAGCCAGACATGATAATTGCTGGGAAGAAATGGATCTGTACCGGTTGGTGTCTTTTCTTCCTTAATACACCATATAAAACCTGGTGCTATATGCTACAGCATTTGAGTGGCTGGGCTCCAGATCTGGATACCAGGTGGCCAGATAATTTTTTTTTTTTCATCTATGTTCAGGGAAGAAAAGGTAGTACAAAGGGAAATGAAGCTAACTTGCCACACTAGAATGACAAGGAGATGCTGTTCACTTGCCATAAAGTTAAATCAGATTCGTGTAGTTTCACTTAAGGGAGGTTTAAGTTATAAGACAAAACAGGAACATGTTCAGAAACCACAAAACATCCTTCTGCCTCTGACATTTTCATAACTGTTTTTTCTCCCCTGACTTTATGAACTCCCTCTTTATGACAGGTTTGATTTTGGTGGAAATTTTGTAGAACACTCACTTGTCTTGTGCTAAAATAAAGCTAATCAGCACCAAATCAATCACAAACTTTGTGGGGAAAAGAGGGGTTTTGATATGTTGGCACAGGAAAAAATAAAATGAAACTAAAATCATGGTCCTCATGTAAACCCATACCTCTGTAGCTTGGGGTCCTCACTTTCAGGGATGTGTCTAAAAATACTGTCTTCCAGTAGCTGAAAACAGAACTACAATTCAATTATTTCAATTTACTCACCTGAAACAGGTAGTCTTCCATTATCTGGTGTGCCACTGACTTGACAATTGCTTAAATCTTTTCCTATTTCGATTCTGTTCTAGTTTCAAATCTTAGGAGCAATTTTGGTACTTGGTCTTGTCCTGATGGCTGTTTACTTCATGAGAGAGGACAACAGAGTTGATTCTAAGGGAAAAGAATCAGTTATCAGCTTTTATGAAGAGGTGGTGGAGGAAGAAGTACTCTATGGAGCTCTCCCAGAAGCCACAATAATTGAGCATGACACCAACAGGTCCAATGATTCCTGCAGGTAGGCCATGCCCAGTGGCACACAGAGAAGTAACCACCAGGTGGAGAAATAGTCACAATGCTGACAACATCAGCGTGGCTTTTGTTCTCTTCCCATTGTATAACAAGTGATAAAGTACCATTAATACAGGAAATGCGAGGGTGATTTTGGGGCACTGGGTAATTCGTACTTGCATGTTACATGGGGGGTGTTAGGGGCAGTATGGCAGCTCCACTGCTGGTCCTGTGTTTGTCTGTTTGGCACAGGTCTATAGCTGCTCCACCACTCCCAACTCTCCTCTCAGTTGTAGGAGGTAGCAAAGTGTCCAGTGGGCAGAGCAGGTCCCCTCAGCTTAGATCCCCTCTGTCAGAGTAGGAGTTTGTCCCGGCAGAGGGTGGAGAGGGTTACAAAATGATGCCAGCCCCAAGAGCTTACTTTTCTTCTTGTCTTTAGGAGAAGTCATTCTACTGGATTTGGGGGGACAATGTATGATCTATGCTTGGCTATAAAAACTGGGGATACAGGGTACTTGCAGTTCATTTGTCCTGCTCAGCTCGTTTGCTTTTGAGGTTGCCATACAAAATGGCCAAATGTATGGTGTGACAGGGGCTTGTTTTCCTGCTTGGGTCACAAATGCTTGCTTCATGGTATACAATTGCTATTGCAGCTTTGAACTTGTGGAAAATGTGCCCTATGACTTTGCATTTGAGATAAATAGCACTGCAGCCAAACCCTTGTACCTCGCCTGG
This sequence comes from Heliangelus exortis, assembly GCF_036169615.1. Classification (NCBI taxonomy): domain Eukaryota; kingdom Metazoa; phylum Chordata; class Aves; order Apodiformes; family Trochilidae; genus Heliangelus; species Heliangelus exortis. The sequence continues at coordinate 8,422,301 of NC_092426.1, read as the reverse complement.
ACAAAACTCCTTGATATGGCCCAGGAAAAAATTCATGTGGCTTCTTACTATTGGTCTCTTACTGGGAAAGATATCAACGTCAATGATTCATCCTCAAAGCAGGTAAGATAATCAGCAAGAAGCACATCTATGGCTGTATGTCTCATGCACACGTGGCAGATGGCAGATTGACTGTGTGCTCTGTAAAACCCTACAGCATTGCTTGATACTTCCTGCAGACCCAGAAAGGTTTATCCATGCTGGTCTGAAGCAGTACATAACTTTCCTTCTAGTCTAGTTAGACTCCATATCTCTGAATATATATATATTTCTATGCTGTGTTTTAAAGAGCACCACAGAGGTCTGCCTCATACCTGCTGTCCCTTACCCTGCACATGGTCAGCCTGGGGTAAGGGCAGCCAGTGGCATGGCTGAAGAGCCTACAGGATCCCAGATATGCAAGTGAACACTCCAGTTCCCACTGGTTAGCTGGAAGAGTCAGGCAGCAAAGTCTGCTGGGCTTCTGACTGCATCAGATACTGCTTCTCCCCATTGTACAGATACAGCATCTGCATTTGCCTGAGTTGCATGTGCCCCTGAACCACATCTTCAGAGAGCAGCTTAGGACATGTTTGCTCCTTTGTGGGGCTGTGGTGAGCACTCTGAGCAGCCAGACTTCCTGCAGAGCCTCTCAGGCTCCACCACCAAAAAGCAAATGACAGAGACTACAGCGTAAGCTCACCTTGCAAACACCTGTCATGTTTATTTTTTCCTTGATGATCTTTTGGCTTGTGGCAGCTGGCAACCTCCCCAGGCAGTCCTGAGCAGGGTCTGGGGGACAGTATGAGCTGGAAACTTCTTTTGAAAAGCAGAAAGGAGAAGACCACCCTATTTCTGGCATGTACAGAGTTAATTCATGTATCAGGAATCATGTTGTTTGCTGGCAGACCAGGTGCTGTCCTGTTTATTGCTGTGAACCCAGCCTCTACCACCATGGGCTCTCTGGGGCTGCTCTCCTTGTCTTTCTCCCCAGGTGGGTCTCATGTTGTAAGCTGACTCATTTCCCTCACATATGTATCTAATAGCATCAAATGATAGAAAATAAACTTGGAGTCATACTTTAGATCAGAATCTTTGTCCCCTTTTTTTCTCCAGTTGAAATACTCCTTATATAGGTGAAATTTCTGACCTTCCTTGCATTGGGGTTCTTCAGAAGAAACATCCACTATTAACACTGTGCTTGCATATCTCTTACTAAATGTTCTGTAACAAAATATGACAAAATAAAAAAAAATAACACTATATACCATGCAGGGTGAAGATATTCTGAGGAGGTTTGAGAGATTGCTTGCAGAGAATGTCTCTTTGTATGTGGCAGCAAGTGTACCAACTTTGGCTAGAAATTCAACTGATCTCAAGATTTTAGAGGAAAAAGGTAATTATCTCGCTTCAATGATGTCTTCAGAACTTCAGTAATGCAAAAAGGCTTCTGAGAGAAACTGGTGTCCAGGGTGTGTTCTGGAATGTTGCTTCACCAGACAAGCATCATGTATTCACTAGTTCACAATTTCTGTATATGTTGTCATGCCCTTAAGGATTTCTCTGGAATATTCCTTTCCCAGGAATGAATACTTATTTGGTAGTTATAACCAGCTGCAGGTATAACTGGTTGTCAGGAAAGCAGTATAGCTGTACCTCTGTGCTGTATCTAAACTCTTTTCCCCCTCCCCATGTTTCTTCAGGGGCTCATGTAAAAAAGATTGATTTTGGACATTTGGCAGGAGGAGTGTTGCATAGCAAATTCTGGATTGTAGACATGAAACACATATATATTGGTAGTGCAAATATGGACTGGAGATCTTTATCTCAGGTAAGATCTGCTGCTGCATATTCAAAAATTTGGGGGAAAACTCATGTCCACACAGCAGAGAAAAAACATAATGAAGAAAAATACTGATTGAGTAGGAGAAAAAGCAAAGAAACCCTTGGAGGTGGCTCTTTCTGAGGCTGTGTCATGAGTTGCTCTCTTTGCAGGTCAAGGAGTTTGGTGCTGTGATATATAACTGCAGCTGCCTGGCCAAAGACCTCTGGAAAACATTTAGGACTTACTGGGACCTTGGACATGCTAATGCTACCATCCCATTCCCTTGGCCTCTTAATTATTCTACCCACATTAACAAGCATCAGCCACTGGAAGTGGAATTTGATGGAATCTTGACACAAACCTACTTTTCTGTAAGTATGTTTAAAAATAACAGGATAGACTGTAAACTATAGGTTTAAGACTTGGCCAGAACAGTTTCTTTATCAACCTTCAGTTAGTTGTGCTTGAGTTGGATAAGGATTAATTCAACAGTTTTTTCTGGAACTACTCAAGAGAAAAGAGTCAACCCAGTTTGGGCTATCGGGTAGTGTGGCAAAGATGGGGTGCAGGTCTCCTTTAATCATCTGTGGCCTCAATATATAAAGAATAAGTACCTAAACCATCAGGACACTGAAAGCATGAGGAATGATACTAGTCCACCTTGAATGCTTTGTGCTAATGTAATGAAAACTGAATGTATCTGAATATAAATTAATCACAGTGACACTGCTTCTTCTTCTTTACAGGCTTCTCCTCCAGCATTTTGTCCAAAAGGTCGCACCTCTGACCTCTCTGCTATACTCAGTATTATCAGAGATGCACAAAAATTTGTCTATGTTTCTGTTATGGAATATTTCCCTACCAGCCGTTTCACTCATCCAGCAAGGTACAATTTTAATCCTGAGCAAATCATTTGACGGTAATATTTAAAGGGAAAATTTTACTCTTCTCCCTTATCTGCAATGAAAATATTGAGAATGGAGAAAACTGAGGCTTTGCTCTGTATTCACAATTGCCTTGTGGACTCTGAAAACACTGATGCTACAGGCAGGACAGTATCCAATGCTGCCCATCTGCTTCACTGCCTGTTTGGAGCAGCCTCCTGTGCCCTTCACACAGCAAGAAAATTGTGAAGTGCCAGACTAGGGACAGAGAGGCACAGGTCCATTCAAAAAACAGTGGACTGACTTTATGAATAGAGAGAGGAATGGGAACTGAAGAAATATATCTGACATCTGACTTTTCAGAGTAAGGATTGCATCACTCCTTTTTTTCTGCTTCTATTTCTCTCTTTGTTTCTTACTTCTGAAGACTCTTGACTTCTGGCTTTGCTGTCTGTCTGTCATACTTGACCCATAATGTAGAAGCTGATTCTTAATTGTCCTTCTTGACCTCTGCAATGGAGTCTGTAGCAGTCTCTAAAAGAGGTTTCTGGACTTTTGTTTTCCTTCTCTTATAATTCCATCCAAGGACATCGAAGTTTCCTAAGCGTGCTGGGTGCGTGCAGCAGCAGCTCTCAAAGCAAAGGTGGTAGTGGTTATCTGGAGTGATCAAACTGTGTGTGGTAGATCACTGCCATGGTCCCAGTGGGTTGCCCAAGGTCACAGCAGAATTACAGTCTGCAGATCAGCTCAGATCTGAGTAACACAGAAAGTTGGTCAGTCATGGGGCAACACTAAGACTCCAAATCCTCTTAGATATGCTTGAATTTGGATGTTTACATGCGTCCAAGTAGTCTGAGTGTTATCTGCTTATAAGATTTCTGAGTTTTTCAGCCATCTGAATTATCTGACTGAGAAAGAAATTCAAGCAAAATAATTATGTACAATGTGGCTTGAAAACAACAGGATGAGCTCTAGGTTGCCATTTAGCCAGAATTAGACCATGAATGGTATCCTCTGGCACAACTGTGCAAAGCCTCTGCTGTTCAGCTGGCATGTGTGTGTTAGCAGGAAGGGTGTAGGATAATAGATACACACAGATAATTCCACTGTCCTTGAACAAAATCTCAAAGACTAACTTCCACTCGGAGGATACTTTTTATAAATCAAACAGCTTAGAGAATTTTGAGTTTCTGTGTTGGAAGGTTTCTCATCTCCTGCTTGTAGCTAAGAATAGGTTCACAGAAAGTCTCTTTTTCCTCTTAGGAATGAGTGTCCTAATACTTCTCATTCTTCATCTGAAGCCTTAATCCACCATTTGTGTCACCTAGGGCCTGATCAGATGCAAAGAAGAGCTTGAAAGGCCTAAGGAAAGTGGCATGGGGCCTCGGGCTATCTCCACAGCAACCAGCTGTAGTGCAATGAATTGAGGCTGATTAGTTAAGGTTAGGTTCCTCTAGCAGCTGAGGCAGAGGGAACAAAGCTCCTGTCTTAATGCCTGAGTCCTAATCAACTAGAAGCTGATATATTTGAAAAGTGGAAACTGTTTGAAAATAGCATGTTTTTCCAAGTTTTTCAGGATCTACAAGTCAGCCTGAGCCTGAAAGCACATGGCTGGTCCATTGATTATGATAGGATGATACATGAGGGAGGATTAGAGAGTTCAGGCCTTTGTACATAAGACCAAAAGGAGTAAGTTAGGCAAATTAATTAATCATTATGGGATTGTGAGTGAGTGCTGGACCTCTGTCTGTATCAGTCCTCTGATCTGTACCAAAGATGCTTGTCTTCCTCCATTCAGCACTTGTTAGTCTCTACAGGAATGAAAATGCTATATGGACATTTGGAGTTACTAGTGCTGGGATGTACATTGTGAAGTCCTTACTGTTGTTGGGTGAAGGATGTTAAAAACATTTCCCCTAAACTACTGCTAAAACAAGTGTCAGGAAAACAGCCAGCCTCATGTTCACAAGAGCACAGCTGTGTTTGTTACCCCTGGAGCACATGGTATATTAAAGAGGGCAAGAAGGCATGGGGAGGGATAGAGCCTGTCCACATTGGCTGATGGCACAAGACTGCTGAGGACATTAGCACAGTCTCCAGGATCCCAAAATGGCCATATTCTGCAATATGACTCTTGGGCTCTCCTCTGGGCTCTGTACTGTCCATTCGTGCTGTATGCTCTGGTTTTATGTTGTAGTTACTATTGTTGGTTTTAGTTTCCTCAACAAATAAGCATGTTGACACCATGCTGTGTCTGTACCTGTGTGCACGCACTATATGCACGTTAAACTTTATCAGCTGCAACTTAATTTGGCAGAGATCAGTGATCTCAAAACACACTGGGAAAAGAACTGGCAGAAATCTTACTTGTACCTACAGTGAAGGTGCAAGTTCTTCTCTTACCAGACATCAGAGATCCCAGCTGTGCCCAGTGTCACCTGTCTTCTCTGTTTATTGTCACAGCTTTCTACTGAGCTGTTTTAAAACCACTCCTCTTTCCACCCACCTGTTTTTCTCCAGATACTGGCCAGCCATTGACAATGCTCTGAGACGTGCAGCTTTCAACTACAGAGTGCACATCCGACTTCTGGTCAGCTGCTGGACTCACTCTGACCCAGCCATGCTCCACTATCTGAGGTCCCTGCGTGCTCTCAACAACCCACATGCCCACATCAGTGTGGACGTGGTACGATAAGAAACCTGATTTTGGAAACACTGCTTGAGGACATGGGCCCCAGACTGGCTTTTGTGTCTAAGCTGCCAGTAGCTACTTGTGCAAGTGGAAGGTTTTAAAGTGGCAGATTGATTCCATTGGTGCAGTGACTGTTTTGAGTCTTTGGAAAACAAGGAGCAAAAGAACCTTTGAGAAAGCAGCTGTTGCAAGCTACTGGTCATACCAAGGGATGTGCCCAGCTCCAGCACTTGCAACATTATCCAGGCAGTTGCTTTTGCTGAGCACCACAGCAGTAGCAGTTTATAGGACAGCTTAGTTCTCTTCTTATTGACCTTTTCCTGTATGGAACATCTTAAGTGGATCTAATTACTATCACTTTTTTCCAATTGAGAGCTATGCTGGCAGCCTATTCAAATGGACCCATTTTTGAATGTTAGCTATTACACACAGGCTATAGACACTAGGTTGGAATGGACGAAATAGGGAAGGAATGGGATGGAAGCTCCTAATATGATGAAGTTACCAGGTCAGAGAAAAATAATATAAGCAAGGAAAGAATAGAATAGTTTTTGATGAAAAAAAACCCAAACAACAACAACAAAAAACAAAAACAAAAAAACAAGAAACAGAAATGACAGAAATGTGGATTATAGTAAGAGTAACACAAAAAAGTTAGGCATTATTGTTGTCTGCAGTACCCCTTGTGTCTGTGATCAGCCCATTCTAGCACAAAATAAGAGCAGCAATCAGTGGTAAATGCAGATCTATTAAACAGCTGCCTAAAACTGCATTTAATTGTCTGCCCTGTAATGATAATAGCTGTGGCACTAATGGAACATTGTGAAGCAAACATTATCCTTATTTGATCTCAATTGCTTATCCAATTTTATGTATAGTGGAAGTACTATTTGTTAGTTTTCTTGGATAAGAGTAAAACCTCTTTTATGGTACACTTAATAACAGTGTGTGAGATAATCTCTTTTCTTTCTGTCCTACTCTATTCTCTGAAAATATAGAAAATCTGCATTGTCCTATTATTCAGTCTGTTCTTCACTCTGCTATTTCTATTTATATTTTTTATTTCTCTCCCTCCAGAAACTCTTCATTGTTCCAGTTCTGAATCACACCAATATTCCTTATGGGAGAGTGAATCACAACAAATACATGGTCACTGATAAAGTAGCCTATATTGGTATGTATTCTATTATTCCAAACACTTACAGTATCTTCAGGACTGAGACTGAGATAGCATGGGCTGCAATATAAAAAAAGACCTCATTTTGCTATGTAAGGCAGATAAACATATCAGAGTACACAGCTTTATCAGAATGTCTGCCCTGTGTGAAGCAGTAGAGATGTGGAGACAATAATGTAGGTCAAGTTGAGGATGAGATTATTTCATATGACTGTGAACCATTAAGAACAGAGGATGACAAGTCTTGAGTGCACAGCCTGTGACAAGCACAGTAGGAGTTTCACAGGCTGTGTGCTCAGAATGATGTAGTGGTGGTTGGGGCTCTAGTATATAACATTATTGTGCTTTAACAAAAAGAAATTGCTGGGAGGAATTAATTCCACGCACTGTTTGTTGAACAGAACTCTAGGAAAGGAAATGAGAAAACACTGATGTCAATTGCTGCTCAATTCCTGAAAGTCAGGATGGTGTTTATTTTTTACTCTTTTATTAGCATCCCTCAAAAAAGGAAGTGCAATGGAGCTTTGCCATTTCAGGCAGCTCATCCTCCAAGCTATGCAAACCAGCACAAAGCTTGATCTTCCAACAGGCTGAAAGCCTGTGGCTCCAATTGCCTATAATAGAATTTGCTTCTCACTGAGTTGTCTTTTGAAGACAGATAAACAGATATTTTTTTTTTAATGCACCTTCTGGAATTGACAGATTTTTCTGGCTAAGGCAAACACCAGAAGTGCTAAGTGATAAAATGTGTATTTTTTTCCCAGTGTTTGATTTTCTGAATGGTGGCAGCTCTGGAGAGAGCCCTAAACAATGTCTACAGCTGGATTCCCAGCTCTGCCTGGTTTAAATGTGGGCATGGCATGGCTGAGCTCAGAACAGCTCCTGAGGATTTATTGATCATGGGTCCAGTATCTCCTCTTGTTTATCTTTAATAAGTAAAATAATTATATCCCTTAAGGATTGTTTTTTCTTCAAGCAAAGAAGCCTGCATTTAACAGTGGCTTTTATCCCTCTCAATACCCAACTTCTGCACTGCATCCTCATGTTTATAATGAGTAGATTCCTGCATCTTAGCCACAGGCTGTAAGGAATCAAGGTGTTATGAAGCTTCAGGGCTGCAGTTAATACCAACTTCCTGAAACCTGAGGTCTGGAGTAAGAAGGAGGTGACCCGATTTTTGCTGCTTCATTGGTTATAATAAGATTTGCAGTTGTACAGCAAATCAGCAAAGCTGGGCAACGTGGATTTAACAACTATGGACATCAAAGAGAACACTGGGAAATGAATGTTTTCTAATTAGCTACTTTTCCATTGCATAGGGACTTCCAATTGGTCAGAAGATTACTTCACTAGTACAGCTGGTGTGGGACTAATTATCAAACAGAATTCAACCAACATGCAAAGAAGGCAGCTGCCTATCCAGGAACAGCTAAAAAACCTTTTTGAGCGAGACTGGAATTCCAGCTATGCAGTGAATCTGGAAGATGTGCAGGGACAGAAAGACTGTAGATGGAGGGGAAGACTCTGAACTGAACTGAAATATACATTTTAAGTACAAACAAAACCTGTCTTTGAATCTTGTTTCCTATGCAAAAGAGGAAGATCACTTCTTTGTGTCTTTGTCAGAGAAATCACTTCCTCACAAGGGTCCACACGAGAACTTTCTCTTAGTTGACTCTACCTGCTAAATCATTGATTAATGTGTGATATTTCCTTTTTTGTGTGATTACCTCATCCCGTAGTTAATGAAATGCAGATGATGTTATATGACAAGCACTCTGATATTAAAGCAAATGTGGAAGATACAACCAGACAATACCTTAGAGATGCAGATCATTATTCATGTGCTATTTTATCATAGGAAGAGATATGTTTAATTCTTAATTGTTAATTGTTCCATTAACAGTGTTTGCTTATATGTGTTTAAACATTTTTTAATAAACTCCTGGCCACAATTTTAGATTTGAGTCATGTAAGTAATCACCTACAGGTGAGAGGGCAGATTTAAAAAATAGTTTAAAAATTAGGGATACAGGGTAATACCCATATTTAAGCATTGAGGCTAGTTGCCAGAGCTAAATTTCTGGGATTTAAATCTTGGGGCCAGCTTCCAGCCCAGCTGCCCTGGACCCCTACGTGTCTGGGTGTGTTTGGATGTTTGTGCATTGGCAAAATAAGCAAATAAGATGGGGAGAGTGGGGTGAAGCTGCTGCATGAGTGCTGGAATGGAAGAGACATCCCACTTGCAGTCTGTGCGGTGCTTGGAGAACCTCCTTCCTCCTTTAGGGCTGTCCTGGTGCTGGACCTGATCAGTGTTGTGTCTCCAGGCTGCCTTTTCTTCTGCAGTCACATAGGGACCATGAATTTGAGCCATCTGGTGCCTTATGTCCATATCCACCACTGAGTGTCAGCTCTGCCCTGGCTGGCTCTCAGAAGTGACAAAGGAAAGGAAAGCAGAGCATGTGTTCCCAATGGAGGGGTGCCCCTGACACCAGGCTGGTGCTCCGTGACCCTTGCCAGTGAAAAGCACCCTTGCCTGATGCTGGGAACGAGGTGACAAAGTGAGTTTGTTCTTTTTTTTTATTTTGGGACTGGTGTACAGCAGAGGAGAGAAAGCCAGGGGCAAAATCTGAGAGCACAACTCCACAGAAGGATTGGGCAACCCCCCCTGTCCTGGCACTTTGTCTCCCAGATGTGAAAATGCAGAGGTGTGGGGTAGCTCATGGCTTCACTCCCATCATGCCAGGCACCCATTCAGTTGCATTTTTGACTCTAAGGCCATCTCTCTTGTTAGAGACAACTCTGGGTAGCAGGACTACTACTACAGGCTTCACTGTCAGAGTGTAACTTACCCATCATCCAGAGGAAGCATTTTGGTGCTTTTGAATCCCTGTCCTATGCTGAGAATGACAGAGGGACCTGCTGTGTGGCCTGATGTATATCTTTGTGAATACATGCAGATGTCATACAAAGAAGGCCCCTTCCCCATGAGGTCATTTGGCAATGATCACAACCAATTTTCCATTTTTCGATTTCCAGGCTGCTCCTTAGCTGTCTCACTTCCACGATTCCTTAGCTTGCTTTATCCACCATTACAAATCACTGCTGGTTGTTACCAAGACAGATTTTTTTTTCTTTTAGGACATAAAGACATTTTGTGAGTTTTTACATATGTGCAAACATATCAAGTAAGACAAAAGGTGGTTTTAGTGCTCTCCTCCCTTATTTTCTTTCTAGAGGCTTCTTAAATTTTTGAGATTTCCATCTCAAACATCGGGCAGATTTTTTTTTTTTCTTTTTTTTTTTTTTTTTTTTTTTTTTTTCCCCAAGTGCAATGAGTATATCTGAATGGTCAGTTTGAAAATCTTTTTGAGAAGCTACTGTTTAACCAACCATTTTCTGTAGACCAGTGCACTCCTCTAGATGGCACTCGACGCTGCGTTTTCACTGTTTCTGAGGGGACAGACACTGAAGGAAAAAGAGAAAAACTATCTCCTCGAGAGTTCAAATCTGGCAGTGCTGGATAAGTTGTTCAGTGGAACAGAGTTTCTGGGCAAACTGGAAGACGTGGATTCTGGTGATACAAGACTCCTGTGGAGTAAGGTTCAGCTTATAAAGGAAAAAATATTACAATAGTTCCCTTTTATTGTCTTTACTGGCATTACCTGCTTTGGTTTTCCTTCACATATGAGGGAAAAGTTTATAATTAAGATATTATTAATTATAATTAAGATTATGAAATTGAGCTTATTTCCCTGGTTTCTTATGAGACTTTTTAGGCCTCTTCATAGCTTCAGTCTCATTTATTTGTCCTCTATTACAAAACTAGAATATGGTGTAAATTATAACCAGGTTTTGGTCTCTCAGTACTTTTCTCTTTATGAAACAGGGTTTATAATAGTCCTTTTCCACACATCTGTCACTTGTCTTTTCAATTTAGAGTGTAATTTCTTCAAGTTAAGGACTATACTAAATGTAAACTGAGGCCTTTGGACAATGCCCTTAACAACACGCTTTATCTTTTGGTCAGCCCTGAAGTGGTCAGGCAGTTGTGCTTGTTAATTTTTGAAGCTCCCTTTCAGTTGAACTATTCTATGCTACTCTTCTTTGTATGTATTATCCCATTCAGGACTATTTTTGTCTGTGTTGTGTTTAGATTATATGAGAAGTCCTGTTTCAAATACAACAAACTAGCCAGCCAAAAGAGATATATTCAGGTCTTAACAATGCAAGAAATTACCGGGGTGGGAGTGTCTTTCTTTTTTATACATATATACCTTCTTTTGCATGTTTGTTTGGCTAGAGACTGGACGTAGCCACTTACCTGATCAGCTTGCTTTTCCAGATGTTGAAAAATAAGTAGCACGAATCAAGCAAACCTATCCCAGTTAAATGAACAACCTGAGCATCTCAAACTAGGTACGAAGGTGGAGTTAAAATCAGCCCCGTGAGAAAATCTCTATGCTCTGCAGCTTTGTGTCTGTGCTTCTTGCACTCTTTTGAGCTCTGTTCTTAGCTATTCCTTTGGTCAGACCCTCGGGTAATACCTTGGTGCTTTTTGGCTCACCCTCACTTTTCCTGAAGTTGCCAGTAGCCTATCTGGAGAAAGATTTTATGCTGCTGCTTTTCTCTACTGCTTATTTCACTCATCTTTTAATAATATCATGGTGATTATTGCTCTATGTTCACTACTATATCAGAGCTCAATTTAAACTGACTTTGTGCTCCGTGCTGTCCAGGTGGACACTACCTGAGAAACATTCTATGTAAAGCCATCTTTGAAGGCAGATGTGAACTACTGTTAGAATGAGGTCTTCCTTAGTACATACGTTACCTTTTTCTGGACTCAATCTTTCTGTCTTGATCAAAACATTTTCCTCAGTCTTGGTATATGCTGTTGCTCTCTGAAGAGGTAATTTTTTGTCTATTGAACAATGAGTTTTAAACTTAAGTCTCTCTTTGAGAGACTTAAGGGACACGATGCAAATAAATGATACATGCTGAACACTTTTGTGAACAGTCTCTTCAGAGATAATTAGAGTTCTCTTGAGAATAACTGCCAGTTCTCTTTAGAATATATTTAAGCCTACTGCAGGCATGTAGAAATGAAGTACATCTCAAGCTACAGATGGTTAGACAACAAAGTACAAACCAATTTCTAAATGTTTTGCTGCGTCTGCTTTACCTGTATTAAGTAGAATACAGAGAAAGTAAATACAGGATGAGAAAACTACTGTAACAAAGAATGTCTCCAAATGCAACTCTATAAAACTCAGGAGTATAATGAATGAAAAGTGTTAGATCAGTTTGTGACCATTACCACCATATTTAGAAACCATTCTATCTTTGAGCAGCCACTTCAGCAGATAAGCTCAATCTTTTTGCAGATTTATGCTGGGATTTTCAGAATCAGAAAATGCTAACAGCACTATGAGCTACTCAGGTTATAATTCATATGGTGAGTTTATTGTGAATTAAGAATACAGTGTTTCAATGATACATGAGAAGGCTGTCACATAAGCATTCTGCTTTTGTTGTGCACTTAAGAGAAGCATTAATATAAACAAAGAAGTAAATAATTATATACATCTTTCCCAGAAAATCTTTGAAGCAATTCCACTAATGTGGCAGATCATTGTGTGCATCTAATGATACAGTAAATATATACATGAAAAATTATTTATCCACATTTTAATAATTATTGTTTGTCAGCATATTTTACTTTGGTATCTTAAAAATGTGAATTAGTTACACGATTTTTGATCTTGAATTTAATCTGTTGAATTTTTAAAAATTCTTCTAAGGCTATATACGACCCACTAGTATAATAAAAAATGAGAAGAGAGGAAGGGGTAAAGCATTAGTCTCTCTACACTAGTATTTTGGTTTTATCTTGAATTGTAAAGTGTTTGTGGAATATACATATTACCTTAGCTGAAATAAAGAAAAATATTTTCATAAGAATGCAAAAGTAGGTCAGGAAGGTCCAAAATCTAAACAGGTAAGTATAAAGCTCATAGTACTCGCTTATACTAGTTCTGGAAATAACCTGTAATCTAAATATAATCAGTGTGATTTTGAGAAGCCTGTCTAACAAGCCTTGCTGCTGCCCTTAAGCCTTTCAACAGTTTGCTTTCATGGTCCCAGGTATCTTTTCAGACTTTGCTAAAACCATGGCCTCCTCTGCACCTGGAGAAATTTTTGCCTTTGGGGCAGATTTGAAGAAATCAGTATTTTCATTAATGTACGGTATAGCACATCTATGTACTTGAAAATTTAGATGTGGTAAATTCTGTTCAACTGTGTTCATAAATATCAGCTTTGGGTTTGGTCTAATTGTCACTTGCTAGAAGATTAAGAAAACTTTATTTTTTTTTTTTTTCTGCATGCATGGGCTTCTTCATTGAGGGTTCAGAAGAGACAAACTTCATTTAGTTGTATCTCCAGGAGTATCAGACTGACTATCTTTTTGTTCTTCCAACAAGATTAGTTCAGTTCTTGCTGAAGATGTCACAATAGTTCGAGAAACTGCAACATTAGATGAGAACTGATAAACTTCAAATTTTCCATCCTCTGTTGTTCCTTTAGGTGATAAAGTTTCTTGTGCATCAAAAAATACATCAGGTTTATCTGATGGGCTGTCTTCATCTGAAATTGTTCCCTCTTTAAGATCCATCTCTTCTTTGTCAACAGCCTTAGCCTTTTTGGAAGGAGATGTGAAACCAAGCTTGGGAAATCTAAACCATCCAGTTTTTTCAGTTGTGTCAGCAGGTTTCACATCTTCTGGAACTGATTTTTTTACTTCTGTTTTTGAATCTGTGCTTATTTCCTCACCAGATGAAAAGCCAATACTTGGAAGCCAAAATTTGAATCTTCCAGATCTTTTACTATCAGTCTTTTCTTTTTCATTGTCTTTTTCTTCATCTTCTAGTGCTTCAACTACATTCTCATCTTTAGAGAGAGGATCTGCATTTATTCCCTCTGCTGATTTATCAAGATGACTTTTGTCAGATTTAATGGAAGGCTTTACTTCAACAGCAGATGTTTTTAACTTTGGCAAACTTACTTCTCCACTGGAGGCTTCAGTCTCACTGTCTGGTTTGTCATATGGTTTAAGCTCAGCACTGCCAGTCCCCTGTGCTGCTACTCTGAAGCTTTCATCAGGACATTTAGGTTTGCTCACTGATGCATCTTCTCTGGGAGATGGCTGCTGGACGAGCACTTCTAAGTTGCTGTGTGATTCAGGCAACTTTACCTTGAGCAATGAAAATCCCAAAGTAGCAGTTTTGACTTCTGGTGAGAGAATCTCTGATTCTTTCAGTATTTCAGTAGTGTAAATCTCACACCTTTCAATAGCAACATGTTCTGGTTTAACTTCCTCGCTCACTTCTTGGCCCTCTGCATATGACCAATGAATGTCTTGCCCTGCATTTGAAAGGGAGGATGTTATAGTAGTAGTCATGTGTGCTGTTTTAATGTCAGGATCAGTCAGTGTTAGAATTTTGCTTTTTGCTTTTTGAATACCACCCCCTAGAGCAGCTGGTGTTTCTTCAGAGACAGCAGAGCTTTCTTGCAAGTGCACTACTTCAATGTCACTACTAGATCCCTTTCGGTCCGTTACAATTTTTGAAACTGAGACATCAGCTTCAGTTGGGAGAGCTTTGAAAGTGAATCTTGGTATTTTTAGTTTGGGAATTTTTATATTTACTTCTGGGCCATCTTGTGATTTGTCCACTGTTTGCACTGTTATTCTGGAAGATGCTTTCATATGATCTAGAGCTGGACTTTTCGTGCCAGTGCATTCCTCTGGTTTTTGAAACTGCATTTCTGCTGTGCTTAGTTCAACTTTAGATTCTGAACCAGGTTCTGACTTTGACAAACTGATATAATCATCAAAACCTTTTGCTTCTGAATGCAACACTCCAAACTTTGGAATCTTAAACTTGTAAGTTTTAATTTTACTTGTTTCTGCTCTGTCTTCTACTTGCACTTCCACTGCTGCAGACATGTCCTTTTCAACCTTTTTCACTTGAAATTTAATTTCAGGATCTACTCTAGCAATTTTAACATCCGTTTTAACTTCTGGAACTTCTACCTTTACATCTTCCAGCTTAGCTCTAACATAAGCACCATCTTCTGATCCCATTGCTGTAGACCAGTCACACATAGGCCTTTTTAATTGACTTCCCTCACTGTCTTTTCCTGTAATTTTCATCTCACCCTTTATCTTTCCTTCTTTCGTTACTGCTTCTTGATTTTGGACATCTACCTCTTCCTTTGGAAGACTGACATCCGTTTTCTTCTGTGTTGCATCCAGAGTAATTTCAGCTGATGATGGTTTACATCCTACTCCTGAAGTTTCTAACTTAATGGAACTTTTAACCTTTGAGACATCTATGTCCTGTTGTTTGACTTTATGCTCTTCAAGAGTCAGAGTACCTGCAGGAAACCTGTTCATTAAACTGTTGTCTTTGTCAGTTTCTGAAGGACTTAGGTATGATTTAGACAATTCTGCTGAAGACACTGTGAATTCTGAAGTATGTATTTTTTGACCCTTAGCACTGTGCTTAACTATGTCTGCGTAAGTTTCAGTTTTTTTAATAGTCACTCTACCTTCTGCTGTTTTTCCTGTGGATAATGAAATATCTCCTTTCACCTTAGGCAAGCTTACATCAGAACTCCTCACAGCATCTTCTAACTTTGAAATCCCTTCTTTTCCAATAGTAATTTCAGCAGCTGCATGTGGTGATGAGAAGGTATTTTCAGGAATACTTCTTTCAGTTTGTACTTCAGCAGAGGGAATGCCTGCCTGCGTTTTTTCCATACTTCTTTCAGTATCAGCATCACCTCTTTTTTCCTTTGAGGGTGTCCTGCCAAATGCAGGTATTCTGAATTTTGGCATTTTAAACCATCCCTGATGTTCTTCAATCTGAATTTCTTCAGTTTTTATTTCACGTTCTTCTTTTAATTTGATTTCTTTCTCCTTAAGGCTCTCAATAATGCCTTCTGTCGCTGGTTTAGACACTGACTGGGGGCTTACATCAACCTTTGGAGCTTCAGTGCCAGCTACCAAAACCTGAGGTGTTTTTATATTACAATCATAAACACTTATTTCAGGATCTAACACATCAGATGCAAGTTCTGATGCTGGAACTCCCACAGCAATGTCAGCAATTTCATTTGTCATTTTTAGCTGGGGCAACTCAGCTTCTATTTTTGGAGAAGTGATCTCTGTTTCCACGACTTTCCCTTTTGTTAGGGAGATTCCAAACTTTGGCTTCTGGAATTTGGGCATTTTAATCTTCCCTTCAGGACCTTCTAATTTAATCTTTCTTCCATCTACAACTAATGATCTTTCTGTTACTATTTCAGGGCTCCTCAGTTCAACTGAAGCTTCTCTGGGGAGATTAATATCTTTGTTTTGAATGGCATCTTCATTGGTAGGACTTAGTTTTAGGACCTGTTGAAAACTCCCCTTCAAGGCAGGCAGAGCAGCATCAGTCTTTGGTGAGCTGACTCCCATGTCAGTTTTGGAGGCTGCAGTTTCTATTTTGGAAAACTCCAGAGGAGGGATCTTAACATCAGACAGTTTTATGCTTATTTGCACCTCTTCCCCTGTCCTTTCAGAATGACTTTTTTCTATATCAGGTATCTGTATGGAATCATCACCCTCTCCTTCTGTTTTGGGAATAGCAGCATCAACTTCAACTTTTGGGGAATGTGTCTGCGATTTGGGAACCTTGATCTTGGAAAGTGAAATTTTAGGCATGACAAATTGAGGCTTTTTAGTTGGACTTCTGTGTTCAACTTTTCCTGTGGCTATTTCCAGATCAAGGGCTGGCCCAGAACCTTGATCATCAGCTGCAATTCCTCTCACCTCTGTGTCCATTCTGTCTGATATTACAGCAGGCTTATGATCTTCCAAATTTGTCACAGAACCTGATTTAACACTTCCTTCCTTCTTTGGTGACCAGCTGAAGGATGGAAGTTTGAATTTTGGCATTTTGAAATGTCCTTCTTTCTCTTCTCCATCTCCATCTCCATCTCGCTTTATTTGTCCTTTGATTTGTAGAGCTGCATCTGAACCCTGAATATCACCAGCCAGTTTTTGAGTATAAACGTCAGTTGGTGGGGGGTAAACATAAGCCTCTGATGCCTGATTGTCAGATTTCATAATTTTGACTTTAGCGCTGTCAGTTTCTTTTCCCATACCAGATTCCACATCCAAATTTGGTGATTCAACAGCAATATCAGCTATTTCTACCGTTGCTTTTAGCTGGGGAACCTTGCCTTCTGATTTGGGTTGGCTGACCTCCTTTTCTGACCCTTTCCCTTTAGAATGAACACTTCCAAACTTTGGCATCTGGAATTTAGACATTTTTGTTTTCCCTTCAGGACCTTCAATTTTTATTTCTACATCACTCACAGTGATTTCACTTACTGTTTTTTCAACACTTGTGTCAGGACTCTTCACCTCAAAGGAACCATCTGTTATCTTAAAATCAGAGGTGGAGAGACTGGCATTAGCAGAAACTGATTTCAGTGTCAGGTCACTGTCTTCACATACTGAAGGGAGTCTGACCTCACCTGTAGGCATGCTAATATCCACTTCTGTTTTGGGAGATTTGACATCTGGTTTGGAAAACTCCACAGTTGGGACTTTTGGTGTTTTTGTGACCACTCCTGCGCCTTTCTCAGATTCCTGTACTGTAACACCTTTTTCTTGTTTGAGATCACAAATATCAGTTTCCTGAACAGGTAGGCAGACTTGGATTTTTTGACCCTTTGTTTTAGGGAATGAGATCTTTGGCATGGTAAACTGAGACTTCTTGGTTTTGCCCTTTTCACCATCTTTTTCTGTTGATGTATCAAGTTCCAATTGAAGATACTGATTCTCAGCGGCAGGAAATGTTAATTCAGATACTGTGTGTCCAGACAAAGTAGACAAAGTGGGTTCTTCCAGTTGTCCTTCAGTTGCAGAAGGAGCAATAGCCGCCTTCTTTGGTGACCAACTAAATGAAGGCAATTTAAACTTCGATGTTTTAAATTTGTTTTCTTTACCATCTGTGTCCTTTTCTCCTGGGGCTCCCTCCTGTTCTGCCTGACACTCTAAATTTGTCCTGTGGACATTCACTTCTAATTCTGGCACGTCACCTTCTACTGATGGGAGACTGACATCCAATTTGGGTGCATCCAGAGTACTTTCTGTGGAAGACATAGGCATCTTTATACCTAGTTCAGCATCAGGGATCTTAATTGGTGTGTCAATATCAATTTCAGTAGTACCAGATGTTATATTGCCCACTTCAGAACCTATGCAACTCTCTACTGGTTTTCCCTTGGACCAAGAAGAGACAAATTTTGGTTTTCGGAATTTAGGAATTTTGACTGTAAACTCTGCATTACCCAAAGATATATCAGGATCTGGCAATTTAACTCCTGGCTTCAAATCTCCTTGCTCAGATGAGTCCTCTATATTTAAAATTTCAAAATCTGTTATTGAAAGATTCTCATCAGCAGCGGATGACACTTTAGATTCAGATTCTGGGACACGAGTATGGTATTTTGTAAGAGTAATATCTCCTTTTGGTAAAGAGGATTCCACAGAAATTTTAGAAGAACCAGTATCAACTCTGGAGAAACCCAAGCTGGGAATTCTAAACTTACTACTTTTTGAGCCACTATCGCCCTTAATCTCAGGAACAATTTTAGACTGAGCACTCCCAGAAAAAACAACAGGGGTTTCCTCTGTTACAGCATAACAGAAATTATCTGATGAAGCAATTTCAAACCCAGATTTACTCTGAAACTGAGGTTTAGAAATTTTAGAGAGGGAAACTTTAGGCATTCTAAATAGAGAACTTTTTGCTTTACCCATATCATCCTCTTTACCAGAAGAAGAATCAATGACAACATCTACGCCGGGCGCCTGGGTCTCGGCCGCAGGCAGGGTTACGTCGACTTCGGCAGTTCCCGAGGGCACCGTCACCTGGGGCTCCTTGAGGCTGACGTCCACTTCAGCGGCGACGGTGCCCTTGGCCTCTCTGCTGCTGGACCAGCCAAAGGAAGGCATGCCGAACTTGGGCATCTTGAACTTGCCGTCCTTGGACTTGGTGGCCTCCTTCTCCGGGGCTTTGGCCTCCCCTTCCAGGGTGAGGGACACCTCGGGCGCCTGCAGGTCGGCGCTGGCCTTAGGAAGGGTGACGTCGGCGGACGGCATGCTGATGTCCACCTTGGGAGCTTTGATGTCAACTTTCGGCATCTTGAGGGAGGGCTTCTCCACCTTCCAGCCGGCCCCTTCGATCTTGGCGCTGGGGACGTCGGCTTTGAGGCCCAAAGCGGGGCCCTCCCCTGCGGCCGTCACGGTGGCGGAGGGGACGTCGACCCCGGCGGTGGGCAGGCTGACCTCGCCTTCCAGCCCTTCCGCCTTGGGAAGGGACACTCCGAATTTGGGCTTGTCAAACTTGGGCATCTTGAACTTGCCTTTCAGGCCCGCGCCTTCCACCTGGGCTCCCTCAAGCGCGCCTTCGGCAGAGGGCACCTTGAGGTCTATCGCGGGTGCCTGGAGCTCAAGGGAGCCTTCGACGGAGGGCAGCTTGACGTCGGGGGCTGTGACGCTGATGTCGCCGGCGCCGACCTTGAGGTCTGCCTCCGGGAGGCTGGCGTCGACCTTCTGCGGGCTGATGTCTGCGTCCAGTTTGGGAGCCTTGACCGTCGGCTTGGAGAAGACCACGCTGGGCACCTTGACTTTCGGCATGTGGAGTTTCATGCCGCCGCTGCCGCCCTCCACTTTGCCCGCAGGTGCCTCCAGGCCGCCTTCGGCATCCAGACCCTGCAGGGCGACTTCGCCCCCCTGCACTTCAACCTGGGCTTTGGGCAGCGAGACCTCGGCCTTCGGCAGGCTGACCTGCACCTGGGGACCTTTGACTTTGGGCAGCTTGACGCTGGGCATCTTGACGTCGGGCATCTTGAATCGACCTTTCTCGCCGTCTCCTTCTGCGGCCCCTTCGACGGTCACCTCCACGCCGGGCGCCTGGATCTCGGCCGCGGGCAGGGTTACGTCGACTTCGGCGGTTCCCGAGGGCACCGTCACCTGGGGCTCCTTGAGGCTGACGTCCACTTCAGCGGCGACGGTGCCCTTGGCCTCTCTGCTGCTGGACCAGCCAAAGGAAGGCATGCCGAACTTGGGCATCTTGAACTTGCCGTCCTTGGACTTGGTGGCCTCCTTCTCCGGGGCTTTGGCTTCCCCTTCCAGGGTGAGGGACACCTCGGGCGCCTGCAGGTCGGCGCTGGCCTTAGGAAGGGTGACGTCGGCGGACGGCATGCTGATGTCCACCTTGGGAGCTTTGATGTCAACTTTCGGCATCTTGAGGGAGGGCTTCTCCACCTTCCAGCCGGCCCCTTCGATCTTGGTGCCGGGGACGTCGGCTTTGAGGCCCAAAGCGGGGCCCTCCCCTGCGGCCGTCACGGTGGCGGAGGGGACGTCGACCCCGGCGGTGGGCAGGCTGACCTCGCCTTCCAGCCCTTCCGCCTTGGGAAGGGACACTCCAAATTTGGGCTTGTCAAACTTGGGCATCTTGAACTTGCCTTTCAGGCCCGTGCCTTCCACCTGGGCTCCCTCAAGCGCGCCTTCGGCAGAGGGCACCTTGAGGTCTATCGCGGGTGCCTGGAGCTCAAGGGAGCCTTCGACGGAGGGCAGCTTGACGTCGGGGGCCGTGACGCTGATGTCGCCGGCGCCGACCTTGAGGTCTGCCTCCAGGAGGCTGGCGTCGACCTTCTGCGGGCTGATGTCTGCGTCCAGTTTGGGAGCCTTGACCGTCGGCTTGGAGAAGACCACGCTGGGCACCTTGACTTTCGGCATGTGGAGTTTCATGCCGCCGCTGCCGCCCTCCACTTTGCCCGCAGGTGCCTCCAGGCCGCCTTCGGCATCCGGACCCTGCAGGGCGACTTCGCCCCCCTGCACTTCAACCTGGGCTTTGGGCAGCGAGACCTCGGCCTTCGGCAGGCTGACCTGCACCTGGGGACCTTTGACTTTGGGCAGCTTGACGCTGGGCATCTTGACGTCGGGCATCTTGAATCGACCTTTCTCGCCGTCTCCTTCTGCGGCCCCTTCGACGGTCACCTCCACGCCGGGCGCCTGGATCTCGGCCGCGGGCAGGGTTACGTCGACTTCGGCGGTTCCCGAGGGCACCGTCACCTGGGGCTCCTTGAGGCTGACGTCCACTTCAGCGGCGACGGTGCCCTTGGCCTCTCTGCTGCTGGACCAGCCAAAGGAAGGCATGCCGAACTTGGGCATCTTGAACTTGCCGTCCTTGGACTTGGTGGCCTCCTTCTCCGGGGCTTTGGCCTCCCCTTCCAGGGTGAGGGACACCTCGGGCGCCTGCAGGTCGGCGCTGGCCTTTGGAAGGGTGATGTCGGCGGACGGCATGCTGATGTCCACCTTGGGAGCTTTGATGTCAACTTTCGGCATCTTGAGGGAGGGCTTCTCCACCTTCCAGCCGGCCCCTTCGATCTTGGCGCCGGGGACGTCGGCTTTGAGGCCCAAAGCGGGGCCCTCCCCTGCGGCCGTCACGGTGGCGGAGGGGACGTCGACCCCGGCGGTGGGCAGGCTGACCTCGCCTTCCAGCCCTTCCGCCTTGGGAAGGGACACTCCGAATTTGGGCTTGTCAAACTTGGGCATCTTGAACTTGCCTTTCAGGCCCGCGCCTTCCACCTGGGCTCCCTCAAGCGCGCCTTCGGCAGAGGGCACCTTGAGGTCTATCGCGGGTGCCTGGAGCTCAAGGGAGCCTTCGACGGAGGGCAGCTCGACGTCGGGGGCCGTGACGCTGATGTCGCCGGCGCCGACCTTGAGGTCTGCCTCCGGGAGGCTGGCGTCGACCTTCTGCGGGCTGATGTCTGCGTCCAGTTTGGGAGCCTTGACCGTCGGCTTGGAGAAGACCACGCTGGGCACCTTGACTTTCGGCATGTGGAGTTTCATGCCGCCGCTGCCGCCCTCCACTTTGCCCGCAGGTGCCTCCAGGCCGCCTTCGGCATCCGGACCCTGCAGGGTGACTTCGCCCCCCTGCACTTCAACCTGGGCTTTGGGCAGCGAGACCTCGGCCTTCGGCAGGCTGACCTGCACCTGGGGACCTTTGACTTTGGGCAGCTTGACGCTGGGCATCTTGACGTCGGGCATCTTGAATCGACCTTTCTCGCCGTCTCCTTCTGCGGCCCCTTCGACGGTCACCTCCACGCCGGGCGCCTGGATCTCGGCCGCGGGCAGGGTTACGTCGACTTCGGCGGTTCCCGAGGGCACCGTCACCTGGGGCTCCTTGAGGCTGACGTCCACTTCAGCGGCGACGGTGCCCTTGGCCTCTCTGCTGCTGGACCAGCCAAAGGAAGGCATGCCGAACTTGGGCATCTTGAACTTGCCGTCCTTGGACTTGGTGGCCTCCTTCTCCGGGGCTTTGGCCTCCCCTTCCAGGGTGAGGGACACCTCGGGCGCCTGCAGGTCGGCGCTGGCCTTAGGAAGGGTGACGTCGGCGGACGGCATGCTGATGTCCACCTTGGGAGCTTTGATGTCAACTTTCGGCATCTTGAGGGAGGGCTTCTCCACCTTCCAGCCGGCCCCTTCGATCTTGGCGCCGGGGACGTCGGCTTTGAGGCCCAAAGCGGGGCCCTCCCCTGCGGCCGCCACGGTGGCGGAGGGGACGTCGACCCCGGCGGTGGGCAGGCTGACCTCGCCTTCCAGCCCTTCCGCCTTGGGAAGGGACACTCCGAATTTGGGCTTGTCAAACTTGGGCATCTTGAACTTGCCTTTCAGGCCCGCGCCTTCCACCTGGGCTCCCTCAAGCGCGCCTTCAGCAGAGGGCACCTTGAGGTCTATCGCGGGTGCCTGGAGCTCAAGGGAGCCTTCGACGGAGGGCAGCTTGACGTCGGGGGCCGTGACGCTGATGTCGCCGGCGCCGACCTTGAGGTCTGCCTCCGGGAGGCTGGCGTCGACCTTCTGCGGGCTGATGTCTGCGTCCAGTTTGGGAGCCTTGACCGTCGGCTTGGAGAAGACCACGCTGGGCACCTTGACTTTCGGCATGTGGAGTTTCATGCCGCCGCTGCCGCCCTCCACTTTGCCCGCAGGTGCCTCCAGGCCGCCTTCGGCATCCGGACCCTGCAGGGTGACTTCGCCCCCCTGCACTTCAACCTGGGCTTTGGGCAGCGAGACCTCGGCCTTCGGCAGGCTGACCTGCACCTGGGGACCTTTGACTTTGGGCAGCTTGACGCTGGGCATCTTGACGTCGGGCATCTTGAATCGACCTTTCTCGCCGTCTCCTTCTGCGGCCCCTTCGACGGTCACCTCCACGCCGGGCGCCTGGATCTCGGCCGCGGGCAGGGTTACGTCGACTTCGGCGGTTCCCGAGGGCACCGTCACCTGGGGCTCCTTGAGGCTGACGTCCACTTCAGCGGCGACGGTGCCCTTGGCCTCTCTGCTGCTGGACCAGCCAAAGGAAGGCATGCCGAACTTGGGCATCTTGAACTTGCCGTCCTTGGACTTGGTGGCCTCCTTCTCCGGGGCTTTGGCCTCCCCTTCCAGGGTGAGGGACACCTCGGGCGCCTGCAGGTCGGCGCTGGCCTTAGGAAGGGTGACGTCGGCGGACGGCATGCTGATGTCCACCTTGGGAGCTTTGATGTCAACTTTCGGCATCTTGAGGGAGGGCTTCTCCACCTTCCAGCCGGCCCCTTCGATCTTGGCGCCGGGGACGTCGGCTTTGAGGCCCAAAGCGGGGCCCTCCCCTGCGGCCGCCACGGTGGCGGAGGGGACGTCGACCCCGGCGGTGGGCAGGCTGACCTCGCCTTCCAGCCCTTCCGCCTTGGGAAGGGACACTCCGAATTTGGGCTTGTCAAACTTGGGCATCTTGAACTTGCCTTTCAGGCCCGCGCCTTCCACCTGGGCTCCCTCAAGCGCGCCTTCGGCAGAGGGCACCTTGAGGTCTATCGCGGGTGCCTGGAGCTCAAGGGAGCCTTCGACGGAGGGCAGCTTGACGTCGGGGGCCGGGACGCTGATGTCGCCGGCGCCGACCTTGAGGTCTGCCTCCGGGAGGCTGGCGTCGACCTTCTGCGGGCTGATGTCTGCGTCCAGTTTGGGAGCCTTGACCGTCGGCTTGGAGAAGACCACGCTGGGCACCTTGACTTTCGGCATGTGGAGTTTCATGCCGCCGCTGCCGCCCTCCACTTTGCCCGCAGGTGCCTCCAGGCCGCCTTCGGCATCCGGACCCTGCAGGGTGACTTCGCCCCCCTGCACTTCAACCTGGGCTTTGGGCAGCGAGACCTCGGCCTTCGGCAGGCTGACCTGCACCTGGGGACCTTTGACTTTGGGCAGCTTGACGCTGGGCATCTTGACGTCGGGCATCTTGAATCGACCTTTCTCGCCGTCTCCTTCTGCGGCCCCTTCGACGGTCACCTCCACGCCGGGCGCCTGGATCTCGGCCGCGGGCAGGGTTACGTCGACTTCGGCGGTTCCCGAGGGCACCGTCACCTGGGGCTCCTTGAGGCTGACGTCCACTTCAGCGGCGACGGTGCCCTTGGCCTCTCTGCTGCTGGACCAGCCAAAGGAAGGCATGCCGAACTTGGGCATCTTGAACTTGCTGTCCTTGGACTTGGTGGCCTCCTTCTCCGGGGCTTTGGCCTCCCCTTCCAGGGTGAGGGACACCTCGGGCGCCTGCAGGTCGGCGCTGGCCTTAGGAAGGGTGACGTCGGCGGACGGCATGCTGATGTCCACCTTGGGAGCTTTGATGTCAACTTTCGGCATCTTGAGGGAGGGCTTCTCCACCTTCCAGCCGGCCCCTTCGATCTTGGCGCCGGGGACGTCGGCTTTGAGGCCCAAAGCGGGGCCCTCCCCTGCGGCCGCCACGGTGGCGGAGGGGACGTCGACCCCGGCGGTGGGCAGGCTGACCTCGCCTTCCAGCCCTTCCGCCTTGGGAAGGGACACTCCGAATTTGGGCTTGTCAAACTTGGGCATCTTGAACTTGCCTTTCAGGCCCGCGCCTTCCACCTGGGCTCCCTCAAGCGCGCCTTCGGCAGAGGGCACCTTGAGGTCTATCGCGGGTGCCTGGAGCTCAAGGGAGCCTTCGACGGAGGGCAGATTGACGTCGGGGGCCGGGACGCTGATGTCGCCGGCGCCGACCTTGAGGTCTGCCTCCGGGAGGCTGGCGTCGACCTTCTGCGGGCTGATGTCTGCGTCCAGTTTGGGAGCCTTGACCGTCGGCTTGGAGAAGACCACGCTGGGCACCTTGACTTTCGGCATGTGGAGTTTCATGCCGCCGCTGCCGCCCTCCACTTTGCCCGCAGGTGCCTCCAGGCCGCCTTCGGCATCCGGACCCTGCAGGGTGACTTCGCCCCCCTGCACTTCAACCTGGGCTTTGGGCAGCGAGACCTCAGCCTTCGGCAGGCTGACCTGCACCTGGGGACCTTTGACTTTGGGCAGCTTGACGCTGGGCATCTTGACGTCGGGCATCTTGAATCGACCTTTCTCGCCGTCTCCTTCTGCGGCCCCTTCGACGGTCACCTCCACGCCGGGCGCCTGGATCTCGGCCGCGGGCAGGGTTACGTCGACTTCGGCGGTTCCCGAGGGCACCGTCACCTGGGGCTCCTTGAGGCTGACGTCCACTTCAGCGGCGACGGTGCCCTTGGCCTCTCTGCTGCTGGACCAGCCAAAGGAAGGCATGCCGAACTTGGGCATCTTGAACTTGCCGTCCTTGGACTTGGTGGCCTCCTTCTCCGGGGCTTTGGCCTCCCCTTCCAGGGTGAGGGACACCTCGGGCGCCTGCAGGTCGGCGCTGGCCTTAGGAAGGGTGACGTCGGCGGACGGCATGCTGATGTCCACCTTGGGAGCTTTGATGTCAACTTTCGGCATCTTGAGGGAGGGCTTCTCCACCTTCCAGCCGGCCCCTTCGATCTTGGCGCCGGGGACGTCGGCTTTGAGGCCCAAAGCGGGGCCCTCCCCTGCGGCCGCCACGGTGGCGGAGGGGACGTCGACCCCGGCGGTGGGCAGGCTGACCTCGCCTTCCAGCCCTTCCGCCTTGGGAAGGGACACTCCGAATTTGGGCTTGTCAAACTTGGGCATCTTGAACTTGCCTTTCAGGCCCGCGCCTTCCACCTGGGCTCCCTCAAGCGCGCCTTCAGCAGAGGGCACCTTGAGGTCTATCGCGGGTGCCTGGAGCTCAAGGGAGCCTTCGACGGAGGGCAGCTTGACGTCGGGGGCCGTGACGCTGATGTCGCCGGCGCCGACCTTGAGGTCTGCCTCCGGGAGGCTGGCGTCGACCTTCTGCGGGCTGATGTCTGCGTCCAGTTTGGGAGCCTTGACCGTCGGCTTGGAGAAGACCACGCTGGGCACCTTGACTTTCGGCATGTGGAGTTTCATGCCGCCGCTGCCGCCCTCCACTTTGCCCGCAGGTGCCTCCAGGCCGCCTTCGGCATCCGGACCCTGCAGGGTGACTTCGCCCCCCTGCACTTCAACCTGGGCTTTGGGCAGCGAGACCTCGGCCTTCGGCAGGCTGACCTGCACCTGGGGACCTTTGACTTTGGGCAGCTTGACGCTGGGCATCTTGACGTCGGGCATCTTGAATCGACCTTTCTCGCCGTCTCCTTCTGCGGCCCCTTCGACGGTCACCTCCACGCCGGGCGCCTGGATCTCGGCCGCGGGCAGGGTTACGTCGACTTCGGCGGTTCCCGAGGGCACCGTCACCTGGGGCTCCTTGAGGCTGACGTCCACTTCAGCGGCGACGGTGCCCTTGGCCTCTCTGCTGCTGGACCAGCCAAAGGAAGGCATGCCGAACTTGGGCATCTTGAACTTGCCGTCCTTGGACTTGGTGGCCTCCTTCTCCGGGGCTTTGGCCTCCCCTTCCAGGGTGAGGGACACCTCGGGCGCCTGCAGGTCGGCGCTGGCCTTAGGAAGGGTGACGTCGGCGGACGGCATGCTGATGTCCACCTTGGGAGCTTTGATGTCAACTTTCGGCATCTTGAGGGAGGGCTTCTCCACCTTCCAGCCGGCCCCTTCGATCTTGGCGCCGGGGACGTCGGCTTTGAGGCCCAAAGCGGGGCCCTCCCCTGCGGCCGCCACGGTGGCGGAGGGGACGTCGACCCCGGCGGTGGGCAGGCTGACCTCGCCTTCCAGCCCTTCCGCCTTGGGAAGGGACACTCCGAATTTGGGCTTGTCAAACTTGGGCATCTTGAACTTGCCTTTCAGGCCCGCGCCTTCCACCTGGGCTCCCTCAAGCGCGCCTTCGGCAGAGGGCACCTTGAGGTCTATCGCGGGTGCCTGGAGCTCAAGGGAGCCTTCGACGGAGGGCAGCTTGACGTCGGGGGCCGTGACGCTGATGTCGCCGGCGCCGACCTTGAGGTCTGCCTCCGGGAGGCTGGCGTCGACCTTCTGCGGGCTGATGTCTGCGTCCAGTTTGGGAGCCTTGACCGTCGGCTTGGAGAAGACCACGCTGGGCACCTTGACTTTCGGCATGTGGAGTTTCATGCCGCCGCTGCCGCCCTCCACTTTGCCCGCAGGTGCCTCCAGGCCGCCTTCGGCATCCGGACCCTGCAGGGTGACTTCGCCCCCCTGCACTTCAACCTGGGCTTTGGGCAGCGAGACCTCGGCCTTCGGCAGGCTGACCTGCACCTGGGGACCTTTGACTTTGGGCAGCTTGACGCTGGGCATCTTGACGTCGGGCATCTTGAATCGACCTTTCTCGCCGTCTCCTTCTGCGGCCCCTTCGACGGTCACCTCCACGCCGGGCGCCTGGATCTCGGCCGCGGGCAGGGTTACGTCGACTTCGGCGGTTCCCGAGGGCACCGTCACCTGGGGCTCCTTGAGGCTGACGTCCACTTCAGCGGCGACGGTGCCCTTGGCCTCTCTGCTGCTGGACCAGCCAAAGGAAGGCATGCCGAACTTGGGCATCTTGAACTTGCCGTCCTTGGACTTGGTGGCCTCCTTCTCCGGGGCTTTGGCCTCCCCTTCCAGGGTGAGGGACACCTCGGGCGCCTGCAGGTCGGCGCTGGCCTTAGGAAGGGTGACGTCGGCGGACGGCATGCTGATGTCCACCTTGGGAGCTTTGATGTCAACTTTCGGCATCTTGAGGGAGGGCTTCTCCACCTTCCAGCCGGCCCCTTCGATCTTGGCGCCGGGGACGTCGGCTTTGAGGCCCAAAGCGGGGCCCTCCCCTGCGGCCGCCACGGTGGCGGAGGGGACGTCGACCCCGGCGGTGGGCAGGCTGACCTCGCCTTCCAGCCCTTCCGCCTTGGGAAGGGACACTCCGAATTTGGGCTTGTCAAACTTGGGCATCTTGAACTTGCCTTTCAGGCCCGCGCCTTCCACCTGGGCTCCCTCAAGCGCGCCTTCGGCAGAGGGCACCTTGAGGTCTATCGCGGGTGCCTGGAGCTCAAGGGAGCCTTCGACGGAGGGCAGCTTGACGTCGGGGGCCGTGACGCTGATGTCGCCGGCGCCGACCTTGAGGTCTGCCTCCGGGAGGCTGGCGTCGACCTTCTGCGGGCTGATGTCTGCGTCCAGTTTGGGAGCCTTGACCGTCGGCTTGGAGAAGACCACGCTGGGCACCTTGACTTTCGGCATGTGGAGTTTCATGCCGCCGCTGCCGCCCTCCACTTTGCCCGCAGGTGCCTCCAGGCCGCCTTCGGCATCCGGACCCTGCAGGGTGACTTCGCCCCCCTGCACTTCAACCTGGGCTTTGGGCAGCGAGACCTCGGCCTTCGGCAGGCTGACCTGCACCTGGGGACCTTTGACTTTGGGCAGCTTGACGCTGGGCATCTTGACGTCGGGCATCTTGAATCGACCTTTCTCGCCGTCTCCTTCTGCGGCCCCTTCGACGGTCACCTCCACGCCGGGCGCCTGGATCTCGGCCGCGGGCAGGGTTACGTCGACTTCGGCGGTTCCCGAGGGCACCGTCACCTGGGGCTCCTTGAGGCTGACGTCCACTTCAGCGGCGACGGTGCCCTTGGCCTCTCTGCTGCTGGACCAGCCAAAGGAAGGCATGCCGAACTTGGGCATCTTGAACTTGCCGTCCTTGGACTTGGTGGCCTCCTTCTCCGGGGCTTTGGCCTCCCCTTCCAGGGTGAGGAACACCTCGGGCGCCTGCAGGTCGGCGCTGGCCTTTGGAAGGGTGACGTCGGCGGACGGCATGCTGATGTCCACCTTGGGAGCTTTGATGTCAACTTTCGGCATCTTGAGGGAGGGCTTCTCCACCTTCCAGCCGGCCCCTTCGATCTTGGCGCCGGGGACGTCGGCTTTGAGGCCCAAAGCGGGGCCCTCCCCTGCGGCCGTCACGGTGGCGGAGGGGACGTCGACCCCGGCGGTGGGCAGGCTGACCTCGCCTTCCAGCCCTTCCGCCTTGGGAAGGGACACTCCGAATTTGGGCTTGTCAAACTTGGGCATCTTGAACTTGCCTTTCAGGCCCGCGCCTTCCACCTGGGCTCCCTCAAGCGCGCCTTCGGCAGAGGGCACCTTGAGGTCTATCGCGGGTGCCTGGAGCTCAAGGGAGCCTTCGACGGAGGGCAGCTTGACGTCGGGGGCCGGGACGCTGATGTCGCCGGCGCTGACCTTGAGGTCTGCCTCCGGGAGGCTGGCGTCGACCTTCTGCGGGCTGATATCTGCGTCCAGTTTGGGAGCCTTGACCGTCGGCTTGGAGAAGACCACGCTGGGCACCTTGACTTTCGGCATGTGGAGTTTCATGCCGCCGCTGCCGCCCTCCACTTTGCCCGCAGGTGCCTCCAGGCCGCCTTCGGCATCCGGACCCTGCAGGGCGACTTCGCCCCCCTGCACTTCAACCTGGGCTTTGGGCAGCGAGACCTCGGCCTTCGGCAGGCTGACCTGCACCTGGGGACCTTTGACTTTGGGCAGCTTGACGCTGGGCATCTTGACGTCGGGCATCTTGAATCGACCTTTCTCGCCGTCTCCTTCTGCGGCCCCTTCGACGGTCACCTCCACGCCGGGCGCCTGGATCTCGGCCGCGGGCAGGGTTACGTCGACTTCGGCGGTTCCCGAGGGCACCGTCACCTGGGGCTCCTTGAGGCTGACGTCCACTTCAGCGGCGACGGTGCCCTTGGCCTCTCTGCTGCTGGACCAGCCAAAGGAAGGCATGCCGAACTTGGGCATCTTGAACTTGCCGTCCTTGGACTTGGTGGCCTCCTTCTCCGGGGCTTTGGCCTCCCCTTCCAGGGTGAGGGACACCTCGGGCGCCTGCAGGTCGGCGCTGGCCTTAGGAAGGGTGACGTCGGCGGACGGCATGCTGATGTCCACCTTGGGAGCTTTGATGTCAACTTTCGGCATCTTGAGGGAGGGCTTCTCCACCTTCCAGCCAGCCCCTTCGATCTTGGCGCCGGGGACGTCGGCTTTGAGGCCCAAAGCGGGGCCCTCCCCTGCGGCCGCCACGGTGGCGGAGGGGACGTCAACCCCGGCGGTGGGCAGGCTGACCTCGCCTTCCAGCCCTTCCGCCTTGGGAAGGGACACTCCGAATTTGGGCTTGTCAAACTTGGGCATCTTGAACTTGCCTTTCAGGCCCGCGCCTTCCACCTGGGCTCCCTCAAGCGCGCCTTCAGCAGAGGGCACCTTGAGGTCTATCGCGGGTGCCTGGAGCTCAAGGGAGCCTTCGACGGAGGGCAGCTTGACGTCGGGGGCCGTGACGCTGATGTCGCCGGCGCCGACCTTGAGGTCTGCCTCCGGGAGGCTGGCGTCGACCTTCTGCGGGCTGATGTCTGCGTCCAGTTTGGGAGCCTTGACCGTCGGCTTGGAGAAGACCACGCTGGGCACCTTGACTTTCGGCATGTGGAGTTTCATGCCGCCGCTGCCGCCCTCCACTTTGCCCGCAGGTGCCTCCAGGCCGCCTTCGGCATCCGGACCCTGCAGGGTGACTTCGCCCCCCTGCACTTCAACCTGGGCTTTGGGCAGCGAGACCTCGGCCTTCGGCAGGCTGACCTGCACCTGGGGACCTTTGACTTTGGGCAGCTTGACGCTGGGCATCTTGACGTCGGGCATCTTGAATCGACCTTTCTCGCCGTCTCCTTCTGCGGCCCCTTCGACGGTCACCTCCACGCCGGGCGCCTGGATCTCGGCCGCGGGCAGGGTTACGTCGACTTCGGCGGTTCCCGAGGGCACCGTCACCTGGGGCTCCTTGAGGCTGACGTCCACTTCAGCGGCGACGGTGCCCTTGGCCTCTCTGCTGCTGGACCAGCCAAAGGAAGGCATGCCGAACTTGGGCATCTTGAACTTGCCGTCCTTGGACTTGGTGGCCTCCTTCTCCGGGGCTTTGGCCTCCCCTTCCAGGGTGAGGGACACCTCGGGCGCCTGCAGGTCGGCGCTGGCCTTAGGAAGGGTGACGTCGGCGGACGGCATGCTGATGTCCACCTTGGGAGCTTTGATGTCAACTTTCGGCATCTTGAGGGAGGGCTTCTCCACCTTCCAGCCGGCCCCTTCGATCTTGGCGCCGGGGACGTCGGCTTTGAGGCCCAAAGCGGGGCCCTCCCCTGCGGCCGCCACGGTGGCGGAGGGGACGTCGACCCCGGCGGTGGGCAGGCTGACCTCGCCTTCCAGCCCTTCCGCCTTGGGAAGGGACACTCCGAATTTGGGCTTGTCAAACTTGGGCATCTTGAACTTGCCTTTCAGGCCCGCGCCTTCCACCTGGGCTCCCTCAAGCGCGCCTTCGGCAGAGGGCACCTTGAGGTCTATCGCGGGTGCCTGGAGCTCAAGGGAGCCTTCGACGGAGGGCAGCTTGACGTCGGGGGCCGGGACGCTGATGTTGCCGGCGCCGACCTTGAGGTCTGCCTCCGGGAGGCTGGCGTCGACCTTCTGCGGGCTGATGTCTGCGTCCAGTTTGGGAGCCTTGACCGTCGGCTTGGAGAAGACCACGCTGGGCACCTTGACTTTCGGCATGTGGAGTTTCATGCCGCCGCTGCCGCCCTCCACTTTGCCCGCAGGTGCCTCCAGGCCGCCTTCGGCATCCGGACCCTGCAGGGTGACTTCGCCCCCCTGCACTTCAACCTGGGCTTTGGGCAGCGAGACCTCGGCCTTCGGCAGGCTGACCTGCACCTGGGGACCTTTGACTTTGGGCAGCTTGACGCTGGGCATCTTGACGTCGGGCATCTTGAATCGACCTTTCTCGCCGTCTCCTTCTGCGGCCCCTTCGACGGTCACCTCCACGCCGGGCGCCTGGATCTCGGCCGCGGGCAGGGTTACGTCGACTTCGGCGGTTCCCGAGGGCACCGTCACCTGGGGCTCCTTGAGGCTGACGTCCACTTCAGCGGCGACGGTGCCCTTGGCCTCTCTGCTGCTGGACCAGCCAAAGGAAGGCATGCCGAACTTGGGCATCTTGAACTTGCCGTCCTTGGACTTGGTGGCCTCCTTCTCCGGGGCTTTGGCCTCCCCTTCCAGGGTGAGGGACACCTCGGGCGCCTGCAGGTCGGCGCTGGCCTTAGGAAGGGTGACGTCGGCAGACGGCATGCTGATGTCCACCTTGGGAGCTTTGATGTCAACTTTCGGCATCTTGAGGGAGGGCTTCTCCACCTTCCAGCCGGCCCCTTCGATCTTGGCGCCGGGGACGTCGGCTTTGAGGCCCAAAGCGGGGCCCTCCCCTGCGGCCGCCACGGTGGCGGAGGGGACGTCGACCCCGGCGGTGGGCAGGCTGACCTCGCCTTCCAGCCCTTCCGCCTTGGGAAGGGACACTCCGAATTTGGGCTTGTCAAACTTGGGCATCTTGAACTTGCCTTTCAGGCCCGCGCCTTCCACCTGGGCTCCCTCAAGCGCGCCTTCGGCAGAGGGCACCTTGAGGTCTATCGCGGGTGCCTGGAGCTCAAGGGAGCCTTCGACGGAGGGCAGCTTGACGTCAGGGGCCGGGACGCTGATGTCGCCGGCGCCGACCTTGAGGTCTGCCTCCGGGAGGCTGGCGTCGACCTTCTGCGGGCTGATGTCTGCGTCCAGTTTGGGAGCCTTGACCGTCGGCTTGGAGAAGACCACGCTGGGCACCTTGACTTTCGGCATGTGGAGTTTCATGCCGCCGCTGCCGCCCTCCACTTTGCCCGCAGGTGCCTCCAGGCCGCCTTCGGCATCCGGACCCTGCAGGGTGACTTCGCCCCCCTGCACTTCAACCTGGGCTTTGGGCAGCGAGACCTCGGCCTTCGGCAGGCTGACCTGCACCTGGGGACCTTTGACTTTGGGCAGCTTGACGCTGGGCATCTTGACGTCGGGCATCTTGAATCGACCTTTCTCGCCGTCTCCTTCTGCGGCCCCTTCGACGGTCACCTCCACGCCGGGCGCCTGGATCTCGGCCGCGGGCAGGGTTACGTCGACTTCGGCGGTTCCCGAGGGCACCGTCACCTGGGGCTCCTTGAGGCTGACGTCCACTTCAGCGGCGACGGTGCCCTTGGCCTCTCTGCTGCTGGACCAGCCAAAGGAAGGCATGCCGAACTTGGGCATCTTGAACTTGCCGTCCTTGGACTTGGTGGCCTCCTTCTCCGGGGCTTTGGCCTCCCCTTCCAGGGTGAGGGACACCTCGGGCGCCTGCAGGTCGGCGCTGGCCTTAGGAAGGGTGACGTCGGCGGACGGCATGCTGATGTCCACCTTGGGAGCTTTGATGTCAACTTTCGGCATCTTGAGGGAGGGCTTCTCCACCTTCCAGCCGGCCCCTTCGATCTTGGCGCCGGGGACGTCGGCTTTGAGGCCCAAAGCGGGGCCCTCCCCTGCGGCCGTCACGGTGGCGGAGGGGACGTCGACCCCGGCGGTGGGCAGGCTGACCTCGCCTTCCAGCCCTTCCGCCTTGGGAAGGGACACTCCGAATTTGGGCTTGTCAAACTTGGGCATCTTGAACTTGCCTTTCAGGCCCGCGCCTTCCACCTGGGCTCCCTCAAGCGCGCCTTCGGCAGAGGGCACCTTGAGGTCTATCGCGGGTGCCTGGAGCTCAAGGGAGCCTTCGACGGAGGGCAGCTTGACGTCAGGGGCCGGGACGCTGATGTCGCCGGCGCCGACCTTGAGGTCTGCCTCCGGGAGGCTGGCGTCGACCTTCTGCGGGCTGATGTCTGCGTCCAGTTTGGGAGCCTTGACCGTCGGCTTGGAGAAGACCACGCTGGGCACCTTGACTTTCGGCATGTGGAGTTTCATGCCGCCGCTGCCGCCCTCCACTTTGCCCGCAGGTGCCTCCAGGCCGCCTTCGGCATCCGGACCCTGCAGGGTGACTTCGCCCCCCTGCACTTCAACCTGGGCTTTGGGCAGCGAGACCTCGGCCTTCGGCAGGCTGACCTGCACCTGGGGACCTTTGACTTTGGGCAGCTTGACGCTGGGCATCTTGACGTCGGGCATCTTGAATCGACCTTTCTCGCCGTCTCCTTCTGCGGCCCCTTCGACGGTCACCTCCACGCCGGGCGCCTGGATCTCGGCCGCGGGCAGGGTTACGTCGACTTCGGCGGTTCCCGAGGGCACCGTCACCTGGGGCTCCTTGAGGCTGACGTCCACTTCAGCGGCGACGGTGCCCTTGGCCTCTCTGCTGCTGGACCAGCCAAAGGAAGGCATGCCGAACTTGGGCATCTTGAACTTGCCGTCCTTGGACTTGGTGGCCTCCTTCTCCGGGGCTTTGGCCTCCCCTTCCAGGGTGAGGGACACCTCGGGCGCCTGCAGGTCGGCGCTGGCCTTAGGAAGGGTGACGTCGGCGGACGGCATGCTGATGTCCACCTTGGGAGCTTTGATGTCAACTTTCGGCATCTTGAGGGAGGGCTTCTCCACCTTCCAGCCGGCCCCTTCGATCTTGGCGCCGGGGACGTCGGCTTTGAGGCCCAAAGCGGGGCCCTCCCCTGCGGCCGTCACGGTGGCGGAGGGGACGTCGACCCCGGCGGTGGGCAGGCTGACCTCGCCTTCCAGCCCTTCCGCCTTGGGAAGGGACACTCCGAATTTGGGCTTGTCAAACTTGGGCATCTTGAACTTGCCTTTCAGGCCCGCGCCTTCCACCTGGGCTCCCTCAAGCGCGCCTTCGGCAGAGGGCACCTTGAGGTCTATCGCGGGTGCCTGGAGCTCAAGGGAGCCTTCGACGGAGGGCAGCTTGACGTCGGGGGCCGGGACGCTGATGTCGCCGGCGCCGACCTTGAGGTCTGCCTCCGGGAGGCTGGCGTCGACCTTCTGCGGGCTGATGTCTGCGTCCAGTTTGGGAGCCTTGACCGTCGGCTTGGAGAAGACCACGCTGGGCACCTTGACTTTCGGCATGTGGAGTTTCATGCCGCTGCTGCCGCCCTCCACTTTGCCCGCAGGTGCCTCCAGGCCGCCTTCGGCATCCGGACCCTGCAGGGCAACTTCACCCCCCTGCACTTCAACCTGGGCTTTGGGCAGCGAGACCTCGGCCTTCGGCAGGCTGACCTGCACCTGGGGACCTTTGACTTTGGGCAGCTTGACGCTGGGCATCTTGACGTCGGGCATCTTGAATCGACCTTTCTCGCCGTCTCCTTCTGCAGCCCCTTCGACGGTCACCTCCACGCCGGGCGCCTGGATCTCGGCCGCGGGCAGGGTTACGTCGACTTCGGCGGTTCCCGAGGGCACCGTCACCTGGGGCTCCTTGAGGCTGACGTCCACTTCAGCGGTGACGGTGCCCTTGGCCTCTCTGCTGCTGGACCAGCCAAAGGAAGGCATGCCGAACTTGGGCATCTTGAACTTGCCGTCCTTGGACTTGGTGGCCTCCTTCTCCGGGGCTTTGGCCTCCCCTTCCAGGGTGAGGGACACCTCGGGCGCCTGCAGGTCGGCGCTGGCCTTAGGAAGGGTGACGTCGGCGGACGGCATGCTGATGTCCACCTTGGGAGCTTTGATGTCAACTTTCGGCATCTTGAGGGAGGGCTTCTCCACCTTCCAGCCGGCCCCTTCGATCTTGGCGCCGGGGACGTCGGCTTTGAGGCCCAAAGCGGGGCCCTCCCCTGCGGCCGTCACGGTAGCGGAGGGGACGTCGACCCCGGCGGTGGGCAGGCTGACCTCGCCTTCCAGCCCTTCCGCCTTGGGAAGGGACACTCCGAATTTGGGCTTGTCAAACTTGGGCATCTTGAACTTGCCTTTCAGGCCCGCGCCTTCCACCTGGGCTCCCTCAAGCGCGCCTTCGGCAGAGGGCACCTTGAGGTCTATCGCGGGTGCCTGGAGCTCAAGGGAGCCTTCGACGGAGGGCAGCTTGACGTCGGGGGCCGTGACGCTGATGTCGCCGGCGCCGACCTTGAGGTCTGCCTCCGGGAGGCTGGCGTCGACCTTCTGCGGGCTGATGTCTGCGTCCAGTTTGGGAGCCTTGACCGTCGGCTTGGAGAAGACCACGCTGGGCACCTTGACTTTCGGCATGTGGAGTTTCATGCCGCCGCTGCCGCCCTCCACTTTGCCCGCAGGTGCCTCCAGGCCGCCTTCGGCATCCGGACCCTGCAGGGTGACTTCGCCCCCCTGCACTTCAACCTGGGCTTTGGGCAGCGAGACCTCGGCCTTCGGCAGGCTGACCTGCACCTGGGGACCTTTGACTTTGGGCAGCTTGACGCTGGGCATCTTGACGTCGGGCATCTTGAATCGACCTTTCTCGCCGTCTCCTTCTGCGGCCCCTTCGACGGTCACCTCCACGCCGGGCGCCTGGATCTCGGCCGCGGGCAGGGTTACGTCGACTTCGGCGGTTCCCGAGGGCACCGTCACCTGGGGCTCCTTGAGGCTGACGTCCACTTCAGCGGCGACGGTGCCCTTGGCCTCTCTGCTGCTGGACCAGCCAAAGGAAGGCATGCCGAACTTGGGCATCTTGAACTTGCCGTCCTTGGACTTGGTGGCCTCCTTCTCCGGGGCTTTGGCCTCCCCTTCCAGGGTGAGGGACACCTCGGGCGCCTGCAGGTCGGCGCTGGCCTTTGGAAGGGTGACGTCGGCGGACGGCATGCTGATGTCCACCTTGGGAGCTTTGATGTCAACTTTCGGCATCTTGAGGGAGGGCTTCTCCACCTTCCAGCCGGCCCCTTCGATCTTGGCGCCGGGGACGTCGGCTTTGAGGCCCAAAGCGGGGCCCTCCCCTGCGGCCGTCACGGTGGCGGAGGGGACGTCGACCCCGGCGGTGGGCAGGCTGACCTCGCCTTCCAGCCCTTCCGCCTTGGGAAGGGACACTCCGAATTTGGGCTTGTCAAACTTGGGCATCTTGAACTTGCCTTTCAGGCCCGCGCCTTCCACCTGGGCTCCCTCAAGCGCGCCTTCGGCAGAGGGCACCTTGAGGTCTATCGCGGGTGCCTGGAGCTCAAGGGAGCCTTCGACGGAGGGCAGCTTGACGTCGGGGGCCGTGACGCTGATGTCGCCGGCGCCGACCTTGAGGTCTGCCTCCGGGAGGCTGGCGTCGACCTTCTGCGGGCTGATGTCTGCGTCCAGTTTGGGAGCCTTGACCGTCGGCTTGGAGAAGACCACGCTGGGCACCTTGACTTTCGGCATGTGGAGTTTCATGCCGCCGCTGCCGCCCTCCACTTTGCCCGCAGGTGCCTCCAGGCCGCCTTCGGCATCCGGACCCTGCAGGGCGACTTCGCCCCCCTGCACTTCAACCTGGGCTTTGGGCAGCGAGACCTCGGCCTTCGGCAGGCTGACCTGCACCTGGGGACCTTTGACTTTGGGCAGCTTGACGCTGGGCGTCTTGACGTCGGGCATCTTGAATCGACCTTTCTCGCCGTCTCCTTCTGCGGCCCCTTCGACGGTCACCTCCACGCCGGGCGCCTGGATCTCGGCCGCGGGCAGGGTTACGTCACCTTCTGCTGTTATGTTTATTTCTTCTGGTGGAGGCTCCTCTTCTGTTTTTAATTCTTTTAAGTGTGATGTTTTTTCTTCTGTGTCTCTGATTTTATTTTCATTTTGTCCCATCTCATCCTTTGAAGTTGACCATGTAAATGTGGGTAATTTAAACTTCGGCAGTTTGAATTTGCTTTCTTTTCCTTCTATATAATTTTCTGTTGTAGTCACGTCCATGTCCAATCTCACAATTTTTTCAGTTCTGGGCATGCCATCTTCTTTTTGTTCTTTTTTATTGATATTCACAGATTCCTCTAGGCTTTCTTCTTTTGTTATTTTCATATTATCTTTAGCTATTTGGTCCTTTTTTAAAGGTGACATTTGTAATTTCCAAGTAGATATTTCTGATTCTGCATCTGCTGTCTCAAGTTTCACATCAAAATTCCTTCCGTCTACTAAACCTTTATCAGATGTTGTTTCTGCTGCTGAATGGGGAACATCACTTTTTAGTTGGGTGTTTTCAGCCTCTAGCTCTTTTGTTTTGAGCATTGAAATTCCAAATTTTGTTTTCTGATTTTTTAGTATTTGTTTGTCTTCTTCTGTTGATTTTTTTCCTATTTCCACTGTATCAGATATTGCGTGTAATTCTTCTTTAGCAGTGCCTATTTCTAGACCTTTTACTTGTATGGATCCTTGTGCTGTGAGACCCATTTTTTCTATGTTGATTCCACTTTCTACTTCTTTTTTACCTGCTGCTCCTTTCTGTTTCTTTTTTCGTGACTTTGATGAGGCTGGTGCTTCAGGAATATTATATTTTGATGTTGATTCCTTGTCTTCTTCTTTTTTAATGCTTATTTCAACTTCAGGGCATTTTTGTGCATGAGATGGAATGCCATTTCTCATATCTTTTATGTCTTTTGTTAAAGTTTCATGTACCTCTCCTGGTTTAATTTCATAAGCAGATGATGTGGTATATTCAACAGCAAGTATTTCATTATTTTCCAGCTTGATATCTTCTTTATGTACTTCTGCTCGTTCAGACAGTAGTGTAGTTTTTATTTCTTTTTTTTGCTTGTCTTGTGTTTCTGGTTTGGATCTGTGCATTTTGAATCCAATGCTAGGGAACTTCAGTTTCTTTTGGCTCCTTTTTTTTTCTTTGATATGTACTTCTTGTTGAAATTGAGACTCTGTGTCTGTGCTTGTAGGGGAAATATCCTGTACAGCAGGCTCGTATGCATCTGAGGTGCTATGAGATCTTCTGTGCCCAAGTATCTTTTTATTTTTAATTGACTGGAATTTTGGCCATGATAGTCTATCTTTTTTAGGTCTCTTGCTTCTTCCTACCCTTTGGCTTACAATTAATGTTTCCCTGTCTTCTTCTGACACTGCTTTTCCTGAAGCATGAGGTGTTTCTTCAGGAATGCTCTCACTGAATTCTTTTTCCTGGAAGAAGAAAGAGTAGTCAGAAGATTAGAAGTAAACTAAATGTAAATGCAACACAAAATAAAATACATACTATAAAATATGTGGAAAAGTGTGCTTTTTATTCACAGTACCTACTTGTTACATAAAGAATTCCTGAAAATGGTGTATGTAATTCAGACAGAAATAACATAAAACAAATGGACTGTATGATTGTAATATGTGAATTTCTGCAGGTTTAAGTTCTTGGAAAATTTTTTCATTAAATAGAGGTTTCTATAGGTGTACCTACCCATGTCTGTACAAATATATATGTAATATTTCTATATATGTACATGAAGAGAAAAATAATTTTGAATGTGATGGAGACCTATGAGCCAATCATGTCTGTGAAGATATCAAACACACATTTTTAAGAGAAAGTTTAATTGATGAGCTTTTGTTAAAAATATTTATTGATATTCTACATTTTGAAAAATATTGAATATAAATATTACAGAGCGTACTTGAACCTATTCTGTCAGAGGACACTTAACAAGAAAAACAGTGCTGGCTCACTACAGCAGAATGTTTTTCTACCCTAGTGAAATATTGTGTCTTTATCCAAAATTTATAGTCTTGCATAGAATACTTACAAAACTGCAAATACTGTGTGGGATTTTTTTCTTCTCATGAATATTCATGCTAGTAAATTTAAACACATGCCTAAATTTTTAGAAGACACGTGTATTTTCTGATCTGTTTCCACACAGCACATTACACTAGTGTTATTCAAACTTTGCACACAAATCAGATATCTACCTGGCTTGTTCTTTCCTTTTTGGATTGGGCTGTAGAATGAATGTCTTCCAGCTCTTCTTTCCCAGCAATTTTTCTTTTGAGGCTGAACTGGACTCTGTATGGCTCAGAATACTGAAGAATCTTGAGTGCGTCTTCATATTTGATATTATCGAAAAATATTGTAGCACTCAGAAGCTGATCACCTGCAAGTCAAATCAGACAGTATTTTAGCATCTGCCTTCTTGCAGTTTTTCAAATTCTGCTGAATTAATGTTCATCAAAAAATATCATCGCATCCTGTTAATTTAAAATATAAAATGATGTTCACATAACAGAGTCAAAGAACAGCTAATGCTGGAAAGGACCTCTGGAGATCACCTAGTCCAACTGTCCTGCTCCTGACCTGCTACAGATGGTTTACATGCAGTCAGGTTTTGAAGATCACCAAGGATGGTGACTCCACAACGTTTTGGAAAAGCTGTTCCAGTTTCTGACCACCTTTACAGTAACGAAGTTTTTTCTTACATTTTCCAATATTTAGATTTTGGATTCCTGTTCCTGTTTAAATAATTATTTATTGTAGTTTTGGGGCATGTTATGAAAGGCTCAAAGGTAGGCTCTCAATGAATGTCATGAGTTGGGAGTTTTTTTTCATTTCAGTTGTGTATATACCACTTTCTATGTATGTTTTTCACTGCTCCAGTGAAAATTGATTTATTTATTTGCTTATGGTACATTAAAAGATCACATTTCATTATTATTTAAGTATAATATTTCTAATATGGAAAGGTTAAGGTCACACATAGCCCTAGTTGACCTACTCTTTCTATTACCTAAAGAGATGACAGATCAGGTAGGTATTTATATCTACACACAGCCACATATCTCATTATTTTAAGATATTAAAAACCAAAACAAACCAAAACAGAAAGTCAGACCGTACCTTCTCTCAGACTAAATATTTTTGAAGCAGGAGATTCCCTAAGTACTTTTTTAATAAATATGCCTTCGTTTCCTCCACCCATCACACTAAAACCACTGGCACCAGCTTCCACTTCTGTTTTCAGGGTCACTTCCATGGTATCCTAGATAACAAAAAAAAAGTGTGAATTCATAAT
Source organism: Heliangelus exortis (assembly GCF_036169615.1). Taxonomy (NCBI): domain Eukaryota; kingdom Metazoa; phylum Chordata; class Aves; order Apodiformes; family Trochilidae; genus Heliangelus; species Heliangelus exortis. The sequence continues at coordinate 8,381,676 of NC_092426.1, read as the reverse complement.
TTTTATTAATTTCTATGATAGTGTTATATATTATTCTACAATAAAATGTTGAGTCTTGTCAGGTATACTTTCAGTACTTCCTGAAAGATTAGCAAAACCAAAGAATGTACTTGTTCAATGTGAGTTTGATGCTGTTCAAAATTAGAATTAAGCATGTGTTAGGCTAAGGCTGGAACAGGGCCACAGGGAAAATAGGCTGTAATTTTAAGATATGAAATATATGAAATCTTTTAGTGCTGAAAGACTGTATTTTCTGTGAAGATGTTAAGAACCTGAATTAGAGTCTAGAAAAGTCAAACTGAGAGCTAATGCTGTGCTGTACTCAAACAAGAAAAGGCTAGAGAGTGCTAAATAGAATTATGGAGGGACCCCAAATAGGATGACTAAGTGTTCACACCTGTGCTAGAACTAGCAATGCAGCTGTGAAATTTCTGGTCAAAACAAATGTAAAGTGAGTCTCTGCCTATTTGTCCTTCCCTCTGTCCACCCAACTATATCTCTGTTGCAATGGACTTTGCTGTTTTGAAAGCCCCATGCCTAAAACTACTGAGTGCTTTTACACTGACCTGTGGACGACTCTTTTTTGATTTGTCAGTAGAATATTTTTTTTCTTCTTGAAGCTGAAAAATAATTTGCAGTTATTTAGTGCTCAGAAGTCATACTATTGGAAAGTACAACATCAGGTTAAATGCCCTGTTTAGACTATGAACTGAGGCTGACTTTAATGCCAACAGAGCAAAATTGGGATCTAGTAGTGCAATGTACTACAATTATCTAGAATATCTAGTGTGAATTATCTAACTATATTATTCCCAGTATTAAGTTAGATGCCATGGCCTCCCTGCATTGTACCAAAAATGTGCAAGAAAGCAATGCAAGAGATCAATTGTTTGAAGGCATGGGGAGCTTTTTCTGTGTTACTCATGTAGCACATTTCTCATACTTTCATCTTTGTGAACACACTTTTTTTCTTCACTTATTTGACTTCAGCATGAATTTAAATCTGTTGCCTATTTATCATAACAGTACTAATTAGAACTTTACCTTTGAATAACGAAGAGCTACAGGTAATTTTTAAATATGCATTAGTTAGATCCAAGACAGCTAAATAGTCTAATAGAAAAAGCATTGATTTTTTGACTCTCTCTGCCTTGGGTTCTTTAAGGAATGTTTTTGGTTTTTCTTACTAAGAAACAAGAACATTACCAACAAGAAGTTCAGTACAATATAAAATTATTGATGAACGTGGCCCTGATTTTGGTGGGGACAGGAAGAGAATGGTGATGCAACAATATCTTATTACATGACAAGATACATCTGTGTCCCTGCTAGTTGTACAAGCTAAATCCTCATGAGTTAAGCTGGTAAAGCCATGCCTGCCTTTAAATATTCTTCTTCTGTGGAATATTCATAAACTGGAGAGGATCCTTGTGGCCTTGGACGGATGTCTTCTACTGCCACTTCATTAACCTGTGGAAAAGAAATGAGTTGTAGGAAAGTAACATCCACCATTAAACAGTGACCCGTTTCTTTAGAATTGTTTTTCTACCTAGACACGGTTTCCTTCTGTGTTCAAATCTTTCATTAATAGTGATGGATGTAAGGAGGTTACTCAGGAATATGAGGGACAGACTCCTGAGAGACAAAAAAAGTGGCATGCTGATTTTGAGTCTCTTTATGACCTGTATACATATATGGGCTGATCAGACTAAAATCACTAACAAATCAATTCTTTATAAATTAAAAAGCCAATAAAAATTCCTTTCCCTGCTTTATTTGCACACCTAACCTTTGCATCCTGTGGTTTCAAACTTTATTGCCCTCTATAACTAGGCAAACCACGGAAAAGACTCAGCAGGAATTTCTGCTGACAAACATTTGGGATGCTTCCTTCTGAAGCAAAATGACAGGGAACCTAAACCGGCTAAAGTTTTAAAGAAAAAATACTGCACTTAAAAGCCATGTAATAGTTTGCTAACTCTTGGTATTACGCTTACACTGGTGAATCTTGACAAAGAGCAGATCACTTAATACTGAAGCATTATTCCAGCTTTTGAGCTGGCAGGAGAATCCCAAGCAGAAATATAACGCTTTTTTTTTGGGGGGGGGGGGAAATCATCAGCAAGAGCACGCTATAAACAAAGTATTTCAGATCCCATTTTAACAAAGTGCCCCCCTCCCCCCCCCAGAAGAAACCCCAACAACTTCAAAAAAACTCACAGCATCTTCATCCTCTGCATCTGCTTCAGCACCAGCATCTCCTGGAGGCTCGGCTGGTCTCAGCTGGCGTGCAGAACCTGAAAGCAGCAGACAGTTTGTTGGTGCCTGCAGGAACCCTGCAGAGCTCAGACCCAGCAGTCGCCTTGCAAGCTGAAGCCTTCTGGAGCAGCAGAGCTGGGGGACGTGCAGCACTGGCTGGAGAAAGGCCTGCTTTCATTCACACTCCTTATCTCAGACCTCATCAGGCCAGTCTTTCAAAGATACCAGAAATATTTGTATCCAGAAATGTAAAGGCTTTTGTGGAGGCAAAAATCCCCAGATTGGAGAAAATGTAGAACTAGAATTTGGCCAGATTTATTTTGGTTTTATTACCTGGGGGAGCTTGAGGTGTGTATTGGGCAGAGATGGCAGGGTTTTGGGAGTGGTGGGGTGGTCCCTGTGGGAGGAGGTCATAGACCACACTGTGCTGGACACAGCTGCTTGCAATGCTGAACCAGCTGGAGGAGTTTCTGGCACCTCTGTGAAAAATGTGTTTAGGAAAGCATGGTAAACAGTGAGAAAAAGAGACACCACCACTAGTGGATAAAGATAGAGAAGACCACATCAGAGCAGCAGGAGAGATGGCAGAGTAGAAGAAACGCTGGAGCTAAATAGTAACTTCAGAAAGGGCCAGAGAAAGAGAAGCTGCCAGAGCTTTTTTATTATTATTATTATTATTATTATTATTATTATTATTATTATTATTATTATTATTATTATTATTATTATTATTATCAGAATCAGTAACTAGCAGTTCATTAATTGGCAATAAAATAAAATGATTGGCATTCCCCACCGTGAAACACTTCCTTGCTTCTGACAGAGGTTTTAAGAGCTCTAGAGTTAACATCATGGAGCTTTGCTAGTCATAAAGACTCTGCTTCCCTGGTTTTTAAAAGTATTCAGGGCAGAGAGAGATGGAGTGAAAGAGATGGGCTGCTTGAAAGTATGATTCTGTTGAAATGACGTAAACTGAGCACTAAATGAGAACAGCATAAATACATCAGCAATTTTGGAGATCCAGGCTTAGCCAGTAGAGGACAGTGTGGGTGAACTACACATTCCCTGATTCCCAGGTTGTTCTAATACATGCCTAAGTCCTTGTCCTGATAACTGTACTTCTTTCCTGTCTCCATGTTTCATTTTTTCCAAACCATCAGGCCGTCCACTTCTGCAACTGCCATTAATACACATAGTTTTGGCTCTCCTAAACAGATCCTCTGGCTCAAAAATATGCTCTAACACTACAGAAGACAACCACAAGCAGAACTGTGAAACTTATTGTCTAGTTTAAATGATGTATCCTCAGGCTGGAACGAAGCATTCCTGGATGTGGCTATTACATGCTGTGTTGCAGACAAGCCAGCACAACGTCTGCAATACACATGCAATAACTCTTAACTTATGGAAGTTGCTAAGCTCGTGTTAAAATGGCTGTGATTTTGCTAGCCCTTCTTCATAGTTTTCTGATCTCTTACATTTATTTTTTCCTTAATTTTTTTTAAGATTAATATTTTTAGTACAGGCAGAATCTTGAAGGAATTATGCCATGTGATCACTTTGTTAAGATGAATGGTGACAGCATGCTTCCAGAGTGAATGTCCCATGTTGGTCTGTGAGCCAGGTTTCCAAACTTAACAGAATAGAAAACATCCTCATCAGCCATATGAACATAATCTTAATCATCTCTCCTGTGGTATTTTAGCTTCAGAGAACTAGGATCAACTCAGAACACATCAGGACTGACAGATCATGCCTCCTTTAGCCTTCACAGGACTAGTCCTGATGCCTACAATGGGTAACTCTAGAAGATGGTCTTAATGCAGGTCTTAACCCAAAGACATGCATAAACTGATTTGGTTTTTCTCAAATGCTCTATCACTGGCAATTTTCAGATGCTTGAGAAAACTGGAAAATGATCATAACCTTGCCAAAAAACTTAGAAGTGGATTTACAAACCTGACTTTAGGCATTTCTGCTTGAAAACTCTGGAATCCATTCATGAAGCTCTTCACCACGTATTTTAATAAGCATCATATGCAGAGAAGAGCTGCAGGACTGAAGTTTGATTGTTTAATTTGCTTAGTGCTTATAAAGATACAGGTGCCAACAGTGAATTTTATGGCTGTTACTAAAATTCCAAGAAATAGTAAGGACTTAGTCCTGTGGCATGGCTGTATTTTTCACTTGGGAGAATCCCACCCACAAGCCCTGCAGTCCAGCAGAATGACTTCACAGAATATTGCTTGGACTGCTGGAGTGTTTGCTCTTCAGTGCAGCAATTCAAGGCTAATTACAGCATTGATTCCTGATGGCTGCCAATAATTTTGCTACTGGGAAAGGAAATAACTATCTGGGAGGATTCTTGGGCTCATTAACCATCCAGTGGGGCATGTCATTTGGGTCTAGGATAGCACAACTATCCTATAGGTTCTAACAGCTGTAAAACTTGAAAACTGATGCTTTGAACAAAGGATACTTAGAATGTTGAGGTGACTAACACCTTCAAAATCTTCCTGTTGCTAAGACTGGGTTACTCATAAAATCCAAGAGAACTACATCACTTCCCACAGTGAGACCTCAACACTTATTTCCCATTGGGATGCCTTTAAAACAATAGACAACACTGCCAAGTCTTGTTCAGTATGGATATGGAGAGAGAGAGCCGGTCTAGATGACATCTCATTTGGGTCAGGACCAGGAGAAAGTTTCTTCAATTCTACCAACTGTTGATCAGGCAAAACAGTGGTGTATGAAGCAAAAGGGAGGCTTTACATGCTTGGCAGGTGATTGTTCTCCTTGCCCTTGCCAGAGGGGCTATGGTTCAAGGAGAGCCAAAATGTCACCAGAAGATTCCCTTGCTGTTAAGAAGAAAATCTATCAGCACAAAAGGTGTTTTTCACCTACCTCATGATGGGTAGGAAGGTAAGAGTCCTCCTGTGAAAGTGCTTAGTCAACTCCTACACCTCCCCTAAATGGTGAAACTAGGACCCCTTCCTACAAAATGGAACAACAGACTAATGTCCCCAGGACTAATAGGGATGTGACAGAGGTTGCATGGAGGGACATCAGTTACACAAATGACCTTCCATCCCAAAGCTTCACCCTGATGCCTTTCCATCCACCCTGTTTCCCACAAACTCTGCCTATTTTTACATTAATTCTCCCCTCTACTACAGCTAACCCATGCCATAAAAGACTACTTGTGCCCCAAAACTTCTTATTGTAGACTAAGATTTGATTCATTTCTTTCCTCATTTAGAATACTTTAAAAACAAATGTGTAGCAGAGGGGAGCTTCAGTACATCAATGAATTCCATTTTCAGCAAAGCCTTTTTTCTGCATAAAAAAGAGTGTGCCAATAAACTATGATTTATATGCGTGTCATTCTCATGCCTCAAATAGCAGTGATGCCAACATTTTATAGGTTTTTACTTCTTTTAAAAACTCTGGACAATCAATGCTTTGTTCAAAATGTTTTATAAACAAGATGGAATTTACATCAGTGACTACTTCTAATAGGCACTTGAACTGACTTCAGAACAAGAGAATTTTTTGAAAGTCAGCAGTAGGAGTTATATAGGCTGGAACAATTTCTAGCATATGACTGAAAATTGTGTTTGCTTTTTTAAATGCTGTTTTAAAAAAAAAAATTTTTTTCTTTAATCTAGAAACCCAGCTAGGCTGTTTTGGGTAAAACAAAAAAAAAAAAAGTAAAAACAGGTTATTTTTTTTGTATTCACATTCAGTGAGTAACAGTTTCCTAAACCACTGTTTTTAGACATGGTAATCTATTTAAAACAAGATGATTTCATTGAATTCAAACTGAAGAGGATCCTAGTTTTAACTGAGACACTGGTATATATGGTATATAAATTTACCACACTCTGTATGCTTTAAAATCAAATTAACAATAAATGAATAAATGAGAACATTAGAAATGTTTAAAAAAGAAATTCTAAAGTCCTTTGCTGATCATTTTCTTGCTGACCTTCCTTGCTTACAAATTGTATCTTTTACTCTGTCATTTTTAGATCTGGGCTTTCTACCTTCAAAGATTTTATGCTAAATTTATAATTGTGTATTTATTAATGTAGTAATTTGTAGTAATCTGTTCTTATTTTTAAGCATATAACTTTTCCTTGCATCAACTTCTTAGGCTTTATCTTTCCTTCTAAAAGTGGCTTTGTTTTGTATTTTATTTTTGTATTTTATTTAATTTTTCTTCTGGTTTTGTCAGACAGAGTTAAATACTGCTGTAGCGTTATTTTCCTTGGGATTTTAATGTAGATAAATGAAAACTGAAAAGAGGAGCCATGTTTTTAATGCAAATGTTTTTTTTACAAAGGTGCAAGTTAAATATCCCTCATTCTCAGGCAATACCCACACAAGGAGAAGAGGTTCCTTCTCACCATGTACTGACTGGCATGAATTACCTAACTTCACTTCTACAACTGTTTTTGCTAACAGACAGAAACCTGAGCTATGGTAAGCATCTGTCCAGAGGTGAATACTTGCATACTTTGCTCATTTACCTATTAGTGTTTGTAAATATATGAAGATCACAACCTATGCCTTTTCTTTACCACGGTTTTGTGTTTGCTGCTTAGCACTTCTTAGTTACAAGAGGAAACAGCCCTGTTCATGCTGTAATGTGGAAATAAATAGCTTTGAGTCCACAGCTGGTCAGAAGATTCTTGCCTAGACATGTGGGCAAGAGTAGGACATCTTTGGGTCAGGTCTCTTCTGCAAATGCAAAGCACACCCTAAGCACATCATCTGATTTGTTCTATTAATGAGGAGGAGGAGTGAATAATTGCAAGACAAACAAGCAGCAGTACTAATTTACTATCACTGGCATTGCTGGCATATGTTTGACCCAGTGAAGAATTCATACACATAGGTCAGCAGGAGTCACACTACTCCCTCATCTGTTTATGTCTCACTGTAAATAAGGTGCACTACTGCTGCCAGGGCAGCTGCAGTGGGTATCAGACCCCTCTTCCTTCAGTCATCAGGCCCTGTACCTGCTTACCTGCCTGTCCCTGTGCCCTCAGGAACCCTGTCATGGGCCTGTTATAGTCACTACTAATACACTGCTCCAGAATTCTAAATTCTAAATTTACACACACACACACACCCTTTTTAAATTAAATAAAATATAATCCTTAGTTCTAAAATTAAATCTATTCCTCAAAATGGACATAGTGTGCCCTATTTTTTTCCCCAACAGAGGGCTTGTTCTCCCTCTCCTGCAGGTATCACAATTACTGGGATTCCTTTCCTTCCCTCAGAGCTCTCATTGCCGCCAGAGCAGTGCAGCTGCGAAGTCCCGCAGCCTCTCCCCATTCACTTCTTATATTTGAAATAGGGAATATTTTAAATAGTTAGAATATTTTAAATTGTAGGTCCCAGTTCAGGGAAGCACTTGATAGCAGGAACACTATGCACATGCTTGGCATTCATCTTGGCCTCTCAAGAGCAATTTTTGAGATAGGTAAATTCACCTGACTTCAGTTTACTAAGAGAAACTCTTCAAGCTTATGGACAAAAAGATATCAATTCAAGCATTCTGACTTTTTTTTTTTTTTTTTTTTTTTAGCAATCTCAGTGCTTCAGTTTCCACATCTACTTTTTTATAAAATTCCAATTCACTGTCTCTATTTTTTTATTAGTTATTAAATAAATTTACCTGGTAGTGGGTTCTTTGGGTTTCCCAGGGTATCCCAGAAGACTACAGGCTGATGAATAAATGTAGACCAACCAGCTAATTAAAATGTCACTTCAGCTAGGCAGGGTCATCAAACATGTAAGCTATTGCATTCTCTGTTGGGTGATTTACTAAAATATCCCATGACCAAAAAATGGCCTAAATCAGATTATTATTTCTTGTTTAAAGCCCTCACAGACTGCATTACAAGGACAGCAAAAGGACCACTTCTTTCAATATATCCAATATTTTGGGTATGAACATGAATTTTTGGCACTTAAAAGAACTATTTTCATCACTTTCCAGAATCAGCTGTGCTACAGATTTCTGAATCCACAAGCAGATCTTTGTTTTCTGCTAACAGCATCAACTGGTTTGATGAGCCAAGACTTGCCAATCCCAGTGCTAAAAATGTTGTGCAAATGATATGTACAAGCATAAAAATAGTTGCTTGGTATCAGAATTGGCCTGAATGTTCCACTATTTCTTTTTGTTCCCCCCCCCCCCCCAGTTTTTTTTGTGAGTTCCTTATAGATTGAAGGGGTGACCTTGTGCCACACTCAAGAAGACTAAAAGCCCAGCAATTTTGTAATGATTGAAGGTCTTTTGTTAAAAAGAAACAAACCATGGCAGATTTGTTGTCCAGAACTGTGGCCTGGATGCTACACAGCAAAGAACATCTGCTCTAACACCCCACCTAAGGTTCTGCTGTGCATCTCCAAGTATAAATGCCAAGGTTAAGTGTAAATGCCAAGGGTAAGTGTAAAGACCATGAATAAAACCAACTACTAACATACTCTAGGAGTGTGTAGGCCTGCTCAGTGTGAGGGGCTGTGTGGTGGCAGTTCACAGAAATCATCCCTACCACTTAGATCCTCCTGGGCAGTTTGCTGGAGTCACATCCTTCCCGTGAGGGAAACGATCCTGCAAGCATCTGCAAATAAAATCCTTTATGCATGAACTTGTCAGCTTCCCTGAGGAGGCTGCCATGAGGTTTAGAGCACAGCCCATGGCACAGGCTCTCGCACAGTATATGTAGGCCCAACCACGAGCTCCAGCAGGCCCAGGACATTGCCAGTAAGCAAATCCACCTACACCGAGAAAACCCACCAGCGAAAATCAAGAGATTTGTCTTCTACAGAGATTTCCTAGCACATTCCAGAGATCTGGATTCATTCCATTGTCCTGCAAGTTCCCCCAGACTGGGTTACAACAACTGCTGGGCAGGGCTGCGGGGCACGGCAGGAGCGCAGGGGGAATGCAGCGGCTGTCACTCTATCTGGGCAGGATGCACGGCAACGGGGAGCTGCGGGCACAATGTCACGGAGAAGGCTGCCTCCCGCTCCCACCCCTCCATCGCAGGAATGTAATGTTACTTCACTTGAAGCGCTGCCAGGGAGACAGCGGGGACACCCAGCGGCTCCACCCAGTCTAACCAGATCCTCAGCTCTGAAATGAAGGATTGCCACTGCAGAGAAAGCAGCCCTCCTGCCTTCAGAAAAAAATGATAAAATGAGGAACAGCACATCTCCTTGCGTGTTCCCCTCTGCTCGCGGCTGGAAGCAGGACTCTCCCCACCAAGCCCTGAAATTCTGGTCTCACTGCCTGCTTCTGGGGGATGGAGACAAAGGACTAGTCTGTGGAATGAAGATAAAGATTTTGCTGCTAAAGGGCTTTAACAGGCCTTATTATCTGCAGGATGCTATCAGAACCAGCTTGGCCTGTGTTTAAGCTATACTCCCACCTTTGTTTTGCACTTGGTTTGGTAATGCCCCCTGTCACTGGGCTGCATACTTGTGCTGTGATGGATGTAACTCAGACTTTGAGGCCAAAAGCAGGGGCTCCTATCACAGCTGAGCTAAAAGAGCAGCTACTCTCAAATAAACAACGTGTGAATAGTTTCCTTCCATTCAAGGCACGAAAAAGATGTTTTGATTCAGCGCCTTGGTATGTTAAGCTGCCCTTGTCGGTGGTTAGAGTACTTCATTAAAAACCTTCAAATCATCTCGTCTCAAAACCTTCTAAAAACAAAAAAATACATGTAAGTTACAATCATCAGGCTCCTCGCCAGGCCAGAGACCTGTTCATGAAGTCAGCTCTTGCTTTTATCAGAAGGGATGGTATTCTGCTCTGCAAAGTACATCCAAGTGGAGAAATGTCTAGGGAATTAAGGTTTCTTACAGCCCATACTGAGCTCATTAGGATTTTACAGGGCTTATTCTACAGGTTGATGAATATCAGGGAAGATGTGGAAGAGCACTGGCAACTAAGAACACTACCATAAACACTACCATAAAAAGAGAAACTAAGAGCCCCCAGATGAAAAGGGGAGTGAATGGCTTTCCTGTGAGTGTGTGTTCGCTGATAAACCCTGCCCACAGATTTAAAACTATTAGAAGTATGCCCGCTCACACTTCACAAGAGGAGCAAAACCTTTAATGAGACTGATCAGAAAAGAGCTTTATATTTTTACAGTGATAGGAAAAATAAACTTTAAATAGACTCCATAGGACACTTCAGAGCATGAGGATAAATCACTATGATGAGGACCTGCACAGCCTTTCTCATCTTGAGTCATTTTAGAACATGAAAAGCAGAGGGGGTGTTGTTTTGTTTTGGTTTTTTTCCAAACCTTTTATTTCTTTTTTTTTCAGTTTTCAAATTGAAATTTCCCAGACCCTGGGCTAATAAGTTTCAATAATTTTTTTGTTACGTGGTTATATAGGAAATGGAATTCAGCCAGATTCACATAAGTCTTCTAGTACAAGAATAAAATATTTGCCAAAATATTTTGTCAGTCCAATATTTCATCTTTGGCTAAAAAAGAATCATGTTTCATAGGAGTAAAAGAGTCCTTGAAAAGAAGCTCTCAACCAAAGTTTGTTGTGAGAACATGATTCGAATGGTGTCTAATAAGTGGTTTATATATGACTTCATCTCTCATGGTCCACCCCTTCTGTCACTTGGTAAAACACTGCAAGTGGCAAAGTAGTGGAAAAGGCAGCCGGAGAAATGCTCGTGGTGCCCACCAGATGACCAGAGGTTCACTGCTGTTTCTCCCTACTCAATGGTTCTGTCCCAAAAGTCTAAGTTCTGTATCATCTCATTGTTTGAGTCTGACAATTGCCTGGTGGGTAGGGGTAACGTCCCCACCTGCATCTGTATGTTTACTTGTCTTGGGAAAGAATTTTCCCCTCTCTCAAGTTTTATGTGACACAATGGGTTCCTAGTGTGTGTTTTTCCTTCCTGCACAAAATCCCACAATGTTATGGTGCATGATAATTGTGAGGATGGTGTGACATTAGGACCATCTCTCGTAATTGGCAGTTGTGATCTTTTCCCAGGACTGCAGGAATTCTCTTCTCACACAGTCAGTAACAGAAGGGAGTCACTTTTTAGCAATTTTTATGTATATCCTAGCTCCTGGAGTGAAACAATTTGCTTACCACCCTCCAGCCAAATAAAGCAATAAAGACGGTCTAATCCACTGTGATCCTCAACGGTTTTATCTCCTGGAACTCTCAACAATTTTATCTCTTGGGATATACTGCTTTTACTTATGATTCTCTGCCAGTGTGGTACATCATTGCATGGATACCCAGCTAAAATCTCCCATAGTGTCACTGTCCATCTGGATGGTCTGGATTTCAAGGACTTCAGAGGCATGTTACAAATGATGTGTTCTCACTTGCTTACCAGCTTCAGAAACCCTAACAGGAACTGCCCTGCAGTTATGTGGTTATCTGATATGATGATTAGGCATGCTGTAGCATTTTTCACTTAAAAGAAATGCCTTCACTAGGCTTTGAAAAGTGAAGGCAAAGCTGCTTTCCTCCCAGAGCAAGAGCCAGTTGATTCCTCCTATCCTCCCTTTTAGCTTGATGTGAACTCAGCTCCTATCATGACTTGCCTAGAAGCAGAGGCAGGTGAGTGCCTCTTGCAGATAAGGCCCATAAAGCTCATACATATTAACCTTCCCACATTCCTTCTCTTCCTTCTCCTTGCTGATTCACCTCCCCAAGCATCCAGGCTTCTCCCTGAACTGATTTCCTGTTCCACTGACAAAAGACAGCCCTGCTCAGATTTAGAAATTAATCAAATGAATACATTTATTTAAAATGATTGTTCTGCCCATGTAGACTTGATTGGCAGCCCTGGAGGCTGAATTTTGCTGGCTGCAGAGTCAGTATAGCTTGAGGACCTGTAGCTCTAGCCCCAGGTTGTCCCAAGAGGTAGCCTAGTACTGATCCAGAGAGGCAGCAAAGGAAGTTGATTGCTTGCCCTCTCTCTGGCACATTAAAGGAGGATGCTAATTCTTGGTGCTTTTGGTGTAGAGCACATTTTCCCCTTAAGAATAGGTTTTAAGGATAAGAACAAAGGATCTATTAACATTATGCAAAAAGCCCAAAGCAGGCTTTATATAAATGGCACTTAACAGTCCAAATTAGAAAAAAAATTTTTTAGCCCAAACTCTTCAAAAGCACTGCTTTAGGAACATCACTATTAACACACATATATATACATACATACATACAGATATATAATTTTTTTTCACATTAAAGATCCATACCATCTAGGAAGATTTTTCATTTCTCTTTGCTTGACTGATAAAATTCAGTGCAGAATTAATTCCCTGATGTAGCAAGATTAATGGAGAAATGTTGCTTTGCACGTTCCTCTGGTATGCTGGGCATAGCCCCTCTTGAAACAGGAATGCAGCAAAAACACTGTAGCTTTTCCACAACCTTTTATGGGGGCTTTTATATAAATATCTGCTCTTGGAAACAGGTTTTCAGTTTCAGAGAAAGTTCCCTGGGCAACTTGTTCAGATGTAAATCACCACAGAAGAAAATATCTTTTAAGTTTTTAAATTCCTTAATGTATATGTCACACAAGAGATATGGGATAAAGGTGACAGAAAATTATTATGGGAAAATGTTTTACATCAAAGATAAAGCTAGCAGTTCCCTCACTTTGCTAAGATAAAAATCTTTTCTGTCAATAAACAGTGATGGTAGCAAAGTAGTATTTGGCACAGCTCACTTTCTCTTATTTTCATGTGGTGTAAGAGAGTTCCTTTAAAATCAGAGAGAATTTCTGGATGCACTCTGTGGGTTTACAAATACATAAAAGCTCATTTACAGATAAATTCAATCAAATAAAGAAGTTAATTAGTATAGTTCTGGTCATATAATGTAATTAAAATCTGAATAAGTGGGCTATAAACTTGGTTTTCAGCCCAAGAAAAGCCAGATTTCAAAAGAATTCAATAGGTGGCCTACCAAATTCTTCTCAAAAATAAAGTTTTGTTTCAGTTGCTATTTACTTGTCTTTTGAACATCTTTCCCCAGCAGAGGTATAACTTGCCCTGGCATTTTCTAAACGTGCAGTTGCATAAATAATTTTGCAAATCATATTTGTGAACTTACTCTTCATTGTTTAATATTAGAAATAATCAATTATATGAGGCTGAAAAACACTGGAATATTAAGTGTATGTTAGGTTATAGAATGAAAATTGAAGATTAAAAATTATTTTTGCATTATATTTTTGAAAAACAAATATTTTTTAAAATTTACTCTTTGCATATGGTTTTTAAGTGCTCATTTCCCTCTCCAGGTCATCCATCTAGCAAGCACTGAAGCACCCAAAAATAACAAACCAGCATGCTCACCTAGTAGATTAGAGGAAAACACAGTACAGCTAAGGAAACAGATTTAATTTTTATGTTTCACAGAGGCTAGTATAAACAACAGGGAGAACCCCTTTTTTTAAAGACCTATTGCTCCAGTCCTGGATTTCTGTTTGATGAAAGACAAAAAGAGCAAGAAAGTAGCTACAATGCAGTTCACTGGTGTAGTAACTGGTGAATGAACAGAGATGGGTGGAGTTGTTTGAAAGCACTAAAAGGACTATTTATTGGATTTGGTATCAGCTCTCGGGCTGATTCACAAGTTTCAAACATTGTGAACCTCTCTTTTATCAGCAAATAATGAGATCTTCTGGAAACTAGTAACTGTTTCTTTATCATTTGGTCTATGCATACACAGGTTAAATATTTTTTAACTCCTTTAAAAGAGGAGATATTCTTTTTGAAGGGATGCAGTAACATTTTTCCTGATGAGCAGCTGTGCTAGATTCAGACTAATGCATAAGGGAGAGAAAATTACATTTTGCCCTTTAGCTAGATGAAGGGGTCTCCTGAAATCAACAGCCTTGTACCAATGCAAAGCTAGGACAAGGCAAAGGAAGATCCCATGGTACCAGTTACAGTCCTTGAGATCTACAACAAGGAGGTGGAGCTGGTTCTTCTCTCAGGTGGCTTCTTCAGAGTAATTTATATCTGTGCAGCTGTAGGACAACCCAGCAGCTTGCAGACTGGCAATGACTGCTGTGATTTGCAGAGCTCTGGAGAGTTTGAGTGCAAGGGTGTAGAATGGGTGGCACTTGGAGATGCCCCTCAGTCCATCTGTAGTTTTTTCTGCACATTCTTGCAAAGAGTGTTTTAAAACCAATGGTGTTTTACTACTTATGGTCTCTCACACCCTGACTCACCCAGCAGCCCCAGTGAGGGCTCAGCTCTCTGTCTCTGAGCTGTGGTTCATTATGTGCAGCAGAGAGAGAATTTCTCTCTCCCAAGAAAGGTGCATTTGCATTCCTTGCCCCACCACCATACCCATACTGTCAAGGGAGCCAGAAAAGAAGAAAAATTGCTACAGTGAGGTTGTCCTGTCTGCTGTTTACAAGGTTGAATAATTTTCCCTTTACCATCAACAAACAAAACCACCACCACCCTCTTAATGTAACCTTTTTCAATACTGCAGTCCCAAAGTTCCCCATGAACTGAGATTTCAATAACGTTTTAGCAATGGCTGAAATATTTGCTTTTGCATAGTGCTGTTGGGGTCAGTTTTGGCAGCATTCTGCAGCCCCACTAAGTGCAGAACTTGTTTTTCCTTCATTACAAATACTTTGAACACTACTTAGTCATGCTTTGAACACTGCTATGGGGAGTCTGACCACAAGGGAGTAAAGGAAACAGAAAAGAGCTGGGCTAATTTTTGAAAGAGACAAGTACTCCTGTCTTCCAAGAAGCTAAGTGTATGGCATCTTTCAGTGCAGGGCTTGATACAGTTGGACACAGACAGGAAAAGGTCAAAGAAAATCCATATGCAGACCAGGTAAGTCCTAATTCAACAATTGCTAAATGAAAACCAGGTCCTTTTACACTTAAACACCAGGTAAACCTACACTGGTAAAATTATCTCAAAAGACTTTGAAAAGACACCAGGGACAGTGTCTCACGTGTGGGACCCAGAACCACCAACACAAAGCAAAGCACAGCAAGAAGGGTCAGGCCTCAAATGTGGATCTCCTGGGGCATATTCTTCTGCTTATGGGTCTGGTTAGGAGAAAGAGCTCTTAGTTTTTGGAATGCAGCCTGGTCAACACTTGGTGCTTGATCTTATTCTCGATCCTTGGACTTCAACTGCTCATTCTCAGAGGGCCTCTGCACTCAGGTGCAAAGTACATTATTATTGCAGGATTATTCTCTTGCAGGTGCAACCACTTCTCCAGCTGAAGGCTTCTGAACTGGAAGGTATTAGAAGGCTCTGAGGGTTTCTTGTACACATGTGGATATTACTTATAAACCACTCTGCACAACTCTGCAGCAGTAAGGGTCACTGCACAGGTATACATCTGAGGTCTGAAGAGAGAGGTCTGAACATATCTAAACAATTTCTAGGGAAGTTTAAGCTCTCCTTGCTGAGCAGTGCCAGCTCAGGGATGCTGAAATACACATTTTTCATGCATGTGTTTTTTATTAAATGCGGTTGTCAAAAAAGATGAGGGCCCAAGTTCCTGAAAAGGTGCAGCGAAGATAAATGGTTGCAAGTAAGCATTAAAAGGAGTGTGGCTACTCTGCCTAGACTAAAATCACTTGTGTAGAGCCTTCAGTGCACCCTTTAAACGAGCTGTCTGAGGGACTAGTAGCTGTCTAGCTGTGGGACTACAGTGAACATCAGTACCAATGCAGCCACTTTCCCAAGGAAGTCAGTACTTGCTGCACAAGCTGCTCAGACCCATCCCCAGCTCAGCTGGATGACACCAACTCTGCACAAGCTGCACCTCCCTGGTGCTGCAGAGGCACATCTGGAGATTCTCTTTACCTAAGCCTGGCTCTCCTGCCATGCTGCAGTCAATGTTTTCCAAGTGTGCTGGCAGTGAACTTAAATCATCTACTGCAATCTGGCAATGCCAACCTCTAATCACTTTGCTGCAGTAAAATTATGGAGATGAAAACAGCGAAGGCAAAGTGAGCACTTGTTTGCTTGATGATAATTTTCCTCTTAGTCAATAGATGGAAATTCAAATTTGTACTCTGATAAAATGCATATTCTGAAGGATTTCAGCTGGATTTATACCGGTGCAATAGGTGAGTTTGGCTTGTAATGTTCAGGTGACAACATCAGTTAACAGACTTGCTTATTTCTCTGGGTTTTCTATGAAGTTCCTGTTCAAGAAGTAGAATAGCCTAAGAACGATGCAGTTCTGGGGCAACAGTGTACCACATAAATTAAGCTAACTCTGGGTAATATCATAAAAAAATATGTGTTTATAGCTTCATGCCAGTTTCTGACTAATGCTTTTGTTTGTTGCTATAGCAAACCACACATGAAAATGATAGCCAAAAGCATGTTTATGACTAACCTTAGCTCTCTGGGGATTGAAAATATGGAATAAAAAAACCGCCACAACACACAATGTGAGGAGAACATGATAGGAAACACCTTTTTTGGCGTGAGCTACTGTGAACATTAGAAGTGAAGAACATCATGAGTGGAAAACATTAGGAAATGGGAACTGTGGGAATAACCGGCTTTAACCCACAGTGCTTCGGATTGAGCCTTTATTGCACATTGCCAAGTTGCCTCTGCAGGGCTTAGAGAACATTGCAGGAAGTCCTGGCTAAGTCTTAAGGAGGGATTTAAGCCTCAGAAGTCTGGAGAAGCTTTGGATCACACTTCAAAACATTCAGACTACTTTACTTGAGGTGATTTTTACACTCTGCCTTGACACCCAGGAAACTGCTATTCTCTTAATTAATTCCTACTACAATTTCTACTTTGGTAGCTTCCAAGAGCCTGTCCCAAGACTGACACCTCATTACACTGTACAATACCACTGTGGTGCCCAAGGAGCTCTCTGTCAGACTACTGGAAGAGGAAAAGGGAGAGAAGGATGGAGAGAGGGAGGGTGGGAGGCAGAGACAGAGAGGGGATGGGACTGCACCACCCACCCCATCAGAGGTTGAACTTGCACCCCAGTTCACTTGACTAAATCAGGTTGCCAAAGAAGTTACTGTGGGAAGGAGAATACACTATGTACCTTGCAAAGGAGAGAAAATCAATACAGCCAAATTGATTCCTAAACTAGGACAGCTTGCAACAAAGCTACATTATGTCAGACAAAATTTGTATCAGTGTTGCCCTGTTATTCTTAATAACCTCATTCTTTCTGGAGTGAAAAAATAAGAATAATAAAGGGGAGTATTACTGTGTAGTGTATAGGTCAGTTTCTATCAATATTTTCTATTGATACCAATTAGTCTGGTTCTGGCCTGCATATTGCATCTTTATTCACAGATTTGTGCTGTGCATAAAGGCATAAGATTATCACAATTCATGGCAAGTTCTTCCATCATTTATTCCAACACTCAGTAGAGAGTCTTGAAATCATATACAACTTTGTGAAGAGAGAGGTCTGGCCAAGCTTTGGTGTTCCAGGTATTTCCATGGCAGTATTCATGACAGACATCTTGACCTACCACTAGGTTAAACAGGACAGTGATATAAATGGAAGATCACAGAAGTACTGAAATTTCATTTTATGCCTACTCAAGCCCCCATTGGCCTCAATAAAACTGATATACGTCATGCTACATCGTATTAATTTTGGAATTCTGACTGATATGGCCTGAGATCAGCTCTCTCTTTTCTTTCACATGCCTTTTCAGTTCTTCATATTTGGCAGAAAATGTGTCTTATAGAAAAAAAAAGCAAAAAAAAGCTGCCAGGCTTCTTTCCCTCAAATTGAGAAGCTGAAAATAGCTTTGGGTACTGGAAGCAAAATACAGAGACTTATTTCAAAACAGCTACCTCATTTCCTGTGACTTTTTTCTCTCAAAGAGCATAACTATCCCTCTTGCACCCTCTAGGGTATCGATCACCCAGACAGGAGTGCCTGGCAGGTATCAACATCCAGCTTGGCAGTGGCAGCTTTTGGTCACGGTCACCAAGAAAGTCCCTGCACCTGCTCAGAGCACAGGGCACAAGCAGGTGAGCTCTCCCTGCCTCCCAGAAAGGAAGGTAGCAACACCGACTTGCAGAAAGTCACAAAGCAAGTTGGCAGCAGAGCCAGCAATAAATACAATCCAGATGTCGTGGATTCCACCTCCTCCCTGCACCATGCTGCCTCTCTTAGCTCAATGCTGGAAGGAAATGTTTTACATTGACTCATCCCTCCTTTTCCTTTGTCAGTAGAAATTAAAGCAGACATCTGACTGCCTGAGCCTTGAATGCTCCGATGGTTTCCAAGGCTTGCAGTGAAGTCAGCCAACATTTCTATTGAATCCAGCCCGAATGGACAACTAAAAGTGGATTCTTTGCCAACTAGCCTATGAGTGCAAAATTCATCTAAGTATGTAGAAAAATAAAAATAAAAAAGTATGTAGAAAAAAAAAAGTAATACTAATATGTAGATGCGCACTGTATAAACATACATAACTTTGCAAAGAAGCACCAATTACAAAAATACAAACACACTACTGTAACTCAGTACAACAATGAATAGATCTGCCACTGTTAAAAATATTTTTTTTTTCTAAGTTTTGAAACTAGTCTCTATACTTCCTTACTGTGTTGAAAGGTGGGGAAGTCTATCAGGATGGTTCCTGCATCGAATTCACTCAAGTCTGCTTAAGGAATGACATCTAATTAAAAGCAATTTTCCTTTAATTTCTTTTGTGAACAGAACAACCAAATATTTAAGATTTGCTCGTTAAGCTATCTAACGGTGTCTGTGTGCAGGACCACTTCCATGCATTTTTCAAGAGTGATGTAAATCTCATTTCCATGGGAGTACGTCATGTTCTGTCAACAAAATATCCTTACTGCTGTCAGCCCAAGGTGAGTCCAGATCTCTGAGCAGTTGAACACACTCTTATTTGCCTTTTTTTCCAGCCTCAAGGTGGAAGCCACTTCATTTTTCCTGCCTGTCATCATAAAAACCCAACTGGGAGCTGTAGGAGTTGTGCTGCTGTTGCTATAGCTCCATTGCCAATGTGCTGCTTTGGCTACCAAAGGGTGCATCAAGGGAGCAGGGCAAAACCGAAAAGAAATGCAGCATTTCCCATTGTATCCTTCGCTCCCTGGAACACACAATGGGTGTGACACTGGAGACAAAAACTTAAAACAGCTGTAGGTTGCCTAAAATACATGGTTCCTTTTTGCAGACCTCCCTCATTTTTCTTGACTAGAAAACAAACGTAGGTGTTAAGGGAAAGATGTTGCATACAGGTCTCTAAGGAGAAGTCTCCATCCCTCTGCAGGACAGCAGCAGGAGGTCCCACAGGTAGCAGATCAGTGCTCATGTGCAGTCACACTACCTGCCTGCACCATGAACACTTTGCAGGAACTCACATGCTGGATAATTGCATCCACAGCATTGCCCCAGCTAATGGGGATTTATTATGACTGAGAATTTCTGAGATCTTGACAATGAAACAAACCAAAACTCAATCAAAAAAAAAAAAAAAAAAGCCTTCTTTCTTCCTCTGTAAAATTGTTCCCACTATTTCCTCATTACTGCCACCTCTGTTTTGCTTGATTAGCTTGACACAAAGCTTGTAACTCCTCCGAGGCACATCCGGGTAGGTGCCTATATATCACTTAACACACTGGGGACCTTAACCTGACATCAGACTGCCACAGCAAAAAATGACATGAACAAGACTTGACAAATATGGCTGGGTTGTGTCATTTTTCTGCAAAATTTGACTGATTCGAGTGTGCCTTGGTCACAGAGACACTGCCTTCTGCAAAGCCTCTGCAAAGCAGGAAACTTCTCAGAGTTATTGCAGCCATGTGAAGGACTCTGCTCCTTGCTGCTATTTGCCAGTCCCAGCTCCCTTTCCTGGAGCACACAGGCTCTGGCTGGCTTTGCACGTGGTTCCAAGTGTGTCCAAGAGCCAAAGCTTTATCAGAATCTATCTCTGCCTCCTCACAAGAGTGGAGCTAGTGGAGGAGTTAGCGTGGTCTGTTTGTGCTGGTGAGACAACCAGCTCCTGTTTTGGATTAGTGGGTGATGGCTTTCCCTCCCTCTCTGTCCCTTATTTGGCACGTAAAAGAGAAGGATTTGAAGGAATTAGAAAACACTCGTTTTCATGGATTTTTTTACCGCTTTTACCCTCCCTCTGCTCTGGTGCAAATGAAAGCCCCAGGCTCACAGGCTGTATCCATCTGTGCTGCCCAGGGGCCTGATTTTTGTCAGCCCAGGCTATGAAATAACAGCGTGACAGTGGAGAGGTGTTCCTGCCACACCTGAATTTGCCAGAAGCTCCCTACACAGAGGACTGCTGGCAGAAGACCAGTTTTCAATGCATGTCACAGCTTGGGAGAGCGTTGCAAAAGCTTCTGCTTCCCTATCACATGGCTGGGTGCAGAGCTGCTGACTCCAACCCCCGTTTTTCAAAGCAGGGCTGAGGCTGAACATGAACTAGCAATGAGCCCCAAACACAAAGGAGTGCAAGTGAAGTAATAAAACACACTTGAGAGTGGTGGGGGCTGCAGGGTCACCAAGAACACCCCAAACACCCTGCCCACTGCTGTGTGGCTCGCTGCATACAGGCTCCACAGTGCCTGGGTCTGATGCAGCATCTACAAGTTGTTTCCCCTGGGCTAAAAAGGCTGTGGTTGCCCATATGGGTGAGAAAGGGGTTTTGCTGCATGGGGTTGTCTCATCAGTCTACATCTGTGGAGTTCTTGCCATTCTGGGATGTTGTATTTTCCAAGACTCTCTGAACAACTTGGCCTCTGAATGGACACACCCTGTGCCAAGTCCACATCATATCCCATTTGCCACACACCAGCCCATGCCCCCAGACCTGCTGTGCTCACCATCATCATCATCAGCAGCAGATGAATGATGTTCCAGGTCTCTGGGACAAGCCCCATGGACTAGGGCTGGCCCACATGGTTGAGATGTGATCCGTTCTGCAGGACCGTGACTGTTTATCCACAACAGAAAAGCAGAAAAAGGGAGAAAGGGAGACACGGAGGGAGAAGCATGGTTCAGAGCTTTTAGGAAAAAGTGCAGTCGACAGTTTGCTTGAGCTCCCTGGAGACTCCTGACAGCTGCTGGGATCTCCTCACCATGAGACCTAGGGATGATTTGTTTTTACATGCTCTGAGCACCCTGCTTTCTTTCTAAGAAACAAACTGGTATATTTAGTTTACATTAATTCTTGATCTTATCTCCAAGTGCTGGGCTTATTCTCTGGGCTTTAAGGTTTATTTAGAATAAATAAGGTTCATATACTTGGCTGGTGAGGCATGCAATGCATACATTATAATTATGTAACTAATGTGCTAACCTCTGTAATGAGCTTTCCTGGCATAACCCTGTGCAGTTATCCAAAAGCTTCTTTTTTACCTCTGAGGAAGGACAGTTTAAAAAAGAAAATAATGATTTCTCCTGCTATCTTTATCCGAACCATTTCATTCACAGATTCCTGTTAGAGTGACTGAAGCAGTTGTAAAATCCACTGTGGACATATAATCCAAATACAGAAGTAAGATCACAGTGCCATTACTAAGAGTATTCCTTTTGTTCAGTGTGGGTCCTGCCTCCATCCAGCTCTGTAAGTTATTGAAATGTCTTTATATAAATACCTGTGTGTGAAATACCTTTCAAAATTCTGTTTTACACAACTTACGCAGTCAATAATTTTGCAGCCAAACACATGCCCCCAAAAAAGTGATAGCAGAGCCTTGGAATGTATTACCCTTCATGGACACTCAAGCACTGTCTGTGCATAGGAAGCCTGATTAATAAGTTAGCATCACAACTGCACACATCATTTCTCTTTGTAAGCATCCATCACCATGAATACAAATGCCAGATGTAGTCATTCACCTGTGAAAATGCTGTTTGCTGCCAAAATGGAATCTGGATAACTGGTTATTTTAATTAGTCACTGAGTTGTGTGAACTATTTGCTGTGCAAATAAATTTTTTTTCTCATAATCAAGCCCATTATGTTAAAAAGTCAACCTGAAGGAGTGAGGACACAGTTAATATGAAAATCAATGCAACCTTTCACTTAATTATAAATCAGATGAGCTCTGGCATATATGAAAATATCTGGGATATGTTCAATGTCATTTTTGCTGTTTTTTGTCATTCTTGTAAATTATTTGCTTTTGACTGATTTAAGAAGCCAGACTAGAGAAACCTCAGCTCACACCAGGAAATACCAGCAATTGAAACCACCACCTTTCTCATTATAGTTGCATAGATATTTGGTTCCTACACCTCCCAATAAAACATTTCAAACAAAACCCCAAGCCAGCCTTTCAGATGCTTATATGGCCTGGGGTAGAGCTGCTAAACACTTTGAGGTTCATCAGAAGCTTTCTTAGTACTTTTCAGAACAGCAATGTCTAATCCCACACAGACAGTTCCCCCCTTCAGAATGTAACTCATCAGGTATCAGATAAAGAAGTTCTTGCTGTGTAGAAAAGTTGTTATTCCATTCACTATTAAACTTATTTTTGCTTCTGCATGCATGCCCTTTGACTTTCTTCTTCATGCTAAAATTTTCATTTTGGAATCCACTCCTCAAAATAATTCTTCTAAGGCTGGCTCTGTGAATTAAATGTGAATAACATGAGACGAGGAAAAGAAAAGTTCCTGCATGCACTTATTTTGAGGGAAAAGTGTCGTATCTGGATGACAGTCAAAGGGCTGGGTGCTGGGGGAAACCACACCATGAAAAAATGAAGAAATGTGGAAAGCTGAATGTCATTAACTTTCAGGGGCTGATATAGAGTATAGGGTATGTAGGAAAAATAAAGATGATTGGATTAATAAAATGTGGGATCTTTCAGGACTCACTGCAAGGTGGAAGATTTTACATCTATAACAGATGATTAAAGAATTTAGCTATGACTTGTAGAAATGGGAAGAAATAAGTGCAGCTTAAAACTTCTGCTTTTCAGTGCTGGTTGAGCGAGGCTGCAAATTTAGTGCTCTTCAAGGGGGAGGGCTGGCAGGTCAGTGGGCAGGTAGCAAGGTATGTAAAATCAGATGGCTGCCTGGTTAACAGCTGCTCCCCCAACTCTGCAAATGTCAGGCATAGCCCCCCATTACCAAAATCAAGCAGTGTTTGTCCTCTTAACTACAGAAAAGAAATAATATTTGCCCAACACTGAAGAACAGTAACCATGTCTTTGGAGTCGTGAGCATTTATCAGCAGGCTTGGAAATGATATAAACCTTATCTCCTTGTTTGTGTTTTTGAAAAACAGATAACTTTGCCCTCTGAAGACACTGATATCTTTATTGGGCAGATGAAGTGGGCTTGGTGCCTACTCTTCTTCAGGCATTTGCATTCCAGCTTCATGGAATTTCACTGGGATTTGGGCTGTTCCCTAGGCCTGGGA
Source organism: Heliangelus exortis (assembly GCF_036169615.1). Taxonomy (NCBI): domain Eukaryota; kingdom Metazoa; phylum Chordata; class Aves; order Apodiformes; family Trochilidae; genus Heliangelus; species Heliangelus exortis. The sequence continues at coordinate 8,357,984 of NC_092426.1, read as the reverse complement.
CCCATTCCCTGCAGCGCTGCCGTCTCTGTGCCATGAGAGCAGATGGGTCCCCTATCAGTTACCTTTGCTTATTTATTGCCTACATGCAATAATAACATATTTGATTTGTTCCAGCCACCCTGGACAACATGTTTGGTCAGGTCTGGATGGTGAAACCACGGGTTCCCCTTCTCTGATAGAAAACTTTAGACCCTTCTCTGCAGTAAGGCAGTGGTTACTTCCTGATATTTGGCTATCTGTAGCCTCCCTTCAGAAAGCAAAAATGTTGGTAGGAAGTAATTAGTATGTGAAAAGTTACCTCCAACCTGCAGTTTTGTTTTTCAATATAAAATAATGAATTCCAGACTTGACCTTAAAATCTGGAGATGAGCAAATGTGTGGATTCACCAAGTTTCTCTAGGTGAAACAGCAACCCTCCTGCACCAGGGCTAGACTCAGCTATGGGTCATCCAAAGGATCTGTCTTGCCACAAGAGCATTGTTTTGATTTCTGTTCCATGTAGAGAGGTGGCAACCTACTCTTGCTAGGATTTAACCTGAGCTCTGTCATGGGTTGAATCCCCTACATTGCTCCGTGCTGCTCCACCTCTTGGCTTTGGAGGGAAAACCCTGCTGGGCAGACTGGAAGTTACAGCTAAGGGAAGTGGGAAAGGCAGCAGCTGTTAAAATGATGTTGTCAGAAAAACACTTTTCTAGTGCACTAGGGCTCAGGGATGTAGCAAACTGCCTGAAAGCCAAAGCTCATCCTTGCTCATCTGCCTGTGCCAGTGCAGAGGGACAGGTCCTCTCCTTGCTCCGAACAGGGCTAAAGTTGAGGCCTTTTGCAACCTTACTGGTTTGGATTGAACTGGCAAGACAGAGCCCAGAAATACAGTGAGATTTTTTCCAGAGGTGGAAACCCTAATTTTTCCAGTGCATATTCTGCTGCTTCCTGATGTGGGGGACATTATAGAATGCAAAAATAACTAGATGTAAAAAATAGATTAAATCTATTTACTCAAGTATTTGCTCAGAATTTAGTCAGTAACTTTCACACCTTTCAAATACACTGCCTTATGTTTTGATTATTTACATCTCCTAACGTGAGGAATCCTGGAAAAAAAAAAAATCTTAAAACCCTCAGTGTTTTACACATGCACAGGATGAACTGACTTCTTTGCCCTAGTAGAAAACTCAAGAAACAAAACAAAACAACTCTCTGTGCATTCTTAGAGGTTCAAACCAAGAGAATATACATTCCTGTGGCTTCACAGAAGACATGATACTGCAGTAAGATCCCAGTGTCCTACTCCTTTCCTCACACTGACAGTGTTAAGTGCCTGTGAAGCTCTTAGCGTGGCTTCCAGGAGGAGAGTGCCTTGGAGCACAGGTTGCTGAAGCCACTGAAGGCAACAGGAGGTTAAGTCAGATCACAGCTATTCCCCTGACCGTGCATTACAGGCTGTTGGATTTTGTTTCAGTGATGAGCTTCAAGTACAGCCAAAAGCGAATAGAGGCACGTTGACCTCATAGTTGTGAATACAGACTGAGTGTCCAAGACAATTAAAAGCAGAAAATACACACCATCTCCAACCCCTGGCAAATCAGTGCTAGAAGTTACTGCTGCCCTGGCTGACTGAAGACTTTAACACCCACGGGAGAGGAGGTTGGAAGGCAGCCACCCTCAATGGATTGCTTACAAGCACTGACTGAGTCAAACCAACTTCAGTCGGAGATTTACACATGCCTCGTAATCTAATAGTAGTTTACTTTACAAGAGTGCCACACCAAAGATAGTAAAATGCAGTTTTAGCTAACAAGTCTACATGCTTCCACAGAAAAGCTACAGCCCTCATGGAACATGTCAGCACCACATGCAGATTTATAGTGTTCAGTGTATTGCTGAAGAGTTATTGTTAACTCCATTGTTATAGAGTTACTGCAATAAAGAGTTCCAGTCACACTTGTAATTTTTAAACATAGCTAATAAAACCCAATAAATTCTGAGAGGCTAAGGTATACGCTTTCCTGTGCTGTTAAACATCTGACACTTTCTCATGCTGGACTTTTGACGTGTTAGGACAGACGTGTTAGGATAGACTTCAGATGTACACTGGCTGTCGTAGGCTGCTTTTCCTCTAATTTGCTTGGATGTACCCTTATAGTTTTTCTTTATTATTGTAAGAGACATAGCAAGACAATACTTAAAAAGTTTTCCTCAGGCATGCAACAGGTGATCACGAGCTAAGTACTGTATCTCTTAAGAGCCACCTTTCAGATTTCTGGGTTTCTTCTTTTATAAATTATACAGGAAAATTGGTTTGGTTTGGTTTTTTTGAGGGATAGACTTTTGGTGTTTTCTCATGTAAGCAATGTCTTTCCCTTTTCTATCAAAGCTTTACGAACGTGTACTTTTCATTCTTTCTACAGATACAAATGCTACTTCAAATAATCTCTATTCATGTGTTCAGGAACACAAATGAAGGCATGAGGATAGGGCAAAGAACCTAGACAGGTGGACAGGAAAAATTCCTAGCATTTTGTGAACTAGCCTCAGCAGCCTTGCAGTGAACATGAACTGGATACAGCTTCTACTGACAAGGTTATGGATCTGTTTTTTAAATGTTCCAAGGTTAATCTTAGTCTCAAATACCACTACCATACAGAGATCCTACTTCCAAGTCAGTGTATTATGATAGATATATATATTGCAAATGATATCTATTGAGATATAATAACCACACAAATATAATTTCTCTAGTAGAAGCACAGATAGTATAAAAATGGAAACGTATCTACAGGGACAACAAACCCCAGAAAACTCGTAATTGTCAGAAACCAACAACTCCACAAGTAATTTGCAGTTTGAACCCTGCAGATCACTGCAACAACTGGGACTATGTACTAAACAAGGGAGAGCTTCACTATCTTTGAGATTGTATGATGGGTTAAGTATACAGACAGAGGAAGTAAGAAAAACAACATGCGTGATCTGGAATAGAGATTACTGAATGGAGGGGTGTGTGCAGGACTAAGAACCAACATCTCCCTGGAAGCTTTGGGAGGTTTAGTGCACAAGTTTGAAACCCAGGCATTAAAAAGATAGAACAGAAAATTTTAATAAAGCTGAACACATTCATTCATCCCTGATCTCACTTCTTCCCATACATAAGAAAGAGATAAAGCTTTGCACCAGGTGGGATGTGCTCTGGCTGAAGTTCTGGCCATACTTTTGCCCAGCTGTATGGCTAAACCCCCAGCGTCTCCAGGTTCCACTTAGCAGCAGCTCAGAACATTATTTCTTTACAATGAGAATGTCCAGTTTCTGTATCAAAGGACATGAAATACGCACATCCACAACTCTCTACAATTTTAAAAGCCCACCAGCTACTGCAGATTTGTGCAATATGCATCAGAGACTGAAAAGAAAGAAAAAGAAAGTTTTGTTATAAAACTTACCAAAAAATAACTGAAGTTCTCTAGAGTTGCCCTGAAGTTGAAATAGCCCAGAACACCAGCGCAGAGCCTGCCTTCAACTCTCTTTCTCACTCCCTCTCTCTCTCGCTCTCCAGCAATTGGAAGGAGGGCTGTGCAGAAATTCAGCAAACAATTTTCCTTCTATGTCGACCGGGGCGTTCCTCTAGGGGCAGAAAGGGGATGGCTGAGCCTGGGTGAGGCTTCTTGCGATCCCCACGCCCGAGAGCGCTGTCGCAGATTACACAGCCCGTGAAATCCAATCCCTCTCTCTCTCTCTCTCCGCTAAGGCAACAGCTGTAGGGCTTCAGCTGAGGCAGGAGCAGCCAGCTTGTTGCTGCTCAGGCTTTTCCGTGCTGGGGGACACGGAGGGAAGGGGGCAGAAGGGTTTCCCTCAGCTCCCTGCCTTCTCCCTGCCGACATCTCCAGGCACCAGCGTACACAGGGTGGGGATACGGGGCAATTTCCGCGGGACTGCAAGTATATGGGATGTGGGCGCCCGCGCAAAACAAACATCTCTTTTCCTGAAATTCATTCCCAGCCTTGCTTCAGGACATAAGTGGGTAATTAACGTTATACGTATGAGTAAACCCTCCTGCAAGCAGGCACACACACAGGATGCAGCCTGTCACAACAGCGCGGTTCAAAAGGGTTTCAAGGCTGTTCTAGTGCCCTCTTAAAAGTATTTTTTTCTTTGGCATTTTTGACCATCTGTTTTAATATTTGCCAAAAAAAGATCCCCGAATGCTAAGCTGATAGACTTTACACCACATCAAGCGTGATGATGACTTGAAGGGTGGGGGCACCGATGTGCTCAGTGCTGCCTTTGCAGCCTGTCCTGACACCAACACACAGAGAAACCTGCTCAGCACCAGCAGAAATGTATTTATCAAAATGCCTTGCCCCTCCTCTCACGTTTCTATTTCTCCAACCCCTGCAAAGGAAAGAAAGTCATAATATAGCTGATTCCTCCCGCTCTGAGGGATCCAGTTGAGTCCTCTTCCCTAAAAAAAAAAAAACTTTAAAAAATCGCAGCAACAAGTGTCAGCTGGGGCTTCCTTCTTTTCACAGAAGTAAAGTGCTGCTCGTTTGCATGGTGTGAGGCAGGTGTGAGATGAAGGATGGTGCAAAATGCAAACAACACGTAAATAAGCCCTGGGAGTGTCCTGTAATTGCTCAGATTGGCAACACTCTGGAGTAGAAGGTGAACAGGTCAAAAACAGCCCAAGGAAAACCTCTGTGTTTACAGAGCAGCCTCATTTCATGTGGGGGCAGATGTTGTGCTGGGAATTTTTACGCTCTTGGCCCCTGAATAGGTTTCAGTACACAAAATTCTGTAGATGTCAGATTCCTGGACCAAACTTTGCAATGGGCACACAGCATTTCTATAAAGGGTGTGTGGAAATTTGACTGTAAAAACTGAGCGTATAGCTCTGCTTCCATCCTCTGTGGACACTTAACACAGGAGTTTGTGAAAACTGGGTCTTAACAGAACCCATTATTTTTATAAAAACAAATTCCACAGAATTTGCTACATTTTACAGAATTTTCTTCTATAATCAAGGCATACTTATATCTAATTGTTTACTACATATTAACTAGAAAAGATCGTCTGTACAGTGTAATTTAGAAATACTTAATGTAATTTTATCCAGTTACTATACACAGCTTGTGTGCATATGAACAGGATAGTGACTTCTAAAAATGTGTATTTTTATTATATTGTATATATATATAAAAAATAAAGTATGATTGTATGCTATATAATAACATATAATCAATATAAATGTTGTGAGGCACTGTGCAGTTCATATGCAAAATCTATCTTCTTATGAGTGTGGTATTCACATGAAGAGAGAAAGCCCATGTTGGCTGTAACCAGTGTGGGGAGGAATGGCAGCAAAGAGGGAAACAGAATGATGGGACTGCTTCAGCACAGGGGATGTCAGACACGTCAAGCTGACCTGTTTCAAGCAAGACCTGCCACAGCTGCCTTAAGGTTCCAGGCAACAAGAGCAATTTAAACCTCCTGAGGTGTGGTAAGCAGTAGGAAAGGCAGTAAACTGTGACAGCAGGGGGATTACCTCTCTTAATAGGTACTTTTTGGCTTATTCTGCTACTATCCCCAAGGTCCAGCCTTTCTGAACCATCCTTCAACATCATCCTGACAAACAGCATGTGTTCTTAGAAATGGACATGCAAAACAAAAAGCCCAACCTGACACCATGGTTTGATGTGAAGAAAGCTCATTTGGCTGCAGAAATCTGGTTCCTTCCTCTGGGGCTGGTGGTACAAGCAGCATGGCAGCAGAGTGGTTAATCCCTATTCAATGCTGGACTTTGACTGTCTTTGCTGAGTATATTGATGGGCTTTGTTTACATATTTTAAGAATTTTTAAAGATCTCATGAGACAAAACCCTCGCTAAGCTGAGAGAAGCCAACCTTTTTTTCCATAAACTTGGAATAAATTACTATATTCTTTTTTAAGGTATTGGAAAACCCTTCCAAGTTCATTGTCCTGGCTTTTTTTCAAGAGGTGCCCTGCTCCTGCAAGTCTAGCAAATGCAACTCCTGCATTGGAGATTTATCCCTGAATAACTTCGCCCCCCCCCAAAAAATTTCCCTCTTGTCAATATTGTGGAGTTTTGTGACTATCAAATAATTTTAACATTATCTGACTGACATGAATGCATAATGCTCACTTGGTTTAATTTTAAATATTTACCAAATCACTGCCTGTCTATTGAACTATTAAAACTATTTAAAAAACAGAGCTTATAATTTCAAACTCTTAAAATGATTCCAGCACAACAGATACTACTTCTTCAGTGTGGCATACTCCAAATAGTTCTTCGTTATACTTCTTGATAGGCATCGAAATATTAAAAAATAATCTCTTTGAATTATGCTGAGGCAATATTGAAAGTTCTTCTCTTCTCTATTGCCTTGCCAGGGAGTAGGATTGTATATCACATTTCTCTGTTCCACCTCTAACCCCATTTCCCAGCTCCCAATATTACAACTTTGTTTTCTTTACTCAGTTCACAGGTAAGGCTGAGAACTTGCAATCGAATGACACAAGTTTTCTTTCATTAGTGTTATCCACACCCTGACCTGTGAATGAACTGATGTTAGGCCTGAACATAAGGGTGTGCTGCTTTACTAGTAATTGAGAAATGAGATGAAAAATGATGGGAATTTTCTTGTGTTTTCTTTGGTTCAAAAAGAAGGAGACAAAATGTCCACTGGGATTAAAATAAAGCACACTATGAAACAGAAATTCTTGTAGTTTTCTGTTGTGGAGGATGAGAATTTCTATTCCTTTTCTTTTTTAGCTATTAGGAATCTTTAGACATTTGGGGAAGAAATATGAAGCCACAAACTTCCACATAAAGACAAGACCAGGCAGTAGGGAAGATCAGTTACAGAAAGCAAACTTTTTAGTACAGTTCAGAAAGGAGTTAAAAAATTGAGGACATCCAGCTTAAAAAGAAATGGGCAGACAAGAGAAGGAATTACAGAAGAAAGAAAAAAGAAGGGGAAGCCAAGATCAGTGTGAACAGATGCTGTAAAGGAGATGGAACTGGATGTCAGGCTGGCAATGAGAAGAATGAATAGAGGGGCTGTGGAAGGAACTGGCTTCCAACTCAGATAAGCCCAGGGGCAGATAAAGATCACTTCATTGACCAATCTCCGAGGTTTTGTCTCCCATGACTTGACTTTTTGTTAAGACATGAGAAAGTATGTATTTATATCTTTTACAGTTCTTCACTGTGAACTAAAAAGGTGTGTCAGCCAGACAGAAACTTCCTCTGAATGTATTATCTTTTGCAATACATAAGCCATTAATTTTATTGATTTGCTTCAACATTTTCTTGCATAAATCTCATCATGCTGCAGGTAGGCATACAGACTCATAAACAGAGAGAGACAGGTATAGAAATGAGGTTTCATCACTGCCTCTTTTAAGGGTGTTGAACTCTAAGACCTCATTCTGAAGTTAGTCAGTTCAGGTGAGTTCCTTCCCCAAAAAAGAAGTGAATGGGTTTCATTCACATACCTTGTAACCTAACTGGAACCTGTCTTCCAAATAAATTAGTCTTTTGTTCTTTATGACTTTTTCATCTGAGAATTTACTGAAAAGAAGCTCCAGTGTTTACCTGCTCTACCAACACTACCTGCATGCTATGCTGAAGAAAGATACAGCTGCCAGTATTTTATATAGTAATAGGTTTCTCCTTTATGGACAGAAACAAATGTCAACCCCAGGGATAGAGTAGTAAAAGTCAAATCCCAGGGAAAATAATCCAAACAAGCAACAAACTCAGGGAAGAATTATGTATTTTCAGAAAGTAAAATATTCTTTTATGGGATTCTTAATAAATGTTTTATCACTTCAGTAGTTAATATTCTTGCCGATTAGGAAAAAAAAAAAAAAAAAAAGCAAGCTAAAAATGCGGATCTGTAACCAGCATAACTGAAAAACCTCACCAACAACAGAGAAAGCATTATTTAGAAATGAAAAAAATAAGACATTTCCAAGACCAATCCTTTCACTAACAGGAGGAGGAGAAAAGGAAACTAATTCACTCTGGATGGTTTCTTTTACTTTGTCCTGGGGCATATGCTCTGTCTCCCTTTGTCCCTCAAATGCATTTCCAGTGGCTCTGACAGTGCTGGCATTGACCTTCTGCAGCCAAAATAGCCTGGACAGAATGAACCAGAAAAAAGGAGCCAGCCAGATCAAGGGGCAGCACAGCCATGGCCATGGACCCAGGGGAAAACTGCTGAAATGAGCAAGGCCTGAACAGGAATTGAAGAAAACAGAAATCCTCGTGGATTTGCTGCCTTCCTGCCCTGCCAGCTGTGTATTGTCTCCCTCAGAGTGGAGCAGGGCCATTGCCTGCAGAGCTCCTCAAACACCCCAGCCCCACAGTTTTGGTACTTCTAATTATCACTGAGTCAGTAATTTTTCTTTGGTTTGGAAATCCAGGAAAAAAAAACAACAAAACGCCTTAAAGCCTGTCTGACTGAATACAATATTCACAAGCTCTGTGTTTTTGAGTGACAGAGTACTGAATTGGATGTTTTTGTAGAGAATGTTACTTTTAAAAAATCTTCATGGGTCATTTGTTGTATTTGACCTTAACGTTTTCTTCTATCAAAATGAAAGTTAAAGGATGTTGCCAATGGTGTTTCTGGATCTCATCTAAAAAGCAGACACTGATAAAAGGCAACTGTAAACATTTCATGCAGTAGCTCAGAAGCCATCGGAAAAAAGTAAAAGTTTTCAGTAGTTATATCAAAGCACAGTTTGGCTGCTTCATGATTTTTTTTGGCTCTTTTCCTTTTTACCAGTCACCATATAGAAGGGTATAAACACACATTTTTTCAGGGGCTTGTATGGTAGGGCTTATAAAAAAGACTATTTTCACCTGGGGAGATGATTCTGAGCCTTGCTGTGTTTTTGTGTGGTTTGTTGTTTTGGTTTGGTGGGGTTGTTTTGTTGTGTTTTTATTGGGTTTTTTTTTTTCCCCTAAGCCCTAAAAATGGTCATAAACAAAAATCAACAAAATAAAAATACCAGCAGATGATCTCACTATGTGTCCTGACGTTTCCATGGCATTTAGTGAACCACCAGTAATTAGTACATTTGTTGAAGTAGAGCAAATGAAGCAGTAACTGGGATTTGCACTGGAATAATACCTTTCCTCTGGCTCTGGGGTCCCAGTGAACCCTGTCCTTGGTGGTGGAAGAGGTGTAAATATTTAAGTGGGGACACAGATGTACCCAGAGTTTTTCACTCAGAAAAGGGCTCTTTGCCAGCTCTTTGCTCTGGGCACAGGGATACAATTCTTACAGTTACTTCTTCTTGAGACTTTTATAACTTACGTGTTTACATGCATCTTGAATTCCATCTGTTATTGTATTTCTTGTGGCTAATACTGTGCCCAACTCTGTGGGCATGAGCTGGCAACTTCTGCTGTTGGGCACAAACAAGGTGCTCAGGTGACTGGGAAAAAAGAGAAGGGACTCCCTCAAACTGGGAACAAGCAAGGACCAGCTCATGTCTTGTCAATACTCTGTCTACCTTCAGATCATGCATGATCACTCTGATTTTCCAATCCATTGCAGGGGCACACAGGGAATCCAGGGCAAATCCAGAGTAGGGCCAGGGAGATGATCAGAGAGCTGAAGCACCTCTCACATAGAGACAGGCTGAGAGAGTTGGGGTTGTTCAGCCTGGATAAGAGAAGGCTCTGGGGACAACCCAGAGCACCTTCTGGTACCTAAAGGGGCTACAGGAAAGCTGGAGAGAGACTTTTTTCAAGGGCATGGAATGATACGATGGGGGTTAATGGTTTAAAGCTGGGAAAGAGTAGATTTAGATTAGATATTAGGAAGAAATTCTTTCCTGTGAGGGTGCTGAGAGACTGGCACAGGTTGCTCAGAGAAGCTGTAAATGCCCCATCCCTGGAAGCATTCAAGGCCAGGTTGGATGGGGCTTTGAGTAGCCTGGACTGGTGGGAGATGTCCCAGCACACAGCATGGGTTGGTTGGTCTTTGAGATTGATCTTTAAGGCCCCTTCCATTCTATGATTAAATGAGGGTATTTCATTCTTACAGGGGTTTGCTGAGTGCCCATGCCTGGCACACACCCCCATGGAGAAACAAAGTCAGCCTTGGTGCTGTGCCTGTGACTCAGTGTGCATCTTCAGGGCGTGTGGGCTGGGACAGAGAAAGGACTCAGCAGATGACAACGGGGCTCAGTGTTTGCTGTGAGAGGTCGCCAGCACAGCAGGGTTTATTTCTTAATGAAGTGAGTCACTTGATCAGTATCAAGTATCTGTTGAGGGCGGATCCAAATGTTAGAGGACCTTGTTTTAAATATACCATTCCCTGTTCTGGACTTGCTTGCACTGTGTAAACAACATTTATGAGAGATGGAAATGCATTTGGTTAATTCCATCTGGGGCTGTGAGGTCTTCTGCTTCCTTACAGAGCTGAGACTTATTTCCCAACAAGACGAAATTCACCTCAAAGCCCTACAGCTCATTATGTGTAAGCCTTCCCTTGGAAAGAGAAAAGCCAGAAGTACAGGGTAAATAAAATCAGATAATCTAGGCAGTTACCTGACATCTCTACTTCAGCTTACTCAGCTGAACTGGCTTGCTGGTGCCCCAGAACGGAAACCTCTGGGAAACGGCAGCCAAGAGGGAGTAAGGAAAAGACTGTTCTGACTTTGTAGGTCCAGGCCTTTCCATCCCCGGTTTGCTGTCACTGAAATCAGGAGTTTTCCCTTACATTTTCATTTGAGAAAGGTTGAGCCCTTTAATGCTTTAAAGTTTTTGACTTTCTCCCTCTAAACAGGAGAGGGAACAGTAGGAACCCACCTCAGTCAGAGGTGAGGAATACTCTGAGTTCCCTTTCAGCAGGCTGAAATATTACTGATGGCCAGAACTGAAGCTGCCTGACTCCTCAATACACATCCACAGACTGAATCTAAACTGTATTTGAAGCTATTGACAGGGAAAATAAGCTTGACCAGTATGGGTAGGATCCCTTCAGGTTCTGATGAAGTACTCAGTAGCAAGGTAGCATTTGTGTGTGAAGGGGAGAGAAGGAAGGAACCCTGGTACCAGTGACATACTAAAAAAAAACCTGCCCCACCACTGTGCTAATGGCTTTGAGTTCAGCTGCCAGCCACTTGGTTGAGCAAACAAACCCAATGTGTAATAATTAATTCCTCCTAATTTGATAATGATGCTGATGGTAAACACCGTTGCTGTTCAGTCTTGCACAGCGCATGGTGCTGTGTTGGTTCTGGCTGCATTTGCCCAGAGATATGAATCAATGAAATGAGAGCAAATAACTCATGTTGGTTTAAGAGGGGAGGTTATATATATTGTAGAATTTTGACATCAGAAAAGCTCTGGGTTTCTGATGTAAAGTCAGTGAACAAAGGCTGAGCAGCAGAGCCCGAAATGGCCAAGGGGGTGGGGAGCAGAACCCCTTCCCTGGGAGCACAGAACACTGCAGGAGGTCATGGTCTGCCATAATGTATTAGCTCACACGACTGCTTGTGTTTCCAGTCTTTCTCTGCTTATAAAGCAAAATATTTTCATTTTTCTTTTCCTAAAGAGGGTTTTTTTGGAAGTAGGGGAGGTTAATTCCTGCTGACAGGGAATAGGAGGAGGACTGAATTTTAAAGAATTTCCACGATGTTCATTAAAGTATGTGGAAAGATAAATCAAGAAGTACTCATTGTTTAGTTTTGTCTTTATCTCTACCTTTTTTCAAATAAGAAATTATCTAAAATTATGTTATTAGGTAAAAGAATCCCAAGAAATATATAGATTGACCAGTGAAAAAATACAACAGCAAAAAAGAAGAGGGGTTATAGCTTTGCTGTTTTCTCTCTCATGCTTGGTCTGCTTAACTATATGGCAGATTTATTTAAACACCTTTCTTCTTAAAAAATGGGAAAAAGTCTCTTCAAAAGTTTCTTATTTTAAATGAGTGTTCCTCTGGGTAAATGGGTAGGACGGAAGTTATTGGGGAATTTTTAAAAAATATTTTTTAGCAGTTACGTTCTTGTTCAAGGAACAAAAATGGGTATCTGTAGTGCTCCTTATGGCATCACATACACAATCCATCCTGCTCACATGGTTCTGAGCTCCCTCCAACCCCCACTGCAAGATCCTGCATGGACCAGGATGCTGCCCAGGCAGACTCATGTGCCACATCCCATCCATGTTTCTGAGCAATGCAAGTGACTCAGGCAACAAACATGTGACAGCTCACACACAAGCAGCTCTGTGAAGGCTTCCCATCTCACACTAAATAATCACCTGATTTGTCACCTTCTTCTGCTGAATATATCCTATGTATAGAGTTGAGCAGCACTGAACACTACGGATTTCCAAACAGAAAATCCTGGTTTCAGGAAAGCCTTCTTTTTCCAAATGCTAATTCCTAAATATTTCCAACAAATACATAAGAGAGGAAAACCACAGAATGGTTTGGGTTGGAAGGTGCTTTAAAGATCATCTAGTTACAAGCCCCCTGCCATGGCCAGGAACACCTCCCACCAGCCCAGGTTGCTCAGACCTGGCCTTGAACAGGGATGGAACATCCACAGCTCCCCTGGGCAACCTGTGCCAATATCTCACAACCCTCATAGTAAAGAATGTCTTCCTAAAATCTAAGTTAAATTTCCCTTCTTTCAGTTTGAAACCTCTTCCCCTCATCCTATCACTACATGCCCTTGTAAAAGCCCCTCTCCAGGCTTCATGTAGGCCCCTTAAGGTACTGGAAGGCTGATAAGGGAACAGAAAACCAGAACTACAATTAGAAACTGTCACATGCTTAAGTCTGATCTTTTAGTGCTTAATGAATGTCTTTGGATGCATAAAGGGAAGCACATCATCCTTAAAGAGAAAGATAAGGATGCTGAATATGCCAGTACCCAGCACAGGTCTCTCAGAGCCACAGACAAGCAGGGTGGGCTCGGTCCCTACATGTGATTCCCTACACAGGAATCACAGTGTAGAGTCTGGTCTGGAGTGGTCACAGTTACGTGCAGAAGGAGCAGGCTCAGCCCCCAAGGCAGCAGAGCAAAACTCAATTGCACACACCTGTATTTAGAGGATTCCATGAAAGTTTACTCAGGTGTTTATTTACAGCAAGTGAAGGGCTCAGTGTGCCTTCTGATAAACTCCTGCCTGAAGCCCATTTCCATCTGTAATTGTTAACACAGCTGATTATTGTCCCTGGCTTAAAGGAATCACCCGTTATTCTGGGCTCCACTTCGTGACTCAGCTCCAGAGAGCTATTTCTAGTGGCAGAGAGAAGCTGCCAGGCTGGCATCCCCTTCTGTTTTCTTTGTGGAAAGAGGATGTGGCTTCACATGGCAGGGGTTTTATCTAAGGAATAAAGAAAGTGCGTTCGTGCTCTGGGAACTGTCTGAAGGGATTACACAGACCGAAGCTGCAATCGTGTGCTCTGATATTGTTAGTGTATTATAAATGGTCCATTATTCATCCACATGAGGAAAGCCAGAGGAATGGAAAATTAAAATGTGAAACTAGTGAGCACAAAAGCCGAGCAAGTGATTCACGCTGTGTGGAAAATGGGCCTCACTGGGTGTAGCTCTGTAGTTCTGAACAATTAAGACCAACTACAGGGGATAATAATTTAGCTCATTAACATCAATATTTGTCTTTTTCTCAGTCCTAAAAAATGCATGGGTAAAAATGACACATGCACTCTGTGTTGGGACTTCGTTCACCAGATCTGCTCCCAGGTGCCTCTCAGATCTCCCCAATGTCAGAGGGACATGCAGCTATTTTCTGCTCCTGTGAACATGGGGATAAGATGCCAGAGCAGGTTTTGCCCAGCACGTAAAACCAACAACATGTCAACAGAAATTAACCAGATTTGATCTGACTGTCTTGTGTTCCCTCCTCCTCTCATCTTCAGCTACACTGGCTTCAGAAGGTTCCTCATTCACTCTCATTTCTTCACCCTTCTCACAGGAGGGGTGCAGTAAGAAACATGACATTTGCCACCTTGCCTCCTGCTGAGCTGCAGGATGCTCAGTGTTTCCAGCACAACCTCTGCAGAGACAGCCTTCTGCTTGCCTTTGCTTTCAGCATTTTCAGCTACAAGACTAATTCTGGAAATAAATTGATAATGCTGTGCCCTAGGTTTATTTTTATTCTGCTTTAGACTATTGTTATAGTCCATTTTGCAAAGGAATCACAGCAGGAAGGCTGCAGAGTGCCTTTGCAGAATATCTTTCCTGAGTACCCTCTCACTCCTTGCTGAAACGACTCTCTCATCCCTCTGCTTAACTGCAAAATTTCAACAAAGAAAAGGAAGTGAAACACCATTTATATTCAGGTATAAAATTATCACTCAAAGAGTAGATTTATTTTTTTCTCTGGGGAAAAGAATTAATTTCCTCTTACAGATTTTGAAATTTATTCCTACTTTAAAGAACCTTCAGAGAGAAATGTAGAACCCATTAACCATCTCCATTTCCAAACTGATCATGCACCACAGAAAACCAGAAGCCCTTGGAGTTAATGGTAAGCAACAACCTGAAACTTTAAAGCTAGCAAAGGAATGAAGGAGTGAAACATCCCAAATGTGCAATTAGTCTATTTTATTATCATATCATGTGTGGTCTCTGTAAAAATCTAGCCACATCTCGCAATCTCTGAGACCATCAAAAAGATGTTGTTTGTGCTCACTCCATAATAATATTATTAGAAACCCATAAGGAGATTTCTAATGTGAGTCATGCTATCCAGAGAGAGAAGAGACGGGGCAGTCAATTCACTGTGTGAGCCTAGTGCAAAGTCAGCAAATCCAGGAGACCATGGATATCACAGACAAGTTTGAACAGTGTTTTATTTACAAGCTCACAAATGCCTAGATCTCAACCAAGCTTCAAATCTAACTCCCTGCACTGATTTGGAGGAAGGAGGGAGAGTGCAGATGCCAGCAACACCTTTGAGAATTTATTTGCCCTCTGTCTAACTTTCCAGTAAACTTGAAGAGCAAAGGATCACGAGCTGTGAGACAGGAATAAGGGCATGGATGGACTGGTCCTGGGTAAGAGAAGCCTTAGAGAGACCTTAAAAGGCAGCTTGGGAAAGAGATCAGTTTCAGGTACAGCATTAATCTTCATTTTTCTTAGCTGACACTTTGTTAATCTGTGAAAGCTTTTGACTTCTAAGAACAAGTTATGGCAGAGCAACGCTGCCGAACAGCCCCTGGGGTGCATACAAACCACAACAGGTTTGGGGATCAGCAGTCACCATCCAGTGATCTGTGAAAAAGGAAAAAGTTACCCTGCCAAAGATTACGTGGAGCCTTACCAGCAAAAGAGACCATGAATTTTAAAAAAGAGTGCTGGAGCCAGGATGGTGAGACCATTGGGTATACACTATGGATAGACAGACAGAAGCCTGAAGCAACCCTTCCTTCACAACCACTGCAAGATTTTCTTAGCTAAGCTACCTTAGCTATATGGCATAGCTGGCAATGCTTTAAGGGGAGAAAAACTTCTTCACTTCTGGACAGAACATACCCTTCAGGAAACACCCATCTCATGGGGCAGGAGGCGGGGGGCATCAGATCAGACCTTTCTTGGGGCCAGTCCTACAGATTGCAGAGCTGGAGAGAGGAGACACTGGACAAAAACTATGTCAGGCATTACTCAATACCTGCTGGAGGGATTAGACTCAGGGGAGGTTGTACCTAGTTAAAGCTTGGCCAAGGAGAGCATACCTTTACCTGGACTGAATGAGAAGCATGGTGGAAACCTCCTGAGCTCTTGGAGAAAGATGAAAACAGTGTAGAAGAATCTGGAATCCACTGTGTGGATCAAGGAGGAAGGGAGTCTTGGAGACATGGGTCTGGTGGGAAACAGCCCTCTTATGTGAGTAGCTAAGATCTGCCCCTTGTGCATTATTTACTCATCACAGATGCATTTCACAAGGCCTCTAGCACATAAATTCATAGGGAAGAGCCTAGAGGAAGAATTCAAGCATGCAATAATAGTAGATGTAGAAATTGGTTGGTAATATTTCTCCAGCCACAGTCTCAAGTGATGGTCAAACAACACAATTCCCATTTTAGACTGTGAGTGCTCACAGCAAAACTAAAGAAAGCCCAGCGTACAGAGAAGCCATAGTTGGGTATTTCAAAACTATTGCTATTTCCCTGGAAAACCTGGAAATCTCTGGCTGCTCAGCAAATAATTTTCAATTGTGAAAGATTTAGGCTTTTAAGTGGCACTTTGCCAGCAGAAAGAAAGGTGGTGCACATCAAAAATATTGCTAATTTTGACCTGACCTGCACATTTATTAACACATAAATACTGCACCACACCATGAAGGACTAACTAAGGACTTTCCATAGCATTATAAACTTGAAGTCCACCCTTTCTCCTACACCTACTGACATCTAATAAGACAACTAAAAGCTGATTTCAGAGCCACTGCTCCTTTCTGGTGACCCCACAGCTATTGTATACTTTTGTCTTTAATTTCAATCAATGCCATTCTCTCTTTACCTTGAGAGTAGGGGATATCCCCCAGGGTTTGGCACATCCATGGATCTGCACATCTCATCAGTGATCACAAGCAATGAAGGATAAGAACAGTTGGCAGAAGTAAGATAGTTACAGACTCTTGCACCATGGAACACCTTCCCTTGAACCTCTAGGCTGAGCAGTCTGTGCATCTTCTAAGTCTATAAGGGTGTCAGACAGTGTTTACTGCGAGTCAGAGTGGGTAGATGCCTGGTTTAGGACTTTGCCATCATCCTTTGATGTATCCATACAAGACGGAGAAGCAAGAATTACTAGAAAAATGACACCTTCAAGCAAAGACAGACTTTTATTCTGAAAAAAATACTGAGATCCAATCTGCTGCTATGTAATGTATGTGCTAGAGGGACAAAATATGGTGTAAACTAAGTTTTCAGCAAGCTGAGATCCAGATTACATATTTGGCCTGTTTAATCAGAGGATGAAAATAATTACACAAAGTCAGTCTAAGCAGTCCCAAAAGTATTTGAACATATGAAACACAGACATTGCAAGAAGCGGAAGGGAGAGCTACACCAGTTTCAGTTCCCCTTGGCTCTCTTAGACTCATGTGAATTTGGCCCAGCAAATGGTCTGGCATTGGTGATGGTGATCATTCATCCCTTCTATTTGCACAAGAATGTGGGAAGGGCTTAGGAAAAGCTCCTCTTCTCCCACTTGGGGGCCTGGGTGGGTGCCAGTTAAGTTCAATGATTCATAACCATTTCAAGAAGCTCCCTGCCACTATTTTGCAGGCACTTATAAAGTCAGCAAATGTACATGCAGCAGCAGCATGTAGGTTGCTCTATCAGGATAGGGGGGATCCTGCTTTCCTCTGTCATGACAGCAATGCCAGTAGAAGGGAAATTAAACCATTTTTTAAATCAGCTTTAGCATGCTACTAGCAAGATTTTCAAAGCCCAGCAGTTGGGGAAAAGAGAGAGAGAGAAGAGACTCAACACATGGGTAGAAGTTCATTATGTGGCATATGCTCAGAGAAGCAAGAACCTGCATTTTCTTGAGGGCATCAGCAGCCTCTCCTGCACGGCTGCAGGAGCAACTGCAAGCCAGCATGGGGCAAGGCACTGGGGCTGAGCTGTGAAAGTGAACTCCTACCTGGAAGCCTCGGGCAGGTCTCGGTCTCAGTCTCCCAGCTGACAGCTGTCCCTGCCGTGATCAATGAGATGGTTTGGGTCATTCATGGGGCCAGGTCCCAGGGTGGGGTGGACGGGGCGGCTCCGGCTCCAAGCCCCGCCTTGCATCTTCTTCCCAAAGCCAACTCCCTTTGCCCATACTGCTGCAAACCTCCATCAGCTTCTCTGCCTGTTGAGCAGCAAATTGCAGCCAGTCTGTCTTGCCTTTGAACGCTCGCCAAAGCTTTGTTTGTTTTTTTCTTCCGTTTCAAACATTCATTCTGTCCTTCTGGCTCTGTTAATTAGCTTCAATTAGTTTCTCCAGTTTTAAAGTGGCACCCAAGTAATCGCTGATGAGATGTAGAGACACACTAAAGCCTAGGCTGTGGCTATGCTGGAAAATGAAGGTGCTACTCTGCCTATCCAGCTGATGCACATAGGAACATCAGAGAAAACATGGTAGCTTGGGGTTAATGACCACAGGAGGGTTTGTGCCTTGGTTTCTGCAGAGCCCTGCAGCCCAGACTACCTCATTTCTGCTCCTAGTCCTGGCACAGATCACTGAATGAACCAGTGAGGTCCTTACCAAGAGATGCAAGTTGCAGGATGGGTGGCTGAAACATAAAGACAGAATGACCCTGCAGACTCACTGGTTGAGAGGGAACATCTCTCAGGGGTCCTCAGCTGTCAGGAAAGGTGAGAAGCCTGAGAAAATGGCAGATGGGGGATAGAAGGAACTGCTCTGGAAAGGAGGTAAGGAGACAGACAAGCACAGCCAAGATCAGGAAGAAAAGTGGTCATAGATATTTGGATCAGTTTTACCAGGTGAATCCTCAAGCAGTGTTTTAGAGGCTTGTCTGAGATCAACTGTTTTCACAACCCCCCGAGGTTTTTGATCTTTATCTATCACAAGGCAGTCCATCAGAGGGTTAAAACTGCCATTTTCAGCTGTGTGGCAGGCTATTGTAATCAGTCTGTTGCATAAGCCAGCAAATATTTTGCTAAAGTTCAGTTACATTGCAGGATTGATGGTGGTGAGGAGCAGACCCTCCTTTATGAATTTTCCACCCTTTGGAAATCAGGATAGGGACATGCAAATAGCATCTTTTCTCTGCTTAATTCAGTGGCCAAGCAAAGGTGCTGTGCTCCCCCTCATACCAGTCATGTTCTGCTTATCAAGGAAAAGATTAACATTTCTCTTTTCCCTACTCACTCCTGCTGTGGCACAAGGCAGAGATCAGAGTGTAAGAGACCAGCCTGGCACAAGTCAAGCAAAAAAAAGGAAACAGGGTAAGGAGAAGGTAAATGATCCTTAAACTGAATTAGGTGGAGCCCAACTAATCTTGTGATGTTTTTCTAAGGTCACTCTGGATAAAGAGATGATATAAAGGGGAAGGGAGGGAGACAAGAAACGTCTTGTTATTTAGCTACTCCTTGAGACTGTTTATAGGTTGCTTGACATAACTTCATGATCATTCATGGCAAAGTTTTCCTAGGATGTTTTGTTCCTCCTCCCTTTACTGCTGCCTTTCTGGTCATGCGGTATCTGTGTAGCTCTCCAAGTCTCATACTTTCTCTCATGCTCCTCCTCATCTGTTTAGGGACCAGAGCCCAACCCTTCTTCTCTCTTCTTATCAGGTTGCTGGCCCTTCTCTGTAATACAGAGAGCAGCTGTTGAAGGATCACAAACTCTGACTGTAGGGCAGATCTCCAATTGCTCTATACTTCACAACTGCTTCAGATCCATCTCCTTCACACTTTGCTGCTGAGACTCAGCTTTTCCATCTTTTTGCAGACCTTCTGCTTGAGTCTTTTTTATTTTCTTAATAATTGCTTTAACCCTCATTTACTAATGCTTTTTGTGGTTCAACTACCTCTTCCAGTTACACTGGTGTGAATCTAGAGTAAATCTGCTGGTGTAATTGGGATTTTAAGATATGAGCTTAGTTTACATTCCATCAGCTAGAGCCAAAACCAATGTCACCATCATCAGCACCTTCTTCACTGTTGTTCCCAATATCAAAGTGAGACTGTAGTCTGGGAATGGTGATACTAATCATCAGACTTGGGAGTTAAGTTGCATAATTTGCCTACTTCAACCTTCTCCAGATGCTTTACAGCCATCAATTAAATATAGGAGCCCAATAAAGACAAGGGTATTAATTTTCAGGGTGAGGCACTAAGAAGGGATCGATGCTGTCAAAGGCACACACGAAGGGTCCAATCTGGCTTTGTGGTGATTGGTTTCATCAGTTCAGAGTAAGTGACAGAGTCAATGGAAAAGTCTCCCTCTCTTGTCCTGGTCCTACAAGAACATTGATCCCACTGAGAAAATGGGTGCCACAGAAGTCCTTGGTCTTTTGTGTGCCACAGTTGTACTGAATTTGGGGATGGTGGAAGAATCCTTTATTGTTTCTTTAAATAGTGTCAGAGGAAATTGTAATATGAATGTCTGGGACAACCCACCCCATATAGTCCTGACTTCACTGGGGTCAATCACATTTCCTTTTCCAGCCCATGGCAGCAGGATCCTCAGCCTCCCAGGAGCCTGGGATGCATATACCCCTTTCAAGCTTCTGCTGAGTCTTAAAGGGATTCACTGATACCAATCATCAGTCCAGGCTGAACACTGCTTTGGTACTGCCAGACCTCAAAACAAAAGCATGGGGAACCAGATCTGTTCTGTATTCATCTGTATTCAAAGCATCTCTGAAGAACAACATGTGATGCCACAGTAGCATTCTCCTTCCTGCTGTGTGTCATGAACTTTAAAAAAGTAAAGAGACCAAGTCTGGAGAATTTCTTGGTTTCTGCAGTGCATCTGCCTTCTGTGCCCTAAGGAAAGGGTGAAGGTGATAGGGCTGTTTTCTCTTCTTTTTCTTGGTGCATAGGTGCTTGTCATGCTCTCACACTGGGCTCATCCACTGGTCCATCCCAGCTGTGTGTTTTGTTAGAAAAAGTTTGTTTTGAGGTGAGATGGATAGCCCTGTGGCAGTGAAGGGCAGATGAAGCAGTTTTGTTTCTTGTCTCTTATGTATTCTCCACAGCATTAAATGCAAGTAAAAGAGTGAATGCTATAATTTACAATCAATTTACCAGCATATATTTACTAATATTTCACCCACAGTGAGTTTGACAACTGGACAGATTCTTTTTCAGCCTGTTCTGGCAAAGAAACTCACACTGATAGAAATCTTATGGTGCAATTGTACTAAAGAAAACCCTGCCAGCCCAGCCAGGACTAATTACTCTAACCACAGACCTGGCTGCTACCAACATGGTGAGGCTCTGGGCAGGCACATGGGCTAGCAGGGTTAGTGGAGGAACAAACTCATGGAGAAATAGCAATGAAAGGTTGTGCTTGTGCAACCCTTATGGCCCCAAGGATACTTCAACAAAAAATGAAGATGTTATGCCAGTAAGTTTTGGCACACAGATACTACTATTTAATATACTACTATTTAATATACTGTATCTACTACAAGTAAGTGCATGGGGTTAGGACTGGAAAAATCAGAATATTGTAGATATTTTCATGTAACTAAATAAAATTATGACTGTGTTGACACAAAGACAGGAATGTATCCTTGAGAGAAGGCTATTCCTTCAGTATTCAGGAGTTTGGTGACCTTCATTTCCTACAATGAATGAGCCCCAGGATGGGCTTGCCAGGGTGGAGGAAACCCCCTCATGCAGAAGACAAACTCCATGTGCCTTTTCTTTTAGAGCAACAGTAGCCTTAGTAGCTCCTTGTTATCCCCTCTCCTGCACCTTCCCATGGCTGCATCATCCCCAAAGGTCTATTCTAACTCAGACCAGGGTGAAAATAACCCTCCTACAACCTCATTGCCAACTATAAACCTGTGGGGATATGCCAATGCTAAATAATGGCAGCCCCCAGCATCCCAAGGATCCAAGTTACCCATTGAGGCTGTGCTGGCAGATGCTATGGAAAGGACATGCTGGGGACAGGGTTGTGATCAGGATGATCACAGCAGTGTGATCCCAGGACCCCAGAGGTCCATCCACATGGGACACCAGCACTGTGTGTTCGTGTCTGCTGCAAGCTTGGATCCAGGCTTATTTTGCAGCTGCCACTCCACTGGGTGGACAAGCCCAGCCTGGCTGTTTGTTTGACTGTTTGTCTTGGCAGAGAGTCCCCACATGGAACCCAGGGTGTCACTTATCTCCAGCCTTGTCAGCCCTCACCAGAGTGAGCAGCAATAGCAGCAGCCCCAGAGGCCCTGGCTGGCAGGGGCTCTCCCTGGCCTTTGCTTTGCATTCCTCCACCTCTTGCACAGTAACAAGGGCCCTGGCAAAGAGCTTGTTGAGGCTGGGGTGGCTCAGATAGAAACAGTGCACAAACCACAGGGCAAAAGCATCACAAGCCCAAGTTGCTCAGGGAGAAGCGCTCTACCAAAGCTGACTTGACATCTCTGTTAATCCTTCATCCTCCTTGAAGTTTTTGAAACACAGCAGTAAAGAAAAATCAACATTTTTCAGATGGTTTTGATTTGCTCCTAGGGCATGTCCATTCCTCTCATGATTCAGAAACTGTGGCAAACATAATGTGCTGTGTCTCTAACGGGTACATACCATTCTTGTTTCTTGCAGTTAGATGAAGAACAGCAATGCACTTTATTGCACAGTGGATGGACAATCAAACCTTTGTTCCCTGTAGGACTCTGTCACCCTGATGTTTCTTTTCCAGTTGGTGTCACCACAGGGCCAGTCTGTATCCATTGGAAATGGAAGTGTGAAACTAATAACCAAAAATAAAAACTCTGGAGGGAAGAAGATGCCTCTGGAGGGAGGGACAACAGGGGATGCAATTTACTGAGCCTTATTCACAGTGCTGGCAGGGAGCTCTCTGCCAGAGCCAGATGAATCAGATTCCCTTACAGTCTGAGCTGGCACCACAGTTATTTTGGTGTCACCATGCACAGAAGAAGTGTATATTTGGGAAACATTACAGGAGAGTGTAATGTGTTTGACACCCTGACATGTCTGCTGAAAATGAAATGGCTTGTGTAATTTTTACATTATACTCACTGAAAGAATAAAAATTAAGAGGAAATGAACTGTGCTGGCATGCTGGGTCAGAGCCTCTTGTGAGCTGGGGAGGGTATTCCTCACGCAAACTGGGAGTTTTTGGATGTCACAGCTTGCAAGACCCTCTCCTGCTTAGGGCCTCTCACAGCTCTGGCTCATCTGAGGAACCTGCCTGGATGCTATTCTCACACAGTGCAAAGATGAACCTGGCTCCTGAGAAGCAGCAACATTTCAGCTCAAGTGCTCATTTGGCAAAGTCCTAAAATACAGGTTTGGCTTTGACCCTGTCCTTCAGTCCTATGGCAATCAGATGGGCACAGAAACTTGCTCAAGTGCCTTATGGAACTGGGTCTTTTAAAGACTGTTATTAATTTTGGGGGATATAGGCCATGCTCCAACCACAGAAAAACTAGGTTTAGAAAACATTAGTGCTAGGAAGACCTTTATATTTTGGGATCTGGCCAATTGCCACAGTTTGCTGATACAGATATTCTCCTACTCATTCGTTGTTCTGACTCAAGAAATTATTCATGAAAAACACTGTCTCAGTCTTCATCAACAACTGCAAAGTGCTCCTGGCACCCTCCAGATTCCAGATCTGAATGCATGCTTGTGCTTGCCTGGCTAATAAGGAAAACTGGCAAATTTTTGTTTATCTGTTTCTCACCTGTGTCATCATGACAGTCAGTTAAAGCAAGGGCAGATGAATATAGCCAACAGAGACAGCAGCTTACGAAACCAGCCTATTTTTAACAAGCTTTCCTTCCATGCTGTGGAGGAAACAAGGAATTTAATATGCACTTCTTGATGTGGGATCCACGGTGTGGTTTTCTCCACCCTTGTTCGGATGAGCATGCCTCATCACCATGCTAATATTGCTTCTCTCTTTCTTGGGTGCCTGGCAGGCTTTCCCAAACACATATCACAAGCCCTGGGCAGCCAGCCAGCCTACCTGTCTGTGAAAAACAGACCTGCTTTTCCCTGCCACACCCTGACCTCTGAGGATGATAACCTGTTGTCAAGAAACATCAGCAATAACTGTTTGGAAAACAGATGCCTGTCAAGTTTCACATGCAACTGGCTTTGCTTGCCACATCCCTTCCCAGCATGGACTTTGTTGGATGTGCCATGGCCCCACCCCTGTTCTGCATCCCCTGGGACAGGCACCAGGGTTCAGCTGGTGCCATGGCACCTGGTACAGGAGATGCTCCCCTCACACATGAGCCACTGCAGCATCCTTTCACACCACCAGAAAACTGGTACCAGAGAGATAGCAACCCATGCTCGTGACCAGGAGAATACTTGTTCCCTTAGGAAAAAAACAAAACAAAACAAAACAAAACAAAACAAAACCCCAAACCAACAAAAAAACCCAAGCAACCCTCCCAAAAAGCAAAACAAAAAACAAAAAGCAAAAAAAACCCCACCCCACAACTAACTAAACCTTTCAGCATGGAAAGCCCAGAGGGTGGTTGTGTAGAGCACTCCATTAGAGTTGGTTTTATTTGTTTCTAATAGATGGCACCTAGAAGTCCCAACAGCGTCTCTGATGTAGAAAATAGCAAGAGCCACAAAACTAGTTTGTTTGCTAAGTAAGTAAATCTGTACAGTAGATAAATAAATCTGTGGCTACTGAAAAAGACACATTTGCAAAAGAAAGTCTTTCCTCCAAAACTTATATTAAGTATATTTTGAGTAAATCGTATTAGTCCTAACATGGGTGTAGTCCTAAAATACATGCCCTAACCTTATACAAATTTAATTACTTTATCTAAACAAGTAATGAAGAGAGGGCTGGACTGTGTCTTTCAGTCTGTTGGGTGGAGAGAAGTGATTTACTCTTCGAGTTGTCTCTGATTTCAAAAAAGTAACTTAAGCAATAAGATGTTACTTAATATGACTGGGAGTCTGACAAGCAATTTCTGGCTTTCCATTGTTGTGGAAAATATAATTCTAAACAATTTACAAAAGAAAAGCAGAAATAATCAGGCATATTTAATAAAAATACAGCTCTCCCCTTTTAGGCTATCAAAATGTTTACAGACTGTGTTTTGTAGCTTACAACTTTTTCTACCAGAATAAATAGTGAAGAAATTTATTGCAGAATTTAGATAAACATACATTTTGTGTATTTTAGGGGGGAAAAAGATACTGTAGAAATTTCAGATTCTTGACATTTTTGTAGGCACAACCTTAAGACTGCTGGCTGGTTATTTTAAAACAGGCTAATATATGCATAAATTAAAGAGCAGATTTTTAATTTATTGATACGCTTCCGCCAGCTAAGGATTGTTTTTTGTTACTCTTTTTACTCATTCCTCAAATCACTGTTCTGCTTCAGCCACATTTTACATTACAATGTGTATCTTTTCCCCTTTAAAAAGAAGAGGTTAAGTTGCCAATTTCCTCCTACTCTGCAGCAGGGAAACACAGGGAAACACAGCCCTTCTTCCAGGGTGCTGCACCGTTCAGCCAGCAGACTGAATACAGAGCACAGGACGCGTTGAATTTGCAGACATACACTACACAGCACAGCTTTTAGCCACTGGAAACACCAGGTAGGTTGTATCATGCACTGTATCCTGCTAGTCGCTTCCTCATCACTGTGAGAAATGAAGGGCAAGCATGTAAATTAAGGCATGCAACCCCAAACCGTTAAAATTTAGACACAACTGAATTTAATTCGTACACAAAGTCAAAGGCTTCCTTAAGCTTAGCTTCAACATAATGCAGGCACCGAGGAAAGTTTAGAGGAGGCTTTTCTTAACTCTGTTTTTCCTTATCTGATTCATGCAGCATCAGAGAAAGCCACACCCTAGAAGCTGCAGGGTTTGCCTCGGAGGTTGGTTCGCAGCTAGCAGAGCACAGAAAAGCAGAAGCAGAACACAGAAAAGTATAGAAAATGTTAAGCCCACCACTGGCTGGAGATCCTGGCCAGTTAGGAAGAACTAGATGAAAGCAGTCACACATCTTGGTAGATTATGGTGGTGCAGCAATAACAAGAGAGAAAAACTTTCTCTTTTCAGAGGCTCCCAGTGCAGAATCAGTCCTAGTCCAGAGGAGGAGACGGAGACTTTGTGATTCTGTGCTGCAGGAAAAGTGCAGCTAGACTGAAACTAAATGCTGACACACTCCTTAGCCTCTCGGTGAATATACATCCTTGGATGCCAACCAGATTATTCTGGGCTGCCCTGCATTGCATTATGCCTGACTGATCACTGCTTGCAGAGCTGGAGCTTCAGGTCATCGCAGAGAGAGCGAGCAACGGAGTGATGTGGATGTTCCTGGCAGAGCCAGAAGACACTCAGGGAGATTGATGAGGGATACCCGGGCTGCCCGATTGGCTGCTCTGCTCCCCGAGCTCCAGTGGAGAGGGCAAACTGACACGGAGCATGTAGCAGCCTTCCAGTGATGGAGAGAGGCAGAACAGCCCCTGGGAAATGGGACAGAGAAAAGGCACGGAAGGTTTCTATATGCTTCCCTGAAAGGATGCAGGGAAGGGGAGCAGAGCCTGGGATCTTCCCTTCCTTGCAAGGCAGAGCCTCATTCAAACCCCTCTGATGCCAGAAGAAGGGATCCCACTCTTCTGCCAATGCTTACAAATCACAAGCTTAAACTCTGGTCACCCAGTAAAGGAATGGGCTTGGGACATATCCTGCGAATGAACTTCGATTTGTGGCCAGTTACCACCACAGGGGCTGAAAAAGAGCAAAATATAAATTACATATAGATTTTTGGTGTTGTAATTATGACAATGCTTAGACATTTATGCAAGCATCAGACAAAAAAATCCTCTGCCTTTCATTAGTAATTTTTCTCAAACATGGAAATCATGCTGCCTGTTCCACATACAACCAGCCTGGGGCCAAAACCAGTGGCTGTGCAGGAATGCACAATGGGTCCAATTCATTGCCCACTGGGATCAACAGGATGAGCTTCCCTGATCCTAGAGGGAGCTGAGAAGAAAATGAGAGCAACCAGTGCCAGGAGGTGAGTGCTGCTAAAGGCAGGGAATTTGCCTGTACTGTCACCCTCGCTTTCTGACTGTGGGTATGACAGTGGCATTGGTAAGGACCACAAGGCAGGAAGAGACTTCAAGGTTTCACATCAGGGTTGGCTTCCTTGGCATTTATGGTAAGAAAGGCAACACATGTATCTGTACTGCTTGTGGCACCCAACTTAGATCATACCTAACCCTTATTTCATCTTAATGAGCAAAACCCTCATGCCATGAGTTATCTCGGCTCAGCCAGGACAGTGGGGATTTGGAGCCTCAAAATGCACAGGAAAGCTGACTCACACCAGAAGCAGGGTCTGTGGATTTCTGAGAGTAGGATTCAATTCTCATGGCTTCAGATGTCTACAGAATAAAAGCTCAGTCTCTGTTACACTGTTGTGAAAGGACTTTGGTAATACAACCATATGTGTCTGTTCAGAGACTGTGCTCTGGACTTCACTGTCTGTATGGACCACACAACCTACAATCTTGGCTCCATAACTTGAGCCCTTGAACCGCCCTGGAAGCCCAGACACCAAGCTTAGATGTAGACACCTACACTTCAGTTCCTTACAGGCAGGTGAGAGGAATGCCACCACAGGTCTCTGTGCAACATCTGTATATGCCAGTAATGAGGTGAGCTCCTACAGAGAACAAAGAGATGAGACCAAAGCTTGTTTTAAGTACACCAGCCCATATTAGCCAACTGCCAGTGATGGGCTGGTGACAGACACAGCCTTCACTACAGGATAGAAGTGTAAGGCCACAACTCTTCTGTTTGCACGAGTCCCTTACACATGCCTGGACCTCAACAGGGCTTGAAAAGAAGCTGTTCATGGTATCAGTATGGACAGCTGATGCACCACTTGGGTAGGAGCAGTAGTAGCAGTTGATAAACATGTTACAGTTTATTATATTACTTATATTACTTACTATATTATTTATTTATTATATTCTTAAGCTTCATATTCTGCTACCTATGCCTAATAGCATAAATCCTTGAACAGCAGAGCCAGTCTAAGACCCTCCAGTTCATTGCTCTCAAATATGGAGAAGTAAGAATCTAAAGATAGACAGGTAACTCAGGGATTCTCTGTGTGCACAGGATGTGGTTTCTCTCTGTTTGCAGAACCAGATAATCAGGAGAGCAGTGTGCCATCTGACATGTGAATTATTCTTAATGCAGCAGAGAAATAAAAAACCAAGTGTTGTTTCCTACTGCTGGCAGCCCTTTAAAAATCATGCTTTTGAGCATAGTAAAATATTCAGTGAAGCTGACAACGGTTTGAGTGAAAATGCAGATGCACACACATGCACACTCAAGAGAACAGCTCAGCTGGAAGAGTCCCCATGTTTTCACATTTCAGCTATGTGTTTGCACCTACAAAGCCAAAATACTTCTTGTAGCAGATCTTTTTTTGTTGTTGTTGGCTTTACTTTTGCTTCTGGTATAGGTAATGAATTCCTGTAGAATGCAGAAAGTGTTCAGGATAAGGAACGTACCAATATGTCACCATCCAGCCTGAGAAGCAGCAGGGCAGGACCCACATTCTCAGCCTATGAGTAGAGTTAATGCTACAGTTTCAGAGCGTGCCCTTTCTCCACAAAATCCAAATGTCTCATCCTCTGAAAACCATCCCCTCTCCATTGCTCATTACACTTAGCCAGGTGGAGATGCCCTCGGGGCTGGCAGCTGGGTCTGACAATGTCTGGAAATACCGTGTCATGGGAGTATCAACATATGACAGAAGATCTGGGAAAGCAATTGCAATATGCTGATGTTCCCTCAGGAGCCATGAACAATAAGAAAATAAAATAGAGAGTACTGGACCTTTTTCATGACATTCTGTACCCCAAAAGGGTTGCAGCAGGGGAAGAGCAGCCCCTGGTGCAAATGCCCCAGTGGGTTGTGGTTTGGGAAAACTGGTTGTCCAGGTCCTTTTTCTGTGCAGCCATAATGCTCTGTATCCATCCCTTTGCTACGTGTTGTGATTTTAGTCCACTAGACCAGGCTGAGTTGGCTATGGCATGTCAGAGCTGACCCTGCCATCAACTGAGGTGTCTGTCACAGCTTAGCAGTTAGGGCAGACCAAAAACCAGAGGACAGAATTATTCTCTATAACCCCCCCTCCATCCTTCCAAGGGAAGATAAAAGGGGAATGAGGACGAGAGACTTCAAAGGCAGAAATGAAAACGGAAAGAGATTCACTAGAAAAGGGGAAAGTCAGTAACACATGGGATAAGGAACAGAAATACAAATTTATACAAATAGATATAAAACCGATCTCGATGCTGGCAGGGATAGGTGCCTGAGGGCCCCTGCGGCAGGGCCGACTCGGGAGAGGGCTCCGGGGCTTTTTCCAGCACCCGATGGATGTGGATTCTGAAGAGCAGGTGGGGAGCTGGTGGTGAAGGAGCGCAGGGGAACAACAGCGAAGCGAGGGGAGGGCGAAAGAGAGGAGGGGCTGCGGCCTGCCCGACCTTACCGAATATGGGCAGGAAATGGGAGGGAATGGACCCCTCTGTGTTCCGCCCCTCTCGGAATCTGAGAGCCCTCGGGCTTCAATTTCTCCTACTCAAACTATGACATATGTCCCAGAGTGACATAAGGTCATTGTACAGCAGAAGGAGGTTGGTGGTGTGATATTTCCCACTGAGTCTACAAGGCTTAACTTTATAAGATCTTAATTTTAAAAAAGAGCTCTTAAAAAAGATCTTAATTTTAAAAGATCTTTTTACAGTGCCTGGAAATAGAAACGTACATCTTAGGGAAGATTCCTCCCCTGTCTCCAGTGCTGGGTGGTGAAGACAAACATGCATCTCTGTTAGTGCACAGGGAGCCTGGAGGATGGGTTCAGTCCAATTTCTCCATTTCCCTGTATGTTCACAAGTGTGTGATGCCCATCCAGACACCTCAGGGCCCCTAGACATCTGAATGGAACTGGCAGATCCAACACAGGACCAGGAAAAACTTGTTCCCTTCCAAAGAGTCCAGACAAGGCACAGCAGGATGCCATGATCATCTCAGAGGGCATCACTTGCCCACATTCGGACAACTGAACCTGGCCAGGGAGGTCTCGTTTTTTGTTGCTAAAGTTGTGCCAGCATAGTTTCTTTTTCTAGGAAGAAATTCTTCATTGTGAGGGTGGCGAGACACTGGCTCAGGTTGCCCAGGGAGGCTTTGGATGCCTCAGCCCTGGAAGTGTTGTTCAAGGTCAGGTTGGATGGGGCTTTGAGCAACCTGGTCTAGTGGGAGCTGACCCTGCCCATACAGGGGGGGTGGAACTAGATGGTCTTTTAAGTTCCTTGCAACCCAACCCATTCTATGATTCTATGACATTTGTTCTAGATCTTGACAGTTCAAATAATGGGCAGACAGGAATTGTTCTGAGGTGCATATTTATTTTTCTACACTCACTGCTCCTTCTTTTCTTTTATTTCCTCTTTCCCTTGTCGTTCAACTTTGCCAAGCACTGAAGCACCTATGAAGGCAGGTCCTCAAGAGAACTTGTCTTTCTGTTCACTTTG
This sequence comes from Heliangelus exortis, assembly GCF_036169615.1. Taxonomy (NCBI): domain Eukaryota; kingdom Metazoa; phylum Chordata; class Aves; order Apodiformes; family Trochilidae; genus Heliangelus; species Heliangelus exortis. Next base: position 8,327,720 of record NC_092426.1, on the reverse strand, counting down.
TACGTGCTTACTGCACAGCAACAGTCATTGGCTTCTTGTTAGAAACTTCTTTCTCTGGATGTGTGATCCGGCTTATTTCATGGGTAAGGCTCTTCCAGTGGGATTTATGGCTCTGGCTTGGAACACCACATTCCCTCTGCATTGTTGGAGGGGGACAGCCTGTGCAGGAGCATGATGGCAGGGCGAGAACAGGTCACAGCCTGGCCCTGGCTGGTGTGGGCTGCAGCACACCTGATCTCCTCCCCCAGCCAACATTTTGCACAATAACACCACAGAGTTGCCAAAAATCTAAATACTACCAGAAAGTTTGGGCTGGAAATCTATTTCCTGGAGATATCTTGAGCAATTTCTCCAAGTGCTGACTGTGTCAGCCCTCACCACGTCTCCATACACCAGTGTGTTCAGGTGACTTTGCTGCAGGACGGCTTCAGTATGTACAGGAGGAAGAATTACACCTGTCCTCTTGCTTTGCATCTTTCATACGATGAAGAGGTTAATGGGGCTGAATGCCTTCCTGATCCTCAAACACATGGGCAAAACACAGGGAACACAGCTTTGCAAGTTAGAGCTGGAGAAAGGCTGATAAGCCACCAGCATCTGTTCTCAGTGGGGAGGGCTGCGTGAGACTTGCTGTGCCTTCTCTTGCCCTCCAGCTGCTCTGCAAAGGCACATTTCTGAACTGGGAGAAGCTTTGTCGTTCCCACAGGCACAGATGTCACTGTCACTCTGTGTTTTAACTTCCCAGGTTGCACAACTACCTTCCAGCCTCAGTTCCCACATTCCTCTCTGCATTTGCATTCTAGCAACCAAACCAATAACCTTTTTCTTCTGAAGGCCCTGATCCCTCCCTCCTCCTTCCCTTTCTTCTTCCTTCCCTTCTTCTTTTCTCTCAAACCACAGGTCCCTCTATTCTTTACCATTGATCCTCAGTTGTTCATTACTGGTCAAATGGTGCTGCCACATCAGGGACAAATAGGGAGAATGGGTGGCAGGAGGCTTTTCCACTGAGATCTGCTGGGGTCTCAGGCAAGCTGTGTCCCAGGAAACATGTTCACACTTCCATGTTCTTCCCCAGCCTCCCCACTCCCTTTCAATGGCATCACAAAGTGTTCCCATTCTTATTTGCTAGATGACACTTGCTTAGATTTACATTCTGGCCCGTTCAGCTATTTGACATCCTGCAAAATCCTAAACTTTTCCTGAATTACCTATTGCCTATGTAGTTATATACTTACATATATTGCAGATATAGTTATATCTGCCTCAGTGCTTTTTTCCTAGGATGTTTTACTTAGTTCCCCAGACTATCAGGTGTTTCAGTCTACGTGGCATGGACAAGTTCCAGTCACTTCTCTCACCTGACTGTAGGGGTTTGAGATCTTCTAAGATATACAAACTCCTCTGCTGGTAACTTCCAGGTAGTCACTTCCCCAAGGCAGAAATCTCCTTTGGGAACTTCTGTTGTCTCAGATGCACAAACCTTTAGTGTCACAAATGCACCGTGAAAGGAAGGCAACAAAGTGCACTAGAGCCAAACGGGTGTCATTGATTTCTGCCATGTCTTGCTGCTGTAAGTAGTACTGCAAAAACAGACCGGAGAGGTCAGAAACAGGGTTAAAAATTTCCTGATAGTGTTTCGTCAAGCAAGCAAAGCTAGTAGTTGTGCATGGAAAAATTAGATACAAAACATCAAAATATCTTGCCTGAAATAAAAAAACACCATCTCAACTTCCCCCTTCCTGCCCCATCCACCCTTTGAAAATATGTCTGTGATTTGTTCAGCTGCTGGGGCTGTGCAGATGCAGGATCCAAATCGAAGTTGCAAGACACCATATGGTTCCTGCTACAGCCCCTCTGATGCTGAAGGAGCCCAGGTGCATTGGCCTTCAGCCTGCACAGTCCAGGTGCATAAAAAAATTGGACATTTTCTAAGAAAATTTGGGCCAGCTCTCTACTTTGCTGTTTTATCTCTAGCCTGAGATCTTATTCAGGCATTAATTACTTGGGACCACTTTGCTGAAGTGAGTGAAGACCCCAGAATATGGGTTTTGCTTTTCAAAGGTCTTGTTATTTTGTTGGGGGTTTTTTTTCTTATTTTTTTTTTCAGTGTATGTATTTGGTGAATGCATGTGAGTATGTATTGGCACATCCATGGGGCAAGGGAGGCGAAAAAATGCAGTGTTCAGTAAGTCTCTGTAGGGTCTTATTTTGATGTCCTGACTCAGCTGTTTCTTAGGCCAAGCTCAACTGAGCAGCTGTTCAAAGCCATTTAGATATTGGACTTTTCAATGTAGTTCAGTATCAGACTCAGGCTGACAGGGGGCTGAGCAAGATCTATAGGGACTCACCCCCTCCAGGATTATTATGTGTAGACATTGGCTTTGGTGCTGCCATAACTGGGCCCTCTGGGCCTCACCTGTTTTGCTGTTTCTGGTTTGATTTTTTTTAGAATTCCATTTATTGCTCCTTTTGCCTCTTATGAGAGTCCCATCTCTGCTCTATATTTCAGCCTCTTCTGGATAAATCTTTTAGAGAAGATCAAGGCTTGGGCAGAAGAGTTTTCATTGATCTAAACCATGGAAAAGTCTAGAACTAGGTTTAGTCACCTGTGCTGTCATCAAATTCCAGTAATACCAATGTGTAGTACAAATAATCCTAGTAAAATATATTCACTTTCAGGCCCCTCTTTTGAGACAATCAAGTGTAACATTGCAGTGTTTTAGCCCAGAAAGACTCCTTTAGTTAGTGTTCCATTAAGTGGAATATATCAACCTCAACTAAGTCAACGCTTTCATTTTATAGAAAACTACCTGTATACTCTAGCTTGTCCAGTTATGAGGACAGTTGATTTTTCTCCTTCTGTCTCAGCCATGTGAGTCCCAGAAATCCACGAGATAAAGTTCCTACATTCATAAGGACACATTTTTCACTGTTATTTTCCTTGGGCCATGAGAAGGTACTGTGAGCTTGGAAGAAAGTCCACTGTTTGTCAGTGCAGAAAAAAATGTTGTTTTCCAGAGTGCTTGTCCATTAACTAGCCAAAAAGTAATGACCTGTTGGCTACCTGGGTGACTTGTTTAATCCAGACAGACACAGAAGTAGGACTGTGAGAGGACTCAGATGCTGCATGGTTGAGTATATCAGGGCTTTATCTCATGTGTTTCCCTATCCAGCTCTGATATGAGTCCTGTGCAGAGCCTGGGAGAGCTGGACCTGTACAAGTGGCATCCACCAAAGCCAGTGAGCAATCACCTAAGTTAGCCAGTAGGCAAGGAGAGAAGCAGACACCTGCCAATAGATACACACACTGAGCTCTGAGCTGTAGAGGTGGGTGCTCATACTTTGGATTTGTAACCGTGGAGTCTTTCCTTGAGATCATGTCTGAGGCATCCTTTTGTCACAAAACAGAATCACAGAATCACAGATTCACAGAATCATCCAGCTTGGAAAGGATCTCTGTGATCATCAAGTCCAACCCTTAATCCACTTCCACTGTGGTTACCACACCATGGCACCGAGTGCCACATCAGTCTCTTCTTAAAAACCTCCAGGGATGGAGAATACACCACCTCCCTGGGCAGCCCATTCCAATGTCTGATCACCCTCTCTGTAAGTAATTTTTTCCTAATATCTAACCTAAACCTCCCCTGCCAGAGCTTAAGTCCTTGCCCTCTTGTCTCACTCAGAGCTGCCTGGGAGAAGAGCTCGACCCTCCCCTGGCTCCAACCTCCTTTCAGGGAGTTGTAGAGAGTGATGAGGTCTCCCCTAAGCCTCCTCTTCTCCAGACTGAACATCCCCAGCTCCCTCAGCCCTTCCTCACAGGACTTGTGCTGGATCCCTTCACAGCCTCCTTGCTCTTCTCTGGACCTGCTCCAGGACCTCGATATCCTTCCTGAACTGAGGGGCCCAGAACTGGACACAGGACTCGAGGTGTGGCCTCACCAGCACTGAGTACAGGGGCAGAATCCCTTCCCTGGACCTGCTGGCCACACTGTTCCTGATCCAGGACAGGATGCCAGTGGCCTTCCTGGCCAGCACACTGCTGGCTCATGTTCAGCTTCCTGTCAATCCAGGCTCCCAGGTCCCTTTCTGCCTGGCTGCTCTCTGCTGCTCTCAGCCACTGTGCCCATGGGGTTGTTGTGGCCAAAGTGCAGGACCCGGCACTTGGCTGTGTTGAACCTCATCCCATTGGAATCAGCCCAACTCTCCAGTCTGTCCAGGTCCCTCTGCAGAGCCCTCCTGCCTTCCAGCTGATCCACACTCCCTCCAAACTCAGACACTCCCCCCCAATACAGCTGAAGCCTTGCTGGTCTCTGTTTGCATACAGTAGTTCAGTGTTTGGAAGACTTCTAGTAGGTGAGGAGCTGAAGAGAAATTCCCTCCATTTGCTACAGAATTGTATCTGAAGGTGACCTCTCACTGTACAGGAGCATTTTGTGATCATTGACTACACCATGGAGGCTGCAGTGGTAGAGAGGCATGATGCCCTCTAGAAAAACATCTCTCAGGCCAGCAGGGAAGGTGTTTGAACTAGGCTCTTGCATGTCTGGGAATATGCTTTAGCTGGTGGTTATCCCATCTTTCTATGTGTTGCCAGAGGCCTTGCTCCTGAGGTGTGTAGGCTTGGAGGATGCCTGATTTGTAAAGCTGATCCATGACTCATCTCTGCAAAGCAATCTCCCACATCAGAAAGGCCTTTTAGCCCCAGGGTCTTCCCAGTGCTGAAATCTGTCCAGTCCATCTTTGCTAATAGGTCCACTCTATCTACTGCAGACTTAGGTGGCACTTGTGCAATGCTTGCCACTCCATTAGCTTTTGCTGCATCTGCACCCTCTCTCAGTTTCATCCATGCCAAGACTCTTGTCCTGCTTTCCCAAGTCGGCTTTGTTAAGAAAAACCTTTTGCTTTTTATGGACATGAGTTCATAGCAAGTGGGTCACCATCGTTCTTGCCAGTTTTGTTCCCCATCAGTCAGATTCTCAAAGGGACCACTCAGGTGATGACAGTGAATTAGTGGGTTTTTGAGTGTTAGCAGGTTGCCAGGTTTGTGTGCTGGCTCCCTGCATGCACAGTTCATGCAGCCCTGGTCATGCCTCAGTGACCAGGCAGGGAAGGCTGATGGGTTTGCCTTGCCCTGTGTGCACTTTATGCTCAGCCTGTACCTACCAGATGGCAAGAAGCACTTACTAAGCTGTGAGGAGAGTGCACTAATGAGCGAAAAGGTGGTGCAAGTTAGTCAATTGGAAGCCATCCTCAGTGGCTGAGGATTATAGAAAAATCTACAACATCTGAAGTGAATCTTTTTTATAACTTAAGCTAGTTGCTTCCAGAAAAAGTGCTAATGTAGCATAAAACTGTCTAATGGTTAAGATATTGTGAAGAAAGTTCTATCCTGCTCAGGACCCCTCTGCTAAGGTGTCATGAGGTCTCAGCATTGGACCCTCGACCAATACAGACCTGGGGTGAGTCCTTCCCACTGGGGATCACTGAACACAGCCACAGGGTTGGTGTCCCTCCGTGAGGCCATGGGGGGTGGTCATGGTGCTGATACCAAATCCCAACAGGTAGCCAGGGTGGGACAGATCCCCTGGCAGGCGTGGGTGTGGTAGAGGGGCAGGGGCTGCTGTGCCCCATGGCTAGCTCTGGGATGCTGCCACCACTACGGCAGCCACCAGCTCATGGACACTGCTCACCCAACGAGACCCAGCACATAGCACCAGGGCAGGAGATGCTCTCAATTTCCACACTTTGCCTCTGGAGGGGGGGGTCTCACAGCTCTCCAATGGCACTACTTCATAAACAAAAGCATTTGCTCAATTCCTGTATAATTTCTTGAGCGGGTGCATTTATCTCCATCCCACTTGTGGCTGACAGCCAGCGCCTGGATCTATGCAGGAAATCTGCCTTGAACAACATGTGAAAGCTGCCAAGAAGTGCATTGCTGGTCCCCACAGGCACCAGCAGACAACATTATAATTACTTATCCTCAGGAGAGCGAGTTGCTCATGGTATTCTTCTCCAAAATCCTGAGGACTTTCATATTGCACAGTAGCTCTGCCTGGGGAGAGAGGAGGGACAGTGCCCAGGGCCGTAATTAGACCCAGATAGCAGAGAGGTGCTGCAGGAACGTTTTGATGTTGCAACCTCTCTAGGATCTGGCTGAGCTGTGGCTGTTGCTCTTGGTGGGCAGCGGGGAGAGCCGTGACTCACACGGGATCAGATGTTCAGAGCACAGTGTGTGCACTCAGCTTCCCGGAGCACAGGGTCTGCTGTGCAATGAGCAGGATTTCACCTTCCGTTTGCTCAGGCTGGCTCTGGAGCCAATGTCTGCTGATCTCTCTTCGTGGGGCTGCCACATCTTTGTGTGCTTGCAAAACCCTTTTCACCCTGGGGGCTCTCCCAGGGATGAGGGGAGAGGGTTTTTCTTCCTGCTTAAAAGCGCAGAGTCCAAATCCTGAAGCCCTGAGGGAGGTTTCATGCAGCCCTCACACCTCACCCTGGCAGTGAGAGCTGTGCCCAAACCCAGACATCCCTTCTCCCACCAGCATGAGCATTGGCCATGGCAGTGGGATTCCTCCTCACAGAGGAAAGCAGGTAGATGCAAGTTCTGAGGAACAGGCACAGAAAAAAAAAAAAAAAAAAGTGATCCTGCCACCTGCTGGGGTTTCAACACGGTCCCCAGGAGGGCAGGAGCCTTTCAGCAGGGCTGCTGCTGGATATTTGTTTGCTGAGTGCGGTACCTCTGCAAAGGGAAAGCGTGAGAGTGACTCAGCTGCTGCCGCAGGGATTTCATCCCGGCACACGGGGCGGGACGGCCACGCCGCCAGCACACGCAGTCACCGCCAGCTCCAGCCGCTGCTCATCGCTTGCCGTAAAAGTTCGGGACCGGTTCCCGCACTGCTGGGAAGATGAGCCCGGCACAGAACCGTCCCTGGCCAGGAGCCAGCCAGAAAGGCTCACAGAGATGGGCTTTTTCCTGCTTGGGTGGCCTGATGCTGCAGGGTGGGATGTGCTATTTACCAGAGCACAGGGACAAAAATCGAACGCGTGATGCTCTTGTGCTGATCTCTGATAGGAAAAAAACTCTGCTTGTGAACAGAAGGATGATCCCAAGCACAAAAGTGGTCACGTAACTGAAAGGGGTGGATGGCTGGAGGAGGAATGAGCAGCCATGGAAAGAGACAGTAACTCCTGTACCCTTGGAGGTAATGGGACCACCTGAGAAATAACTTACTCTATGGAAAATGAGGGCACTTCTGCCCCATGCCCACCTCAGCTTTGCACCTTCTGAGCCTTCAGAGACTCTGTACGTGTGTGCTCACACAAAGCCCTCTCCAGCATCTGGTAAGGATCTGCCAGCCACTTTGTCACTGCCTTTGCTCCAGTTTCCAGCTGCAGTGGCCCATTAACCATGCTGGTTTCTTCACACTGATTATCAGTGGCAGACTTTGCCACAGGCCTCTTGCCATCCAGCACAGGGTATACCTGAAAACTTGTCCCTCTATGGGACCAGCATCATTTTTAGGGTTGCAAGGACACACCTACATCCTGTTGACATTCACCAGTGAGGATTCTCTCCTGGTGTAGACATGGCACCTTTCACAGACTTTACCAGAATTGCTTCTTTTCTTTCCAAATGAAGTCCCATTCCTCCTTTTAAGTGATTATGCAGGAGACTGGAACTTTGGTCCAAGCAGTGGGTGAACCAGGGTTGGTGAGTGAAGGGATTCAAATCCATGCTTGCTATCCAGTTAGTCCAATGGGAACTGGTGTGTCTTCCCATCAATCTTGCTGAAAATGAGTCTGCTGTGCAGCAAGGAACTCAGCCTCTGATCAGATAGGGAGGGCAGCACTGCCAATATGGCTGTGACTTAGTGCTCAGGGTATGCAGGTGGCTGCCAAACCTTGTTGTGCATTTTGCATTAAATATTTAGCAGACAAAATAAGGAAACGGTTTTCTGGAGCAGAGTGCCCCTTCTCCTAGCTGAGTGGCTTGACTACTAAGCCATCAAAGTCATCATTTTCCCCCTGCTGCAGCTGCTCTGAGGTTTCTTTGCTTTCTACAACTGGAAAGAAAAATTGAAAGTTGAAAGTGTCCTGTCAGAGGCAGCTTGCAAAATATTTCACTGGGGAATATCAGAATAACATGATCATAACTCTTATTTTCACTGAGGTTTTTGTCCTGGCTTCTGCCTGCAGGATTTTGAGTTATGTTACGATCAAGGCCAAACTGAGTGAAATGCTCTTTTTTCCTAAGCCTGTCTCACCCCTATGGAAAATGAAGGTGATAATACAGCTGGTTCCCACCCTGTCTGCCTACGTGATGTTGTGAACACTGAGCAGCCAAAGGCACACAGAGATCCCATGGCTTGCTGTGAGAAATAGGAACATCCAGCATCAGGACAGGGCAGTATTTAACAGCAACTGTAATTATCCAGAGGGGTTGCTTAGAGAGGCTGTGAGGACTTTTCTGCTGCTTTAAGCCCTTAAATGAAGATTGATACCTTTAGGAAGTTTAAAGGTTGCCAAGCATTTGTCAAACAGTAAGAATCAGCACATGGGTGTGAGGACATGGGTGGGTACGACTCAAGGAACAAGAAGGTGGAGAATAGGAGACTGCATGGATGAAGCTGCAGTTGAAGGCAGGAAGTGTACAGCCAACAGGCGGGGTCAGGGACAGGCTGTTAGGAGGGAATGCTGCATTGAAAAACAACATAATTTGGCTTTTTTGTTTGTTTGTTTTAAGGAAAAAATACAGTGTCCTCTGTGTAAACCCATGCTGGGACACCCTGTCCCACCCTTCTCTGAACCTGGGCTTGTGACCATTCCTTATCTGGGGCCTTGTAGCAATCTGTCCTAGATACAGTTTGCAGCAAATACTCTTACTGAGGAAGAAGAGTTGTGCCAGGAGCAAGGGTTGGGGACAAAGCCCCACGGATGGTCAGGCATGGCTGGGGTAAGGGCAGGACCATGGCTGCCTGGGTCCTGCACCTTGGGGCTGCTTGTGCAGCACAAATGCACCTTCCCAAGGCACACAGCAGTGCTGCCTGTTCTGTCTGTGATTCATTCTGCATGGTTACCTTGGCATGATGTAACCCCCATCCTTATGACTCAGCATTCCAAATATAAGCATCAGATGACTACAGAGTCATCTGACTTACAGGAGTCTCACTTATAACAGCTCATTACCAAGCCAGCAAGGTATTTGTGAGCCAGCCAGTTGAGGGCAGATTGCAGAGCTTATGAAAGCAGATTTTGGGAAGACTTTCCTAGTCTGGCCTATGAAACCTGCCACTTGCAGCTGATAAGCAAAACCATCCTGCATTACTTTTTGCTTTTCCCTTCCCACTTTATTTTCCATCCCTGAGCCAGGTGGCTCTGAAAGACAAGCTGCTCCAACTGAAGACACTTGAGGAAAGGTGAAGCGGTGTAAAACCAAGTCAAAAAGAAATCTGGCTGAGAGCTGGACACTAGAAGTAAGATGTTCCACCAACACAGTCACACACAGAAAGCTCCCAGGGCCTGCAGCTCTGCCAGTGCCGAAATTTGTATGCAGCATCTGCATCTCTGCAAGCATCTCTATGTCCTTTTGAGGGTCAATCAGTAATCAGAAGCTCTTCTTTGATGTGAAGTATATTATTCCCACACAGACTCTCTATATTTACTTTATTACATAAGGAGAGCCAGACACCCCAAGTTTTTTGAAAAACACCCTACTGTGCTTTACAATTCACTTTTACAAATGCTGGATACAGCCACTGTCTTGGCTGGGTAGTACAGATTAAGATGTTTACTGAGTTACTCCAGCTAGAACTACTACCATGGGAATATCCCAGGCACTGAGCTTGTGTTATTTAACTGCAAAGCACCTGTTTGACATCACCTGTCTTTAAACTAGGTTAATAAAGGAAATAGAGACTCACATTCAGAAGTGTAATATCACTGACATCCAGCTCTTGCCTGATCTCACCCCCCTGCCTCCGAAATACATTTCCCTTTCTGGGGTTGAGCAGGACTGCCTGAGCCCTGAAAACAAGAGGTTATAGGGATGGGGCTCCAGCTGCATTCAGAGAGCTCATGTTTAGAGGTATTTTAGGTAGATACTGTGAGCAACCTGTCCCAGTAGGAGGTGCCCCTGGTCATGGCAGGGGGGTTGGAACTAGAGAATCTTTAAGGTTCCTTCTCAGCCCAAACCATTCTATTGGTCTATGATATCAAAGATATATATCCAAAGCCCTTCTACACATTACAAACATCTCTCTAGCAGGGTTGTACAATGCTTGGGCTAAGAATTTTCCAGGAGCAGAGATGGGCTAGGTGAGTATAACACCAGTTCCTCACAACAGAAAGGAAACAAAATGGTTTTATTCCAGGAATCTGGACTATGCTCAGCCCCACTTACTCTGGCTGAATCACAGCTGCACCCAGGCAATGGACAGGGTCCCAATCTTCACAGCTCTTGGTAGTCAACAGCAGGTTGCCATGAGTTAGGAAATGCAAAGGTTTCAGATTTTAAGGAAAATCCAGAATGTTAGGGTATATGGTAACCCATGGGTATTTTTCATACTCTCTGACCCTTTTTATGCAAAACTGTCATGAGAGACATCTGATACTGATAGTCACAGCGTCTTGGGCTTTGTCCATGTCTGACCATTGTTTGTATAAAAAAAAAAAAAAATCCTAGAGATACTGGTTTCAGTTCACATGACTTACTGCTTCAGAATCAGATTTTAGGGAACCCTGTGAGATCTTCCAGGATCAAAGGGGAAGGTTCTCAGGGAAGAACTGGGCTTTTAGGAACCCCTTCAGCCTCCAGGTAGCAGTTCTCTGCTTTCAGCCTCTTCCTCCATGTGGAACATGTTTCTAGCATCTGATTTTCCCCTCAGCAAAGCCACGTCACCTTCTTTGAATTATTTCTGATTTCACCCAGCGTAAAGCAGATTCTTTTGTTGGGCCATTTATTACTCCCCATCACAGGGTGCCATATATCCTGCTGTCAAGTTGAGCATTGATGATTTACTGGGTATGCCTCTGTTAATAAATTACTCATTTTCATTTGTGGGAAAAAAAAGTTATAATTTTTTTTTCATTGGCTCAAATTTTGTCAGAGTATCATTGAAAACGGGCTGAAAGGGACTTCTGAACGTCATCTCATCCTGGGGCAGAGCCAGGACAAACTGAGCATCTAAATCCCTTTGGGCTGCACTTGACCTCAATGTAAGGGCATGGCCACACAGTCACAACATTGCTCTGTAGTAGGCAATTTGCAGGATTCATCTAACCTGGTGTTTCAGGGGCTCCAGGACAGACCTTTATTCCTTTGTACCAGTGAAAGTTTTATTTTACTGTGGAGGTGTGTCTGAGACCAAACACCGCTCCCTCAAATATACCCCTGACAGGGAGGTTTTCCCTTGGGAATGAGTATGTTGGCAAGAGACAACACAAAAGAAGCATCCACCCAAAACACATGCAGGGTCCTGGTGGTCACAGGGGTGTAGGAGCAGCAGGTGCATCTGGTGTTTGGCCAACAGAGGCTGCTGGATGAGCCAATGTGGCATGAGGGAGGTCTCACCAGAGGAAAGGATGCTCCCATCCCTTCATATGAATCAGCCCATCAGGACCACTCTCTTTTCAGTAACCATCACACCACATGGTTGCTACACCAGGGAGATGTACCAAGCAATTCAGGCCTCCAGCAAACCTGCTGTGAGCAGCTGGTGGTTGTTTCCTCCACAGGAGCTTGCATGGAGAGATATATATGGAGAGTTTTGTACCTATGGCACCACTGCCTCCAATGCCAAAGCATAAATCTCCTCTTCCTGCAGCAGGATGGGGGAGTTTAAAGCAGGACACCGTGCTCCCAGTCAGGTGTGTGTCTTCCTTACCATCCCCAGGTTTCCAAGCAGATGATTTTTGTAGTTTCTGGAACAGCTGGGTGGGAAGATATGTGTTGCCAGTGTTACCAGTGTGTGAATTCCTTATTCAGACATTTAGTTGTTTTGCCAGTGTCCTTAATGCATCCTTGCTATGGGTGTAATCTTGTGCCAACAAAAACTGCCAAGAATTTCAGTCAGGACATCTGATCCTCTATTAGTTTGCAGTAACAGTGAGTGTTTTTCAGCTGGTACTTGAACTTGAAACCTTGGTATGATTTAGAGCCTCACTTTGCTAGCCATGGGCTTTGAGTGGGCCAGCACAGTACCTTGTGAGTGGTGTCATAGCCATGCCAGGCACTTCCTGCATTGGGGGATGTGAGGGGAGCACATCTCTAGATGACACGTCTTGGTGATCCCAGGAATCTTTCCCTGGAATTTGTCCAGGGACAGGTCCTTTCTGAGCAAAGATTTGCTCTTTTCTGAATTCATGTCTTGCCACAAGTGAAGTCATGAGGAAGGTTATGACATGTGGACATGGGGCAGTGTTCAAGTGGGACAGTTTTTTGAGTCTGGTCGCCCTTCATTTAATCCATGGAAACAGCCAGTTCAGCCTTGAGCAAAAAGTGGTGTTGCTTTCTCTTGCTTCTGCTGTTTCAAGATCAAGAACATTTGTTTATCTGGAATTTAATATCTACACAGAGCTCCCAGATCACACTGGTCATTGTATTCAGTGCTGATAATGTGCTGCTGAGAGAGGAGCCTTTGCAGTCTGAAGCACATTTAGCAAAGTACATAAAAGTGAGGAGTGGAGAGAAAAATCCCTAAAGACATCAATTGTGTACCTATATACATAAAAATTTAAGCCACTTCAATAAAGTACACATAAACATTTTGCAGTCTGTCTTGAACCCTAGATGTTCTACTGTGATTTCTAAATAGAAGATGATTAATGTTAAAAATAATCCAATAGATTAGTTCTGTCTTTTGGATTGTTTTTACCAGGTCAAAGGCCATTATTGCAGTAATTGAATAATCCCACAGACCTTTGCTCCAGACATTCACTATGGAAACTAAGCAATGTGGACTGTCTATTCCATTTTCCAATCATCCAGACAGCATTTTAATGGGAAAGAAAAGTCTGATGCACTTAAAAGCCCCTCTAAAAGCAGATTAGGGGAAAAAAATAGATGTTCAGGTGAGATACAGGCTGGTGATTCACTTCAAAATGCTGTAAATGTTAAAGACTTTGATAATCATTCTGGAAAGAATGCAAAGACATAAAAAAGCTTTTTTTCCCCCTTTCATTCTCTAGACTGAGAGACAAGGGGAGAGGGAAGGGGGACATGGGATTTTTTTCTTTCCACAAAACCTATGAAAAGTACAGTTTTTCAAAGCAGAAATCAGAGTATTGTCCTGAGATTATTTTGAGACTACCAAATGAAAAATACTCTGCTGTTAAAGGTTTTTCATGTCATATTTAGCTAACAGTGAACACTGCAAGGTTTATTAATTATAGGATAAGATCATCTAATGACTCCAGCTGGGATCATGACATGGTGTGCCAAGTATTTTACACTCATCATGCAATGAGGTGTGAACACAGCCAGGGATAATGTAGCTCTAAGTAGACTTGCAGCCTATCACTGTTTATGTGACCTAATTTTACAGACTTGCAAATCCATTGACTCCAGTTGAGATGCTCTTGACTTACCTTTTGGATGGAAACAAACCATGGGCAGGTTTTGTTATTTTATATGAGAATGGGGCAAGGAAACAACAAATAAAGTCACAGGAGTAATCTATGGAAATGGTGGCATCACCTTCTGATACAGTGGATTAGATTCATAAACCCCTTTTCCTCCTGTAAGAAACAAGTTAATTTCAAGATGAGAGTTTGCCAGAACAGTCAGATATTATTTGGGGATGGGTCACCAACACTTTTCCTCCACCTGACTGGAATTTCTGCTTGCATCCTGGTGGGTTCACATCCCCTGTGGTCCTTTCACAATCACCAAGGAGTCTGTAGGTCTTAGGAGATATGGGGAAAGCAATTGCAAACTGAAATGCAGACATGAGGCATGATCCAAAGCTTTGACCATGCAGGGCTGCCAGTGCAGCACTCATTGGGCTGGTAACTGAGCCAGCCAGACTCGGATGATGCTGCTAAAAACATAATGGAATTTGGTTGCAGAATTTAACCTTTGGAAGTCCAGCAGCTGCTCCACAGGTCCTCTGAGAGGCTAAGCAGTCAGCACTTGAGATCCCAGATTTGAAGCATTGCAGATTAATTTTTTTTAATGCATCTTCAATAACCTAAAAAAAAAGCTAAGTCTGCTGAATCAGTACAGCTGCATTACTGGGAGGGGAACCATTTAAGATCTGGCACAGCAAAGAGCAAATGTTTAAAAGACAAACCTATAAGTCTTTAATGAGGTTATGTGGGGACTGAGTGGTCATCTCATTATTGAGTAATCCTTAATGCAATGTGTTCTGAATCTATAATTAAAGCAGCTTCCACTCTTATCTCCCATGGTAAATCTTGATTTCTCCTACTCCTTGCAAAACCTCTTTCCATTTTAAAGGTGCACCTGATGTACCTATGCGCCTTGAAAGTAATCTAATCATCTTGACCAGTCTAGTGGCACCATGAAGGGCTTGCTTGAAGTTGTACAGGAGAACAAGAAACTCAGATGCAACATGATGTTTCATAGGGAGTGGGTTTCAGCAAAATAAGCCTGGTTTCAATGGAATGAAGTGCCTTAGTCAAACTGCTGTTACCCACTGCCTCTTGCAGCAGAATGGCTCCTGCCTGATCCCATTCTTTCCCTATGGAGAAAGTGTTCTCTGCTCCTTCTTCAAAAGCTCCTCTTTCAGCCCAGAAGCTCATCATACCTAATGTTGAAACCTCTCCCACCCAAGACATTGTAAAACTCTCTGACAGCATCTTGCTGAGAAAAGCAACTACAAGCAAAAATAATTACCTATATTTCAAGAAATTACATGTCTGAAGCACTTACTCAGGCTTTAGTGGCTGCCAAGGTACCCACAGAGGTAAAAGAAGGAAGCGTGTAGGTCATGAAGGACAAATTCTCAGAGAGCAAAACTGGCAGGAGCTGAGTTATGCCACCCCAAGCCCTTGGCCTCTTCCTTGGGCAACTGTGCAGTTGCTCTAAAAGCACAGTAAAGAACACTATCAGATAATTTCCCCATGGTCCAGGCACTGATTAACATTTTGGGGTTTTCTTTGAGTTCCCAACAGTATCCCAGGTTTCCCATGTGACTCTAAGCAAGTTCCTTACACTGGAATACCCCGCTTACTAATTCCTACTGAGTTAGATCAGGATGCACTAAGGACCTCTGCAGTAATGCCCTGATGCAGAGCCCAGCCCAGCTTGTACAGTCCTCCCTTTCTCCTGACCACTTTCTTGTTTATTTAGATACTTTGGGTGGCAGAGCCCACCTCCTCTGCAGCATCCACCAAAGAAGAGTTCCAGTTTTGATCTCTAACACAACTTCAGCCACAACACAGTTGTCATAAACTACCAATGGTGACAGAGCTTTCATTTTTAAGCAAGAACTGCACAGTTTTCCTCACAGAAGATAACCTAAATAAAGCCTACATTTTCCTTCAGATATTGAGCTAGAAGTGTGTGCCAGGGGGAGTTTCCACAAAGCAGTGATTTATCTAATCAGGTAGCCATAGAGCAGAGCCACGTTGATAACTGTCTCAACACAAATTGATAAACATGTCAAGAGTTTCTCTCCCAGCAGCAGCATTTGGGCTGCTGCTGTGGGAAACATGTTGCCCTCCCTGAGAATTCAGAACTGGTGAGATTTCACCACTTGTTTGCAAAATGAGGGGTTTTGAAGGTGGGTGAGCCACAGGCATCTCTCTAAACAAGCCCAGTGCATTACAAATGGTTTCTGAGAGCTGCAGCCAAGTCCAGCTGAGTTCTGTCTGCTGCCTGCTGTTGGAGAAGGCTTCATGTGCACAGGGCCTGCTTCCCAGATCCTCCAGGTAACATCCAACAGATGGGAAGGGCTCAGCCCTGGGGTCTGGATGGGCCATGCTACAACCTACAGACTCCTCATGTCAAAGCCAGACCACAGGATGCTCATTCTCTTCCCATCCATAGTGCCCAGTTCTGCACAAATCCCAGCTGGAGGAACACCCTGGGGTGGATGTAGAAGGTCCACTGCTGAGAGGATGTTTGGATAGTGGCCTTGGAAAAGCAGTCCCACAGTATGTTCCATGCTGACCATGATCCACATCCCTCCCCTTTACAGGCTTGGTGGGGAGCTGGGGATCTGAAGGGAAGTCACCCGCTCGAGGGGCTTTTGGGGTGGGATTTGGTAAATTTGCCAGAGCAGGGCAACAAAAAGAAAGTGAAACACTTGAAGCAAAATGTTGTATTTTTTCCCTTGCTCCTCTAACATAAAAAGCCATCACAGATAAATGCAGAGACCCCACAGCAGTATTTTTGCAACTCACTTACTGAAATTAATGGGAATTAAGCATTAGGCAGCTAAATGCATTTCTGGCTCTAGCCCTAATTCTGTCATGTATCCAGTGCCCTATTAAAAAGGCAAACTCATTGTCACAGAGCCTCCTATTTGGAGGTTACTGATGTGTTGGTAAATTGCAAATGGAATTGACTTCATCTTCAGTTGGAGACCTGTGTCCTGCATCTGACACTGGTTACTTTATATTAATCTTTTTTATTTTTTGGAAATCACACTCCTGTGGAATATATAAAATTGAACAACTACTGGAAGTTAGAGTTTTAGCAGAGATCTTTCAAATTAGTGCAAAGCTTGACTTAATCTTATACTACAAGCCAGTGTGAAGGAGTGAAGTTTCTTCTGACTGGCAGCCAATAGCCACTTAAATTAAGGAAGAATCAAACCTTTTGCCAGTTTTGAAAAAAAATCACATCTGCCTGAGTTATGAATCAGGGATGCTGAGCTTAGGCCAAAACTATGGACAAAACCAGATCTGGATTTTCACTTTTCATGCAGAGGACTGAACTCTGTTACTTTTATGTCTTTCTCAAAACAATGTTGAAAAGCACCAGTGCTTAAATAACTTAAATGCTCAGTAGAATACTAACAGTCCTGGAATCTCCTGATAATGTTCTTTAATTTAGGCTGCCCTTTGTTGGTTTTCTTACACTCCAGCTTGAAATTAATAGTGGGTTTGCCATATACTGGAAGAACTTGTGATCTTCTACTTTACTGGGAACTGCTGTATATGTTGTCTCAAGTCATGCAAAAATGAAATTTTAATAGTTTTATTTATATTTTAATTAATAATAATTAAAAATAATTTATAATAATAATTTAAATTATAATAATTTATGAATTATAGTAATAATTTATAATATCAATTTAAATTACATACATAATTTAATTATGTATGTACAAATTATTTAGAGATATAATTTGTTTATAATTAAATTATAATAGCCATTGCTAGTCCTGTAGGCAACATTTGCTATGAGTAGGCTTCAAAGCATTTCACAAAGGGAGTAAACATAATTAGCACCATTTTACAAATGGGGAAACTGAGGCAGGAGTTGGCTTGGCTAAAAGGCAAAGGGTTAGCACAGGAAGCTGCATCTCAGTCCTCTGATTCCAACCCCAGGGTGTGTTGTATGCTGAGGTATCCTGCTGACACCCCATGCTGGGATGCATATTTGGGATCTGCAACTTCTTTTTCCAAACCCTCTTTGCCCTGCTACTCACCTGCAAAGTCTTAGACATTATCCATCCCTCCAAAATACATCAGGCACTGCAGGATAATTATTATCGTTGCTAAACTTTCTATTTTTGGCATTTAGTCAAACAAGTAAGGCTTGTACACCTTTAGTTACCCCTTTTGTTAAAAAACAAAACAAAAAACAAACAAACAAACCACAAAAAACCAAGACACCTCCTAGGTGACTGACCCTGCTCAGACCTCTTGAGGCTTCACTGCACCAACCAGTGTCCCACTTGCAGCTTTTTGCCAAGGGGCCACCTCCAAGGGGCCACCTTCCTGACCATTTTGCTACAGCTGGTGCTTACCCAAACAGACAGAGACATCAGAAAGGGGCTCAGGGTATTGCTTGCCAGATTGTCAGACCACACAAATAAGCAGATCCTGATTGCTGCAAGAAATGTGTGGGTGAAGAATTAACACTTGTCTAATTTGCTGTTGATGACCCCCCAGCTGTGACTCCATACCAAGCAGGAACTGTTCAGACTTCAGGAAAGCATCCCTACACCACAATGGGATCCAAAAGGTATAAAAAAGGTGTATTTATAAAGAAAAAAAGGCTATAAAAGGAGTCACTTATAAGAATAGATGAGGATATAAAAAATAAACAGAAAAATAAGAGGTAAAAGCTTGCCTGGCAGTAACTGATCTTCCTGACATGCAGGTTGTTGATGATGATTTCTGTCATCGTAGCATCAGAAAAGAGATTGAAATATGATATTTTTTAACCTCAATTTTTTTACAATCACATTTTTTCCTCTGCAATGGTGAAGTGACAGTGCATTTTCTGGAGGAAGGCATGACACAGTTAAAATAAATTGGAAAGGAGTGGGAAACTGTGGGGTCAAGATGTTTCTGAATGACCCTGCATATACTAGTAGGAGACATGGAGTTACATAGGAAATTGGGCATCTTTGTAAAATCTCCTGCCCAGGCTGTGCCAGCAAAACTCCCTGACTTTTGAACCTGCAATAAACCTCATCTGTCCATGCCAGGGGCTTTTGTCCATGCAGTAGTCTCTTCTGCTTTGAATGATCCTCCAGGTCCCAGTCCAGAGGGGTGGGTGGATGCAGACAAACTGTTGCAGAAGGCAATGTGTGAAATATGACCTAGGATTTCAAAATAATTTTCATTTTTCCAGGAAGGTGACAACTGAGGGAGAGGTGCTTTGTGCCACTGTTTAAAGAGCCATGACCCAAGCATTGCACTGAAATGTGGGATTCCCTGGATTTGAATCCTGGGTCTTTTACCATCTTGCTGGGTGGCTTCTGACAAAACCCTCAGCCATCTCACCTTCCTTCTCTTGCAAAGGAGACCATGCAGGCACCTTTGCTGGAGCAGTCTGAGATCCACTGATGAAAAAGACATGTATGTTGTTGTTATTATCTATCTTTAGCCCTTCTGAGTCTGTGGAATGGGTGAGTCATGCCCAGCAGAAAGCTCTTACCCAAGAGGAATATATTTAAATTACAAGTGTGGTGAGGAGAGGAAGAAGGAGAAATTATCACAACTATTTCATAGCCAAACACAGCAGAGCCTCGGAGCAGGAGGGTGAGTAAAACATGCTATGGAGTTGGGTCCCTGAGCACTAAGCCCTCGTGTTACACACCAACAGCCCCACACTGGGAAATGCTCTGTGGCTGCCTCAGTTTTTCCTGTGCTCTGGCCCACAGGCACCCTGGTTTTCAGCAAAGATGTCCAGAGCTTCCTTCCCCCTGGAGCTTTATCACTGCCTAATTGTGGTGAAGAGTTCAAAGAGATTGGCTTGTGCACTGATCCAAGAACACCTGAGGGGAAACAGGTAATGGTAGAGGAGAAAACAGCACAAACCAGCAAGAGGCACTGTGAGGAGCAGTGTGATGATCATCACTCTTGTGATGATGTTGCATGGAAGAGCTACCAGCACACCGTGGAGATGCTGTGCCTGGTGGAGGGGATGTTGGGGAAGATGGCACAAAGCAAGGTCAAAATGAGATAGGCAGTACACTTGGGAGTGTGGGACTAAAGGGAAACCATGACCCAGAGACAAGAAGAATCCAAAGACAGGCTAAGGAACAATGACAGGACAAGAACAAGAATGCTTAAGGGCAATCAGAGGAGAAAGTCTACCCAAAATAATATTACATAATTAAGTAAGTCTGAACATTGCATTGCATTACTGCTGGCTTGCTTTCCCTGTAGCAATTACTGAACAAATGCCTCAATTTATTAAACGCATGCAGATACACAAAAGAGCAGCCTACAAAGACCATGGCAGCTCACAGCCCTGGGGTGACTCTCACTTGCAGTCATCCCTGGATTAGTGGTCTCTGGGGAGCCTTTGATCCAAGCATGATTTTATCATCAAACCTGAATCAAGTGAAGTGGTAGCATTGTGCCCACCTCATCTCTGCTGTGAGATTCTGCTTTCATCCCAAGATCACTGCACTGAGTCATAGCAAAAGGAAAGAGAAGGATAATACAGGAAAAATAGAAAAAAAAAAAAAAAAAAAAAAAAAAAAAGAGAGAGAGACAAATTATGGGAGTTCCTTTTAGGTGTTCTTCAGGATGTAGCCATAGCCTGCGATAAGAGAGATGTTGCCAGCTTTGCCTCTCCTGCATAGAAGAGGTGCTCCAGCCCTCTGATCATCTTCCTGGCCCTTCTCTGGACTCACTCCAACACCTCCATGGCCTTGTGCTGGGGGCTCCAGAACCCAAGTGGGGTCTCACAAGGGATGAGTGGAGGGGGAGACTCACCTCAGGTATCCCTGGGATGTGGCAGATGAATCTTAGAGGCCCATTGTGGACCCTTATTTGCTTGGTGCTGGGAAGAAGGAAGAAAAACAAGATAGGGAAACAAACAAAAAAACACTCGTAGTTTTTCCTGAACTAGGTGCAACTTTCAGGGTCAGAACCAGAGGTCAGCAGCTCTTTGCTAT
Organism: Heliangelus exortis; assembly: GCF_036169615.1. Classification (NCBI taxonomy): domain Eukaryota; kingdom Metazoa; phylum Chordata; class Aves; order Apodiformes; family Trochilidae; genus Heliangelus; species Heliangelus exortis. Next base: position 8,307,168 of record NC_092426.1, on the reverse strand, counting down.
TGCCCAACCTTTTCTCAGCTGTCTGCTCACCCTGAGACCATTCTGCAAATCTCCTGAGAAAAGACTACACAGGTGTGAATGCCTTAACTCCCCTGGTTCTGGGTGGGGATGGGGATATTGTTGATTTGAACCAGCTGGGGCTCTGGCTTCTCTAAACCCAGAATGATTGGACCTGAGAACAAAATGCCATCCCAACCAGGAGTGAGCCTGGGTGAACTGGAAGGGGACCACCAGCCTAACAGACATATGCTGTCAAAAAGTCTGATTTTCTGCAGTAGTTCCATCACTTGCATTTGTTACTGTTCATCCATTCCTAAAATCTAGGTTCCAGGATGTCTCTGTGCTACTGCTAGCTAATGGGAAACCTGTGTATATCACTCAGATGTTATTAATTCCAAGTGAATACACTTGTTAGCTTTCTCTACTTACCCTCCTCATGTTCTTACATAAAAAATTACTTTAAAAAAAATGTATTTCCTGGAACAGTCCTTGACAGCCTGTTTACTGTCTTAAATTGATCACCCATCGCAGAGAATCTTTCTCTGCCATAAGCATTCAATACTTCAGAGCCAGGAACTCACATTAAGTAGAGAAGATCTGCACAGTGTGTCTCTGAGATGGAGCAGCCCTTTGAAAGGTTAAATGCTGGGGTCTGCAGCACTTTCTGTCTTGGCTGGAGGCTGGAACACTGCAGGCAGGGGTGTGAGACAAACTCTGCAGCAGCCTGGGCAGGAGCAGGGACTGCTGGCTCAGCAAGGGCTTCGGGAGCTGGAAGCTGCTGGAAGTGGGAAGGACCCTGGTTCAGGAGATGATTAGAACAATTTATATTCACACACACACGCCCCTGCCTATGGAATTCTTCCAATCTGCAGTAAAAAAAAAAAAAAAGTGTTTTTCATTTTGGCGCCCTGTGAATAAAAACACAAACCAAGTAGTGGTTTGTTTTATTTTTTTCCTCCTTTTTCCTTTCTCCTAGTTCCATTATTGCCAGATAGGAGGATTCAGGGTGGAGGAAAAACAGCCAAATAAAACCTAAACCCGTGAAAAATGCTGAAGGATCTTGAAACACCAGGAAAATGTTTCGTTCTGCATAAAAACTGAAGTTTTGCTTAAAAATTGAGAGTGCTGAACAAGTAAATAAATAACCAGAGCTCTAGTGCTATTTAAAAATTAATATTATTTCAAAAGCACTGCTCACTGGCAGTTTTTTCAGGTTCTTAACCAAAATTTGCCATTTGGATTCCTATAAAGGCCATGGAGATGGGCTGGGGGAAAGTCAGGGAGATGGGAAATTTGGAAGCAGAAATCACCCCTTGCTTTGCCTGGCTGGAGGCTGATCTGGAGCCGTGCACAGTGTGGTGTTTCATTGGAGTCATTTACTTTCATTAAAACAGGTTGGTGAGCAGCAGGACTTTCCAAACAGTCTATTTCTGGGTAGGCTTGTGAAGTCCTTTGTTTCCATCGGCTTTAATCATCCCTGGCTTGCTGTTCCAGGGTGTTATAAAAGCCTTGGGAGGTGGGGACCTGCACTGAGACACTTTGGAGGAGGAGATCCAGGGCATTTGTGTGCAGTGAGATGTGAGTGAGCCTGGGGAGCTGGTAGCATGATACAGCACAGCACATCCTGTGCAGAGAGAGGAGGAGGGAGGACCCAGACGTGAGCTTCCTTCCTTCTGGGGCCACACAGCCCACCTTGGCTGGGAGGTTCTCCCTTCTGGGAACTGTAGGGTATTTACTTTGCAGGGGAGTTTTGAGATTAAATTCATTAAAATTCGGGGTGCTGATCAATGGAGGCCACATGAATCCCATCTGTATTTTCTGAGTTGTGTTTTATTCTATTCAGGCCTTGTCTGATCATGACATTGTTTTCAGAGAAAAGTCAGTGTAAGGTAAGACATTTCCTAGCAAGATGAACCTCCTTCTGCTGATCCATGTATACCCTGGTCCTGAGGACTGGTGTGTTCCAGGCGGACAAGCAATATAATATTTTTTTTTTTTAATGTGAGGTTAGCAAATCCCACCTGAAATCCCTATGGATCCATTGTAAAGTGGAGGGGGGTGTCCTTTGATCCCTGCCTGAGGTTCCTTGCCGTTTCCATGCTTCCCTGGTTGCTAATCTGTCCCTCACCTGGCATTTAAATGACCCCTTTGCCAGAGTTCCCAGGTGAGTCCATGAATGATTCATTCCCCCCTTACACTCCCAGCCATGCACACACCTGTCTGATCCAGCACCTGCCAGATTTAGCCTTGGTTTTGCCAGTGGTTTGTCCTGGAGTAGGGTCAGGCCACTCTGAGCATCAAACCAGTCACCCCAGCGTTGGTCCATAATCATCACCCAAAAGCAGATTAAGGCCTCTCTCCCTTTCTCCCTTACCTGCTCTGTGCCTCCCCACATTAAGAGCTTCTGGGCAGATGACTTTAGCATAATGCAGTGATCCAAACATAAGCAGACACAGCGGGATTTACTGGAAGATGTCATCTCTCGCAATTCATTATTTATAACAGTGCTTTATGATTAAATCTGAAGCTATGAGAACGGTGAAAGCTCAAGCTGGGAGCATGTCAGCTTACTCAGGCACACATGGATGTGGCTGTACCAGAAGAAAATGCATTTGCATGCACTGCTTGTGGGAGGTACAGGGAAAGGCTAAGCAAGCAAACCAGATGACAGTGCAGGGCTGAAAGGATTGATTCTGATCTTGTGGGCAGGTGCCACAACTTAAGTGGGTAGCCCTGGGGCTGCTTGCTGGGGCCAGATTGTCTGCACAGACCTGGCTGGAGATGCAGCAGCATCCTGTGTCTCCCTGGCCTGGCCTGGCAGGTGCTCTCTGGGGAGGAGTACTAGGTCCCTCTGGAGCACTGAGACCTTGGTGTGCCCTGCAAACATCAGCCCCAGCAGTGGGCTCTGTATCCCTGCATCCCTCTGACACTGCCAGTTACCTATGAAGGTGTGCAAAATCCTAATGTTCAATCCTTCTGCTGCTGATGCTCCGACAGAAAGATCCACACCACACATGGGTCTGATGAATCCCTCTGTGAAGCTGTCAGTTGCAGTGGTCAACTACAGCAAATACTCTGGAAGCACTGTTGGTACTATCCAGAGCACTCAGGATACAACCACGTCCTGGCAAATCTGAATCTGCAGCCCTCAGAGAACTGCCTGCACATTCACATCATGACTCTGCTCACCAGCCTTCACACTCAGAACAGTGCAACCCTGCGGTGGTTTGGGTGTAGCTGCTGCTGTAGATGCTACCCAAGTGTGACTGAATCAAAACGTGTTGAGGAGCACCCTACCTTGCTTCTGTGCCACCATCCACACTGTAGATGGGTCTCTGCACTTGTGGGTAGGTCCAAAACCCACATTAGGCTGTGCTTTATCTGAACAGCAGCTTGTGCTGCTGACTGTTCAGGTCAGATCTGTCAGTGTTTTCTCCTCCTGGAGAGCTGTTCTTCCCATAGCACCATCAACATGATTGCACAGGCTGCTCACAAGCAAAGTGCTCTTAGCGTGGACTGATGGAGGCTTTTCCATCCCACCTAGCATGGGGTCTCAGGTCCCAGATGAAGCAGAGCTCTCAGCCAACATTTGCTTTATTTAGGTTAGAGCAGCAAAGGCCCCAGAGGAGACTTAAAAATAAGCCTCTCAAACCTTCTTCATGCACAGTTGCTCTCAGACCCAGCAAGTCGGAGGCACAGGGTGCCTTATCCAACCCACAGTGCTGCCAGGGAGCTTCCACCAGCAGTGAGATGGAGATGTTGGGACCTCCTGGAGGTGCTGGAAGTGATGTGGGAGTGCAGGGGGAGGTTGTTAACTACAACAGAGGAAGGCAGAAGCTTACAAGTTATGAGGAAGAAAACTAATTCTAGCCTAGACAAACCCAGTGCACCCTCTCTCTTCTCTCTCCAGCACATAATCTTTGTGAATGAGGAGAGGCAGCCAAGAAGAGCAGAAAGCAAGAATAAAGGGGAAGGTCTGTTTTTCTTCTGTATAAGGGCTGGTGGCTGTAAAGCAGAGGTATCTGGCAGCTCCCTGCCATGCCCCTTAGCAGGAGAGCTCATCTTCATGGGCTGTGAAGGATCCACATGAGGCACACCAGGAATGGTTTTTCAGTGGCTTTGAGAAATGTTTGCAATGATGTTCTCCAGACCCACCTTCCTGATAGCCCTTGCTTTGACCCTTTCCTCACCCATGAGCTGACCCTGAAATGCTCCATGTACAGACAGGAGTCAAAGGCCAGAAAGTTCCAAACTCAGAAAGAAGAAAAATTATTTACTCCACCAAAGAAAGCAGAAGGGAGGGAGGAAAAAACAACACATAAAAGCAACAAACCCCCCTGCTGGCAGCAGTTTGCCAGAGCATTGAAAAAAGGGATCTATGAAAGCAGAACACTAGCATGTCATCTTTCTCCATTGCTCAGGACTAGGAATTGTAAGTCCATCACAGATGTCTAAAAGCCAATTTCAGAGCTCATGCTGTGGAGCCACATTTTTGATCTCTGCTCCTTCTGGTTCAGTCCAGAGCAGAGGGAATTCCAGTCACCCTTGCTTTTGTTGGATACTTTCTGGGTCTTAGCTCTGCTCCAGCTGCACGAGGAGCAAGATCAGGGTCAGTTCCCAGCACTGGGAAGAGTCTGTTCTTGCTTGCTGGAAAATCGAAGAGGTTCGTGTCCCTCTGCCCAGAGCCACAGGCTAACAGAGTGTAGAAAGGCTCAGAAAAACTAGGATTGAAGAGCATGAAGTGCAGAAATCAGTGCACTTCTGGGGACAGTCTCACCGTATTATAGAAAAAAACATCTGGGGACCTTTATGTCTCCTTCATGTCCCCAGTCACTCTGTTTCCCTCTGAGTGAAGCAAGTTGCTTTAATATATTTTGTGCTGAGAATCTGTAGCTGTCCCACCACTACAGCATCTGAACTCACCTGGTCCCTTTGAGGAAGACACAGGGGAAGTCATATCCTTGCCCAAGCACCCAATCCATCCCATCAGGAATGGGATCATTAGGTGCTGCTGGCTGCAGGTTCCAGGAACAGATTCAGTGAAGATTTTATCAGGGGCTTTTCCAGCCCAGGTAAAAACAACCATCAGGCTACAGCTATGGTATGGTGTTAGCTTTTGGGAAAACAGGATGGAGCTCTGGGACCAGGGCTGTACTGCAGGTCAGTCTGTGGCTCCTTACCATTACAGCCCATGTTGTTTGGAATGGGAGACCTGTTTGGGAACCACAGATTTCTTCTGACCTCGTGCTCAACCTTCCCCCATGGGGGATCTCCAAGCTGATGGAAGAGGATCTCAGTGTTGGCATAGCTGGTGGAACACATCGCATTTTATTTACACAGCCACTCATGCAGTGGTGAACTCCTTCAATTCATCTTTGCAGTGATGCAAATTAGGAGCATCCTAATGCTCCAGTGAGATAAACCTATGATGAGTAACATATTCCCTTGTATTTACTTATCTCACTACTGTGACCTTCCTGCTTAAGTATAACCTCAATCCATCATTTCTAGAGAATAAATTCCTTTACCAAACTTCAGGCCTGGAGTCTTTCAGTTCCTGGCCATCGACTCAGGAGATTGCTTTATGCCACTTGACCTCTGACACCATTTTAAAGGCTCATCTACAGTTACCAGCATTTAGAATTTCTTCATACTTTTATATTTTTACGGGTGTGTTTTTATCTACCTGCCTGCAATATTAATAACTGAGAAAAAACTAAAAAGTCTGTTAAAATGGATGCTTCACAGGGGCACATACGGAGTGGGCATAGTGGTCAGATATTTTTCCTGCACTGCTGTCAGATTCCTTTGGTAGACCCTTATCTTGTGCTAGTCTGATGGGGTCAGTCCTGTGACACACACAGATTTCAAACTGCATTGTCAAAATGTTTTGAAAGAAGAGTGTTGCAGCCTCTGAACCACCTGCAAGAAGCCAACAAATGTTTGCTTGTCTTAATGAACATATCCTCTTCCCATCTTGATTAATTAGCTGATTTTCTGCAATCTTAAGGAATTTCTGGTGCTGTTTGAGGATCATTCTCTTCTTTTAGCAAACCTCCAAGCCAAAGAATGCTCCAGTTACAACCCAAAGGAATGTGTGGCTTCAGTTGCATTCACATATTTTAAACTTCCAATATCCTACATTTATGCCACTTAAAGAAAAGCAGAGCTCTGTTGGTGATAACTGCGCCTCAGTGATTTCCTTTGAATTCTTTTGAGCTGTACTTTGGACAGGATTCATTACTGAAGAAAACAAAGTCAAGATGGGTTTGTTTTTGCCAGGAGACACAGTTCTGTCCACAGCATTCAGATGATTTGTCCCGTTGAGCTCATTTGAGGAAAATGGAGCACAAGAGCTGGTGCACTTGGAAGCAGATAAGAACATGTCTCCCTGCAGGCTTCACCATCCTGAACTGATCTGCTTGAGGAATTTTTTCATCTTTTCATGGGTGGCTTTACCTTTGGGTCATAAAATGATCAGTCTGCTGCATAAGGATCATTATAGGTTCAGACATCTGTTCATGTTCCTCGGAAAGCACAGGAGTGGAAGAACAGCTTGCAGATCCAACTTAGGATCCAGTAAGAAAGCTCACAAAGCAGGCAAAGTCTTATCCTTCTTGACAGGAAAATGTGAGGTGGCCTTCTAATACAAAGGCACTGTCAGAGCCAAGTAAATCCCCTGCTCAGATGAATTTTGCCCAGAATGAGCACCAAAAGCAAGCTTGTATCTCATGCCATAACAGTCTAATTCATCTGCCACTGGCTATTTCCAGGCTCACTGGAATTTATAGGTGACACCAGACTGTTCTGCCCCTGTGGTACCACTGAAAATATCAGATTCTATTTGAGACACTGATCTTGTTGTATTCCCAGTATCAGAGGGTCTCAATAGCAATAAATGGGAAGAACATGAGGAATTATTAAAGGGGAGGTATGAAAGATTTTTACAGTCACAAATAGTGCAGAGAAAGTGGCTGAAGAACACAGGGCATTATTTGTTAAACATAAGAACTGAAAGGTGCCCTGTGGAAACAGCAAGTAGCAGATTTATTTAAAAACAAACAAGGGGAAGTACTTGTCCTCACAATGCATAACTGAATCGTGACTCATCCCTGCAGGATGTTGTGGAGGCCAACAGCCTACACAGGTTTAGACAAACTCAGGGAAAAAAAGTCCACTGAGAGCTATTAACCAAGATAGTTCAGATTCTACCTATAGCTCACAGTTTCTAAAGCACTCTTGCTGGGCACTAGGCTGGGATGGAATAAACAGGCAATAGGTAACTTGGCATTTGCCTTGTTTCCTACCTCTTCCCCCAGGAATCTGCTTCTTGATGGTGTCAGAGTGAAGACAGTTCTAGGCTGACTTTCTGACTCAGCAGGCATTTATGTCTTGCAACACAAGCTTATTTATGAAACAACTTGTGGATTTATTGAAGACACACCTGTGGGGAAGATTGCTTTGACAGGGCCTGCTCCTGTGTGGGGGATGTTTGCACATGTCTCTGGTACTGAGTGAAACGATGGTCAATTTTATATCCATGTCTGGGAGTGCCATTACTTTTTTGTTTCCCTTCCAGGATGTGTATCACAGTTGTGACCAAAATCCCAATTGAAGAGTGCTGCTTTTGTCACCTTCTTGAGATATTACTGTGAAGATAAAGGGCATAGCACTCAGCCAAGAACCAGAGTTCAGCTAATTTTGCTGCTTGGTGTTCTAAGAGATGAGTGAAGGAAATAAAAGGCAAAAGGCTATTTGCATAAAGTCGTTCATAAGAGGCTGCCTAAACACAAGGCTGATATCCCACGTTTGGAAATCCATGGTCTGACAGCCCCAACAGCAGATGAATACCTCCCATGCTATCAGAGGGATGCCTGCAGATCACCTTTAAAGTTAGAATCATAGAGTCATAGAATCATTTTGGTTGGAGAAGAATTTTAAGTTCATCAGCACTGCCAAGCTCACCACGAAACCATGTCCTTGAGCTCCATATCTACATGTCTTTTAAATAGCTCCAGGGACAGTGACTCCACCACTTCCCCGGGCACTTCAGCTTGTAACAACTCATGTGGGTCTCTCACACCATGGCTAATCCTTGTTGTGACTCCCAGACTGTCTGAGGACTGGGCAGAGCACTCACTGGACCCTAATAACAGTTTTGGATAGCCTGCTTCTCCTCTAGCATCTCTGTCTGCTGGCTGGGCCTCTGAAACATAGAGGGGTTTAAAGTGATTAGACCTCAAGCTAGTAAGGAGGGTCTTATTTCCATCCATTGCTCAGCTTCTCAGAAAGATCATTGCAAATTTCATCTCTATGTCTATTTAATCTACTTAATCAAATCCATAAGACCTTGTAAAGCTTTTATGTCCAAAGATGACTCAGTCTGCATGGAAGGGATGGGGAGGTTCACAGCTGGACTTGAGGAACAGTGAGAATTACAAAACAGCTTCTGTTATTCTCCTTAATTCTTTTGTTATTCTCAACTTCATCTAAGTGGATCCAAGTCCCCACTGCAAGGTGTGAATTCATTACACCAGGGAATGGTGTCCAGGTAAGTGCAGGGCAAACACTATTATAACCACTGAAGAGAGCAACCCTCTAACGTTGTGCAAAAACACAAACACCCCTGCAGAGCAGATGGGCCTTCAGCTGTGAAAAGCATTTTCTTTCTGAATTTCAGGAAATAAGGTGGAGGGACCTGAGTGGCAAGGAAGGCGTGAACAGGTAAAGTCCAGAGACTAAGTTTGAGAAGGTGAACCAATACCACAGTGTGGTGGCTCTTCTGGACAGAAGTAAGACTTTGTTGTTGTATTGGTGGTCTGTAGTAAAACATTTTCTTATTTCTATTTGCCCTGGCTCAATGGACAAAGATTAACTAAACCATCCAGTTCTAAAACCGTGGAAAAATTGTGTTTTTTCCTGTGGTTTGCTCTCTCCTGGCCTTATGTGTAGACAAGGGATATGCCCATATTTGATCTGGCTTGTTTCTCCTGTTAATTCTCTGAAAATTTTATAGAAATTGGATCTGATCATGTTTCCCTCTAGAAGTCTGGAAAAGTTACTGGTTCAGACAGATGAAAGCAGCTGTACAAATTAGCTATCAGCTGCTAAATGCTTGGCAGCCTGAAAAGTGGTCGTATCAATCAAGTTAGCAGCTCAGTATTTTGTTCATTCTGCTGGAGTAATGAGGAAACCTAATTCTCTGCTCATGAAGAAAACCACCAGAAGACATCTTCTCACTGTTTGGTTTGCTTTTTGCCCAAGGAGACCTCAGTAACATTTTGTTTGCAAGTGCTGTGGAATTATGGCTTATCTCCCCATGCTATCTGAGAAGGTGATTTTTTACCCAGTGTTCTGTGAGATGAAACAAACAAATTGCAGGAAATCTATCTTGGATGGATGGGAACTCTGGCTGACACAGGGTGACACTGAACTGTACTGGATCCCTCAGGTTTTCATTAAGGGGCCTTTTTGCTTCTTGTTCAGTTTTTCTGTTTTAAACCATGTGGAATTAACTGTCCTTGGATGAGAGAGGGATGAGGTGCAGAAACTCCACCAGCTTTGTGCTTTCCTTGTCCTGCCAGAGCTGATCTGTGAAAGGGATCGTGGCTCTTGCTGTCAGCAGTCCCCTTCTCTGGGTACCATGAAGTGATTCCTAGCCTTTAAGTCCTTAAAACAAGAAAATCATTAAAGAAAACCCCTGTGTCAACAAGAACTAGAAGTACTGTATTTTCTTAGGCAATTCATATCTGAAAAAATGAACCCCACTCTCTGTTGGTCCTGAACTGAAGACTGTGACAGAAGACCTGGCCCTGGCAGAACCAAAGGGGGGGACTGATCCTGTCCTCTTCACATGCTCCTGCTGCCACAATTCTTCACACACAACCCTCAGCAGCTTGGCACCACAGCAGGGACACTGCCATTACCAGCCAGATCAGAATTGAAGCCTACCAAAGGGGAGAGGGTGTGGAAAAAGTGATTTTGAGAACAGTAACATTGCTTTTAGCCTTATGCTCTCTCCTACATTAAAGATTCTTCCAATGCACCAGTTCTACAACCTTCCTTTTATATTGCTTCTATCAGCAGCTCCACAGAAAGTCCCTAACAAAATACACATGCTACCTACTGACCGTAGTTTTGTTTGAGATGCTGTTCAAAAGTGAAATCCCTTCTTCAACAACCAAAAAGAGACTTGAGTTAAAGAGATTTGAGTTAAAGACAAACTGCTCGAGCCATTTGGTAAACACACATGTGCTTTGCCATCTTGTTGATCTGACACCTGGGTGGCTTGAGAAGGCAGGATGGGAATCATGACCTGCTCCTACATCCCCCTTGTGACTTGCTGCCTCCTGAGCCTCTTCACTTCCACACACTGAGCACATAAAAACTGCTGACAATTATCTCAGCAACTGGAATGTCAAATGCTGGGCTGTGAGAATAGTGCAAAGCCTCCAAAGATGCCATCTCAGACCACTTTTCATTGCACCCAAGTGGCCCGGGACACCCCTGTGCTGTGGGATGTGCTCACTATGTCATCCCACAAAGTCTTTAGGTTTGTTTCCTTAAGCTGCAATAAGACTCCTTTAGACTGTGTGGCTGTTGCTTCTTCATGGAAAAAAAAAAAAAAAAAAAGCACTACATTTCTTATATTATTATTTTCTCCAGGTTGAAATACAATTTGCTTTCCTCTGTAATGCAAAATTTCACCAATTTGAACTTTCATGGTTGCTTATCCAATTACATAACTCTTTCAACTACATAAAACTAAATAAAGAGTTTCCAGAGTTTTTTTTGCTGTGTTTAAGTAGATTTGAAGCACTAGACTTTAACTGAGCTTCAAAATAAAAACCAAAAACAACCCCCCTCCCAAAAAAAAAAGAAACCCCAACCCTTATGCTTTGGAAGATGTTAACTTTGGCTCCTAAAAGGGATTAGCAGTAATACTAAACACATGTTATCATAACTCAGGAAAACAGAGACACACAGACTCTTTTTTTCAGTGATTTTGGACATTGTCTCCATGTGTAACTTTATACATAAATAAGAATTCTTTCTCTCCCACCCCACCCATGCATTTTTAATATTATCTCTGGAAAGGGTTTTCTTAAACACTTTAAGGAAGCTGCTTCTTCTCCAAAGACTTCTTCTGCCTCCCTCCTTAAACTGAGAACTTGGGTGGCCTCTTTTCTGATAAAGGGCGTCAGCCCTGTGAGCTTTGGCGTTTCAGCTTTATCTCTGAGCATCTGTCCTGGCTTATGTCTGCACACATGGTCAGTGAAGCAGGTGCTCCAGAAAGACTCCAGGAGAAAACACTACGCCAGCAATGTTCCTGCAGCAATAACTGCAATGAGCAGATATTCAGATCTACCTTGGCAGAAACACTCGTAAGCAACTTCTGATCCAGAGACTCCTGCAATTTTAAAAATTGCTAGTTTAGGGAGGTTTTGAATGCCAGATATCTCTGACAATGCCCCAGTAACCTCAGTGCAGTTGCTCCTCACTCTAACTGGGAATAATTTGGACAGTGGGTCACTGTCCCTCTCAGTTGCACTGATCTATCCTTGATTAAAAAGGTCTGAGAGGAGAGAGGATTTAGCAAACAGGATAGGGGGGGGTCTGGAGCACATGAGATACAGGGAGGGACTGAGGGAACTGGACTTGTTCAGACTTAATAAGAGAAGGCTGATGGTTATTTTTCTGCTGTCTTCAGCTACCTTATGGGAAGACATTGGATGATGCAGACAGACTCTTCATGGAGGTGCACAGCAAAGGGACAAAATCACAGTGGACACAAGCAGGAAAGCAGTCTGCCCAGAGGATTAGAAATCTCCATCCTGGAAGACAGTAAAACCCTAGATGAGGTCCTGAGTAACCCATGTAGTTGTCTCTGTCTTGAGTGAAAAGCTGGATTAGGTGACAGCAAGAGGTCCCTCCCAGCCTGAATTTTTCAATGTTTCTATGATTCCTCACATATTTCTCCTTTTCGTTTTCTTCTCTGCTATTGGCTTCTTTGTGGCTATGCCTAGTCATGTGCTCTGAAACCTGCCTAAGAAAAAAAATTAAACTGGCACAGATTTGAGGATCTGCTGAATGACCATTTGGGAACACATGGTAATTCTTTCATCTGTTAAGGTGAATCCAGTCCCTAAGAACTTCTGTTTTGATGCTACAGCAGTAAAAAAATTTCTTCAGATGGGTGTTACACAGGTTGGTAAGAGGAAAGGAGACACTGTCACACACTAGTAGAAGATGCCTGGAGCAGTTTCATTAATCATACCTTCATACAGGGACTTCTTTTTACATTAGTATAGTTCTTTCTTTCACTAACTCCAGCATCCTGCCAGCTGTGAAGACAAGGATATTGAGTCATCTCTCTTGACTCAATAAAACCCGTGCTCTAAACCAGCAGAATACCAAAGGCACTCAGAGGAAGACCTGAGGAGAAGCTTTGTCTCATGGAAGTTAGAGAAAGAAGAGAATAAAATGGACTGTCAATATTGCATCCAGTCAAGACAGGAGTGAAAGGTCCTTTCTGAAAAGAAAGTGCACTCACCTTTTCTGCTTTCATTGTTATGAAACAGGCAATTGTTCCTGTACCTTTTTCTGCATTAATATTTCCAATAAAGTCAATATGATGATGAAGGTGTACAGATGAGTCCTGTGCTTGCCAAGTACTTTGTTATCCTTGGAAAACAAGTCTCTAGAGGTTTTAGCTATTATTAATTAACATGAATATTGATTCTTGTAAAATATTGTCTGCTTGGAATACTGTAATGTAGCTCTTTAAGTGGTATTGCAACAGGTACTTGCAATACAAACAAAAACATGGTCTGTATTTGTCAGTCCAGGCATATATGCAAACAGACAGACACAGACATACACAGAGCAAGAGCTGCATATGGTCCAGCTGCCTGTCCTTTCTGCCCTAACTTCAGGGGAACAAATGAGGAATCTCAAGTGGTTCTCCTGGGCATTTAACATTTCAATAACCAACAGAGGAACTGATGGGTCAAAGAGACAAGGCAACAATAGTGTGTTTGCTGAATACAGTGACTAACAACTCCTCCTAGTGCTCATTCAGTGCTTTATGAGTAAATTATATAATTCCTTATTAAGGTTGCACAGCACAGTTTGATTTAGGATGTAGATCTGTGGTTTCTGTTGGCTGCATTCACCCAACACATTTCAGCATTCCTGCAGCACTGTGATCTTAGGAGCTGATGGAAGTGTCTCATTATTACAGCAATGTGTGCCCATAGCTCACAGAGAAATCCATCATCAGTGGTGGGTACTGGGATGCCTTATGCAAAGTGTAGTCCCTCAATGTGTAATCAAGGTTCACCAGGCTGCTGGGGGAAGAGCAGAAAGAATTGTAGAAATCCTGCCCACATACAGTGATGAGGCTTCTTCCCAGAGCTGCCAACCAGGCCCCCCATGCACATGGGATGCATATTCTGCACTTCAGCAGGAGATGAACTTCACTACTTTCTTTCATGGGAACAAAATCTTTCTTTTTCTTTTCTTTCGTTTTTTTTTCTTTTCTAAACATGGGAGAGGAAGGTCTTGTATGCACACTGTTCCATGAAGGGCGTGCAGCACATTTAGGACACGGGACATGGGACAACCAATACAGTCCCAGAATAGTGGTTGGGACAATCACTTAAGCTTTCAACCTTCTTTTCAACCTCTGTTCCTGGGACTATCCATGTACTCTGTGTGAAAATTAGTCTGCATGAGTAGATCCGTGAAGAAAGTTTATACCACAGGATTTCTGACCCTCAAGAGATTACCTTGATATAAACATTTGCATTTGATCTCTTTCTGGCAAAATATCTTGAATACTTTTCAAGATGAAGCTGGAAAAGCTTCCTCTTTGAGACTCTGTGGTTAGTGGTGCCCTAGGAAGTGAGGGAGGATTTTCAGAGCCACAGTTACCTACTTAAATGCTTAATCAGTACCCAAACAAGTGACTAATATCTACATCCAATGTGGATTTTAGGAACATAATCCTTATGTAGGCTGCACAGTTTCACTCATAGCTCGTAATGTTGAGGGTGTGACAGATATCAGCATCTGCTCAATCTCCTAGGTGGTACCCAATACTTTTTTGTGTTGATACAAATCACCTCTCTTACAGCAGTTTAATGATGAGGTTGATCCTGTGCATTGCTCAGACTCAGGTCTTGCCCCACTTACAGAGGGTGAACTTTTAGCTCATGCTACAGAGGCCCCTACTGCTATTTGCAGAGGTACTGGGTTTACTTAGCAGTGTACCAGCATCCCCTGGGAGATGTTCAGTTTCTGCTACACTTCCTCTCACATAAGGATTGACATAATGATTTTTTTTTTAATTTGTTTTCAGTATTTACACCTGATTTTTAATAACTGGTATGCCAACACTGGCACAGCTATGAGCACAGACTGTCACCCACACAAATGTAATCAGTATATCTGATGACAGACAATACCTCTCTTGCACATAGAAAGGTACCTTCTAGACAAACCAGTCCAAACCCTCACTAAGAAAGTGCTATTTTTGTGATCTCTCTATCCCTGCTTCTTAAGTTAGGAGTTGCTAAGGAATTTATTCATACATGTGCTTCTACATCCATTGCCAAAAAGTGTGTGGTTTGAACAAATCCCTGCTACTTGACATCCTGCAGAAGTACATCTCAGAGAAGAAAAAATAGATTACTTCAATGGATGATGTCATGAGACAGTGAAAAGAAGCAATATTCTTCCCAAGTTTTGAACAGGAAATATAACTTCTGATTGTAATTATGAAGATAAGCAACTGTAAAGTAATTTGTAACACCTTCAGCTAGTGCAAGTATTTCAATGTCAGCACTTAAACATAGCATAGCATAATATATTCCATGCATATGGTGCCATAGGTACTTACACAGTATGCACTAGGGATGCACCATACAAGTTACATCCAAGAATTTAATCCATAAAATCAAGACCACTAATTTTCTCCTAATTTCACAGGCAGAAAATAGCCCTCCTAGTATTCCTCTCTGCCCAGCTCTAGTACATTTCACCTCTCAAATTCCTGGAAGCAAAACCTGTAGGCTGTGATCTATTATGTTTGTTTGGTGGAAGGTCTCCATCTCCAGAGAAGTCACCTGATCAAGAGTATGTCCAGATGGAGCTTGCAAGGAATCAGGATCCTGGTCAATATATTTCTGTAGCACAGATGTCAGCATGAAAAGTCCAAGGCTGAAAATCACTAGAACTGTTTCATAAATTAACACAGAGGATAAGTAATGATGCCATTATAAGTGAACAGCTATGGAAAAAATTGCAAATTGGTTTTTGGCAAAGTTGATCCCAAGCAGCAGAGAGCATCTCATGGGATCTGGATGTGTTTTCTGCACACAACATTTGCCCATTCACTCCTGGGGAGGCTGAGGGTTTGTACAGAGCCCCAGCTCATACTGACCCACACAGACAGGTGGCTTGGGACTAGCCTGTTATTTAGGCCTGCTTCTCCAAAGAAATTAAGCTTGTTGGCACCCTATGCAGAGCATGAACCTTAAAACTTTACTTACCAATTCTATGGACAAAACAGGAACCTACAAATGAGCAAGTCTGCAAACTTCAGCTCACAGGCTATGGGGATCTGCACCCTTTGCACCCCACTAATGGCACAGTTCTTGGACTTGGGCTTTCTGAGCAAGTGAAAAATGGCAGAATGTTCATTAATGTTTTCAAGACCAAGGAAAGAAAGAAATAATACTTATTTTGGTATTTACTCCTAGGGCTTTATTGATTGTGTTGAGATCTATGTAGTTTGAATGATTGCTCTCCTTTCTCTCCCTTTTCTCATTGCCATATTTTTGCCTTTTTCTTGTGTGTGCTTTTTTAAGAAGGTAAACTAAAATGGAAAGCAATGGAGCAATGAGCAGAGCATTGGAAATACTGTTACAGCACATAGGATATGGATCATACTATTCAGATCTGTAATTATGCCACTGACCGATTTACTGATTTAATTCCCCAGGACACAACAAACAAGAAGGAAAAAAATTATTCCAAATATCAGACCATCAAAATATTTTTTCTAGAAGTCTGGACTACCCCACTGAGATGAACAAATATTCCTTTTGTGTCTCCTAAGCACTCACTTGCTCTTCCTTAAAATCACTTCTCCTGTGGTCCCTTCATCCCCAGACTTGATGCCATCTTTCCTTCCCGTGCCTCTCAAGTTAAAGTACATGACTTGTTTGATGAGCTCACTGACTGCTTTCCCCCTTTGTAATCCAAGGACAACATTAAGTGCCTTATCATTTCAGGTGCCTCTTAGATTTTTTTAGGAGTTCAAATGAAGACCTGTTAAAAAATTCATATCCTCCAGTCTTTTCCCACTCAAAAGCCTTGGGCTTCCGAAGCAATCTATACAGCATTGCGGGTCCCAAGACATTGGCCATCCCATAGGAAAAAAAGAAAAAAAAAAAAAAAAAGAAAAAAAAGAAAAAAAAGAAAAAAGAAAAAAAAAAAAAAGGAAAAAAAAAAGAAAAAAAAAAGAAAAAAAAAAAGAAGAAAGTAAAATATGAATGAAAAAAGAAATATGTAAAAAAAAAGTAAACTATGAATGAAAAAAGAAGAAAGTAAAAGTAAAATACATCCACCTCCTTTCTTAAGCAAACGAACAGTTTCAGAATAGTTATTTGAGTATAAATATTCTAGCTGCCTGAAGGTGGCCATGAGTAGTAAGCTCCAGACTTGCTCACCCTGGACACTGGAAAGCTGAACCAATAGCCAGTGGCAATGTGACCACACAAAGATACACATCTGTCTGTCACTTCATTCTGCACAAGTCCATTTTTAAGTAACTATATACAAAAGCCACTGCAGCCATAGCAACACTTTTTTAAACAAACTGCTCCTCAGCATAGTTGTTATACATTTATTTAAGGCCTTATTAGGCAAACATAAGGGTATGTATGACTATATAGCAAGTATTTAAGCATTCCTGTATACGTATTGATACATATCTGTATATTTGTCTGTGTATATTTGTATGCATGTGTATGTAATGCAGCAGGACAGTGAAGCCCTGTATGGCACAGAGTTCTGTGAATATGCTCAGTGATCAAAGTGTGGCTCATTGCCCTGTGAGGGGAGTCCCTACCTGTGGCTGCATTACCCCACACAACAATTCAGCCCCCTGCCTGGCAGCATTCTAACCCAGCAGGAAAATAAATCATCATTTTCTTCTGTGTTAGAAAGCTGATCTGGCTGGTGGGAAAGCCCAGCAAGTACAGGAGCCAGATGGAGGCAGCAGACAGACTGGAGGAAGGGAGATGTGGTTCTTTCAGCACCTTTTCATGAAATCAGCCACAGCCCCTGTTCTCTTAGAAAAGCCTTTTTCTCTCTCTCATGACTGTGGAAACAGTTTGGGGAAACAAGTCTTCCCTGTCTTAGCCTTACTAAATATCCCTCGTGGTGCTTATGCAAGGATTTACAGCAGCTTAACTAAAGAGATCACAGAACTGATTAAAATAAGTCCATGGAATTCAAAATGCATGAATTTCCACAGCTTAACCACATCAGTTAAAACTAATTTCTTGTCTTTTCTTGTACCTTTTTGCAACATGCCTAAAGCAGCATTGCACAGCCCTGCAGATTAAGAGTTCTTCAAACTGTTTCTGTTATTCAAAGACAACTTGTGATGGGAGGGTTTCAGTGGAGAGCAGTGAAACAGCTCAGAAAGAATATTAACATACTTCAAAGTGGTATTATGTATCTATGACAGCTAGAACAGCTTGGACATTTCACCCAATGCCTCTTGCAAGTCAGAAGATAAGAACACCATCCCCCTAAGGCAAAATATTGTCATCTTTCTTACTTAAGATTATATAGCTGAAAAACGCCTTTCAAAATTACTAAAATAATGGGAAAATAAAAATGAAGTATTCTTCAAGCATGTCATTTCCTTAAGATGAATATTTTGCAACTTTATATATACACTGTGAATTATTTAGTCTGATTATTTAAGCATATACACCTATTCTTTTAACACTATGAATCCACCTCAGAATAGTAAAATTCTGCACTAGGCCACTCAAAATCACAGCTTGCAAGTCTGTAAAATGAACTGAATCATTCTGATATTACAGCAAAAAAATTTGTCATGAACTGGGGAAAACTGTTGGATCAATGAAACAACCAAATCTTTCTATGAATTTATCATATCATAAAATTATTTTATATTTGATGTTGGGGTAAACTGCTGTTTAAAAGGAGGGAAGAACCTTTCAGCACAGACTTTGCAAATCTGTTTCCTGAGTTTAGCAATGACAAAATTGTGATAAAGTTGTTGGAAAATTTATGTAAATGAAGGAATGCTTTTAGTGAAACATTGAGACAGTGAAAGATGCTGGTTCCTTGTGCACCAGCAGCTGGGACCTTAGAGAATGGCTCTATAGGCACAAAATGCATTTGTTAGAAACACAGTGCTCACAGCTGGGCTGGGCAGGTCAACCTTGGTTATTCACAGTTTTGGGAAAAGTGTGGACATGAACACCAAAAGGTATTAAGGTGCAAACAACCCTGGTAAAAGTTTCTTGTGTGCTTCCCAACTGCTTCACCCAATGAGCAAGACACAGTTGTTAACTCCATAGGAAATGCACCTGGGGTCAGGTCCCCAGACTCAGCTGAAGGGATACAGCTCCCTGCTGCCCTCCATGAAGATTCTGCCTGTAAAAAAAGCAGCTTGAATCTGACTGTGGCTCAGGAGGATGCTGTGCAGCAAATGCTGTTGTGATGTGCTGATCCAGATGTGCTGCCTGGGTGCATTTGCCATCCGAAGCTGTTGACTTCTGAGCCTCCATTCTCAGCAAGAATCTGTTTTATGCTGTCACAAACCTTAGTAAAGATGTTGTCACATGGCCCTTACTTGCTTAGTGGAGCTTGCATTCACTGAAACTAAATTTAGTACAGTACTTCTATGTTCAAAGATGTGTACAGACAAAATTAATACATTAATTTTTCAACAAGGCAAAGATGGAAAGTACTAAAGTTACTCACTGTGATCAGTTCAGTCCTCTCTGAATTCAGAATATTTTTGCCAACCAGTGTTTTCATATATATGGATTTCAATATATAAATCTCAGTTTCATTATTTCAGAAGAGAGGACCCAGCCTTTTTTTTCCAGTTATAGCTAATGAACCAATCAATCTCACTGCCTGTAGGGAGAACAATATACAGGTGTTGTCTGTTAACTAAAAAATGAGAAGACTTCAAAAGCTTGTAAGTAGAGAGCAACTGGTGAATAGGCAGATGAGCTAGTACATGGTTAAGTTTTTTATACAATTCAATAGCTCAGTAAATTTATAAAAGTAATTTTAGGAATTTAGTAAACAAAATGCCTTTCCTTGACATATTCATATCCATATAACTCATATTTTTCCCTGACACATTCATACCCAAATAAATCCTGTCTGTATTCAAAATAATAAATTAGTGCCCTTTGAAAATATTCAAATGTGGAAAACTAACTTAAAGTGTGACCAAATGCCTCATCAAGAGCTTTCTTAAAAATAAGCTATTGCTGTGTCTGTACATCTCAAGTTTGTATTTTGCTGTGTTATTAATTTACACAAGCTGCAGGCTTTGATGTTGTCTGAATTGAACAGCCTCTTACTTCAACTGTTTCCTTTATGTAAAATGTGTGTGGCATAATTTGCATCACTAATTACAACCTTATGATTATATTCTGCAGAGTCCTGCTAACCTCATTTACAGTACCCTAAGAAGCCTTGGTGAGCTGCCTTGATGTGTGCTAAGCCTTTTCTGTTCTGTTTTGGGTTTGGGTTGTTTTTTTTTTTTTTACCATAAATAGAAATGAATACAATCTAAATCTTAAAATGAAAGTCCTTGGGCATCTGGGGAGTGTTTGCATCTAGACCCAAACTTTGAATTTCCAAGCCAGACCCAGCTGTCGCAGCAGAGGTTCCCTGCTTTTACAGCTGCTTTGTTTTGCTCTCAGAAATGTGACCTCAGCAATGCAGCAACATAAAACATAAAATAAAACTCATGCTGCCCTCTTCCAGCTTGAGCTGTGACAGCCTTGTTAGCTCAAGAGGAATTGGTTGTGTGCCCTCGCCTGCCCTCTTTTGATCTTTCCTGTAAATTTTCCAGCCTTACGTTTATGGTGTTACACACACAGAGCTGGAGAGCTGCCTCCTGTCCCCTGTTAGCTCTAACCTTGTGGGTTTAAACAGTTTTCTCAAAACCAGCTAGGCTGTGATCCATTTAGCTGTGTTTAGCTTCCCACTCACAATAGAGACACAATGAGATTAAAGCCTGCATTTGCACCGACTGCACACTGCCAGCAGCATCTGGAAACACGGCTCAAGGAGGCAGCTGAATAAGGCTTAGAGGTTATACATGCAACACACACACTTCTGAAGCACTTATCAGAGCATGGCATACGATTTATTTTTAGCTGTGATGGGAGAGGCAAGCTGAGAGCACACGTAGGATGTTCATGGTGAAGGTGGGATGGCAAGGCTTGCTCCTGCAGACCCTCCAGCTGGCAGCCTGCCCTGGGGCCTCAGCATCACCCCCAGCCCTACACGACCAACAACTGCAGCCTCACCAGCTGCCAGCTGTCCCCAGCACTGCTGTAACACCATGGACACCTGTTCTCAGCTTACCTGGCTATGAGACACATGGATTCTACCTTAAGGCTGAGTGAGAGGTCTGAGACAGCATGATCTGGATGAAGGGATCGGGTGCACCCTCAGTAAGTTTGCCAAAGTTGGGTGGGAGTGTTGATGTGCCTGAAGGTAGGAAGGCTCTGCGTACAGACTTGGACAGGCTGGATTGATGGGCTGAGGCCAAATGTATGAGGTTTAATAAGGCCAAGTGCCAAGGGTCATGACATGCACTTGGGTCATGACAACCCCATGCAACTCCACAGGCCTGGGGAAGAGTGGCTGGAAAGCCTGGGGTGCTGCTGGAAAGCCTGGGGTGCTGCTTGACAGCCAGCTGAATATGAGCCAGCAGTATTGCCCAGGTGGCCAAGAAGACCAACAGCATCCTGGCCCGTATCAGAAATAGAGTGGCCAGCAGGACTAGGGGAGTGATCATGACCCCGTACTGGTGAGGCCACACCTTGAGTACCGTGTTCTGGGACCCTCATGAAAAGAAGGACATTAAGGTGCTGGAGCATGTCCAGAGAAAAGTAACAAAGCTGATGAAGGGTCTGGAGTACAAGTCTTACTAGGAGCAGCTGGAGGAATTGGGATTTTTCGGTCTGAAGAAGAGAAGGCTGTGGGGAGACTATTTCTCTCTACATGTACCTGAGAAGGGACTGGAACAAGGTGTGAGTCAATCTCTTCTCACACATAACCAGTGATAGGATGAGAGGAAGTGGTCTCAAGTTGCACCAGGGAGGTTTAGATTGGATATTAGGAACAATTTCTTTACTAAAAGGGTTGTCAGGCATTGGAACAGGCTGTCCAGGGAAGTGGTGAAGTCACCATCACTGGAGATGTTCAAAAAACATGTGTATATGGCACTTCAGGATATGCTTTAGTTGGCATGGTGGTGTTGGGTTGACAGTTGAACTTGATGATCCTAGAGGTTTTTTCCAACCGTAATGATTCTATGATTCCCACATTGCAGGAGTAAGAGCAGGTGCAGCAAGAGTTTGAAATACCAGCTGGTAGCTCACTTAAACTTCAGAAATTGTCACCTATTTTATCTGATATCTAAGCCCCTGCTTGTTGTCTCTACCACACTCATCCTAAGTCAACACAGTGGTGACACCATCCAGCAGGACAGGCAGATGATTCCTTAACACATATACAAAACTCACAAAAATACTGCCCTTTTGCTCTTTAATTCCATGTTTTTACATTCTTGCAAAGGTGTGAAGTTGTTTTTTTTTTTTTTCTTTCATACTACAGTGCTTCATTTTAAGCAATAAAATGACTTCTTTACTGATGATTGATTTCATTTCACAGGGTCTGGGACATTGAGACATCCACCAGGGATTTGCTGTCTTATTCTGGGGGCAGATAACTTAATCTATCTTTAATTCTGGTTTCCCATGTACAAAGTACAATGGTGACCACTACTCCACATACTTTGAAACTCCTATGAAGCTCACTTGGAGGATGAAGAAGAAAGATCCATGTAATTAAGGAGCTACAAAGATGGCAATTATTATGATTCAATGTCCTTTCAAATTCTTCTTGAAGTGGGGACTTGAGGTTTTAAAAATATTTTTATGCTAATGCTTTATTTGATTTTATTTTTTTTTCTGAGAGGTTTGTTAAGTACCAAGGGCTATGACTTAAAAGCTGAAGCACAACGTTTCTAATGGAGTGTTTGACCTTTCAACAACCTCACTGAGCAGCACTGATGAAATTTCCAGGCAGCTAATTAAGACACTGGTGCAGCAGCAGCTGGGGGTACCTCTAGCAGCTTAACTCTCAGCCGAGAGCATGAAATCCTCATGTCTTCCTCATACTCACATCTCCCTAACAATAATGGATTTGGGACCTAATCAGGCATTAAAATAGAGGATTAGCAAGCTGCAAAGTGCAGTGATCACAACTCAGTTTAGAGTGTGGGCAGGGGACTGGTGAAAACTACAAGGGAGTCTTTCAGTAAATTAGTGTCTATGTACCTGAAAACTCCCCGTGGGCAGCATAGACTGTCAGATTTATTCACAATATTTGTATCTGATGATTTTAAATAATCTGTGGAAAAAGCAACACACAACAGGAGTTCACTGGGAAATCAGAGCAAGGAGTAGGTATTGATAGGTGACTCCAAAGCATCAAATACAACTTGATTTTGGTACCACACTCTATGGCCATGGCTTTAAACAACAACCTTTTTGAAGATATGGGATATGTAGCAACTGCCTAGGAGCTGTAGAAGGTCCAGGTTGTGTAGAGTCCAGTTTCACCTGTGCTCAGAAGGGATACCATGAGGAGGAGATATGCTCCTAGTTTTTCTGCTTTCACTACCTAAGGGCAAGGAAAAGAACTTTAAGTAGGGGAAGAAAACGGTAATAAATAAAGCAGGAGTTGGAGGTTTCAAAGCTTAAAGATATGTGTAATTGCCTGCCTTCAGGATTCTTTCCATGGCAGGGTGAATTAGGAGAAGCAAGACCTTTAGATGGCCATTGGCTATGCCTACAGGAGCAAACAATTTAAAGAAATAAGACCATCTCTTTAAGCACTGGAGCAACACATCAATGACTGGACAGTGCTGAACTCACTCCTGCTCTGGAGTGCAAGATGTGCATGCAGCAACTTGGTGGCTTTGGAGGGACACAGTATTGTAGGGCCACACAGTACCTCCCGAGTTTTTGTTCCTGAGGAGCCAGTCTGGTATCTCACAGAGCTCCCAGGCCCACTGAATGAAGGAAGGAGCAGTTCTACCCTTGGTTTTACACACACATTGCAGTCACCCTATATTGAGTGAGGACTGGGCAGGCAGTTTCCAGTCATGGTTGGTAGTTTCATACAGCTGCTGTGTGAATGAGTTCTCCTGATCCCAGCCCCTGGGAATTGTTTTTAGAAGTGTGCCAGCTCTTCTGGGCAGTCTGATGATATTTATCACTCCCCTGCAGATCTGAGCCCGAAGCTGCAATTCCATCAGAAGCTTTGCTCCCCCTGCCAAGCATTATGTACAGAAAGGCAGCACACCTGATGTGTTGGGTACATACAGGGGTGTTGATGCTAGCTGTGGGGAGGAGAAGGTAAAAAAGGTATCCTACAGCATGACCTTAAAGAGATCTGTGGGATCCAAAGACAGGAACTCAGTCCTGGGGCCACGTCAAAGCACTGTAATTTCATCAGGTTCTCTGCTATGGTGACAGAACCCAACAGAGCAGCTGCTGCCATGTTGTGCTCTCATAGTAGGTGTGTGTCTGCCAGGCTCTCCAGGATGTGTAATGGGACTGCAAGAGGATCACCTTTATTCTTTTGAAACCTGTATGCTGTTGCTTGCCACTGCTCTCATACCAAGAGCAGTCATGATGTTAGCAACCTCCTGCTTCTGCCATCAAATTATTCTGCTACCCAGGAAACCTTTGTCCCTCTCCTGTAATCAGAAGCACTCCCACTCCCATAGTTTTCAGGAGGCTAAAGGCAGAAGACAGAACAGTTAGCAAGTGGATAGTAATAAAAATACTTGATAAAGGAAAACAGAGGCTCAGGAGTGGGATTGACAACAGAAGGGAAAGCAGCTGAAGACAAGAAAGGATTTCAAGCTACAAATGTCAGTGGATGGTGAAGTGGTGGCAACAAGTTGAAGGCTGGCAGATGCTGGTAAATAGGAAGGTGCCTGTGGCACTTGCCCCTTGACATACAGCACAAGAACCACTTCAGGATCTTGTGGAAGTTCTGAATAGTTTGAGAGTCTTCTTTTGGCACACGTACTAGGCAACAGGCTGGAGGATCTTAAAGTAGTGCAGCCCACAGATGGGTCTGGAAGAGGGTGTTTGTATGAAGTGCTGGGCTGGAATGGCATTCCACAGCTTTTCCCAAGAAGACACCCAGTCTGTGCTCCTCAAAATCACTCTGAGAACCAGACTAGCCATAGAAACAAATATGAGCTTCGCTTTGAAACCACATTACTGGGCTAGACATCAGCACTAAAGGCAGCCACTGAACCCAGGGCATGTATGCACCTCTAGGTTTTTTTGAGAGGTGGATTACAACTCCCTAATCTTCCACACCTGAAAGAAGAGAGGGACCTAAAACTGTGTCTCTCACCTCCTGGCAAAGCATTTTTGCCTTTTTTATGAGCAGGTCTTTCTATACTGACAGCCCATCAGTATAGGGGGTCCTGGGAAATGGCTTTTCTGTGGTCAGCTCATAAAGCAGATGGTCTGATACCTTTTTAATGCAGTGTGTGGTGGGGATGAATTATTTCCCCTGCTGAGGAGGACAACAGAGTTGTGTGCGGGCAAGAGAGACAAGGGAGAGCTGCCATCTGCTGTCGGAAAGATCCTGGTGCATCTTTTAGCCCAGGCACTGCCAGCTGCTGCAGGGGACCCCTGAACGCCAGTGACTCCCACTCCAAGGGTTTTTAGCACACAGAGCAGGATTTCACAGGAGGTCCAGGAAATCCGCACCCATCAGGCACTGGGGAGAAGGAAAGTTTGCCCTGAGGTTATTTCTAACTCGGGAAAAAGAGGATTTTGCTGAGATTTTGAACCACTCATACCAAGAGGAAAGCAAAGCTGGAAGGTGTGGCAAAACCTGCTGTGCCTCCAGGAGGGAGTTTAATGGAATAATCAACCACATTTTCAAATTTAAGCCATAGCTAGTCAATTAAATCATTATTTAGACCAGATATCTGCAATGGTTTAAAAAAACTGAGCACTATTACTGGGGAAAGGAAAGATTTTAGATGTCCTACACACCTAAAATCTGGATGCTTATGGTGAGGAAAAAGTTAATGCTCATCTGCTGAGAAGACAGATGTTTTAATTAAAAATTGCTTTGAGTTAATAAAAATTATCAGCTTCTGAAAACATGTTTACTCTTACTTTCTAAAAGACATTTTCAGCCAGTTTGGCTGAAGTTTACCCCTTTTCAAAAGACATCCAAATATTACATTTGGATTATATCTGATTTGGATTGTATTTGATATATATTTGAATTCTAAAAGTTCGTATTACAGTGATGTGGTGCTGATTTGCTGTGAAAGTAAATATTTTTGTTATTCTACTGAATACTACTAACTTTGCAAATTAGTATTTTTCCAAAAGACATAAATAAATAAATCTAGAACATTTGTACTAAACTCAAATAATTTTCCAGTAGGAATAGTGGCAGAAATAGCAATAGCAGCTGAAGGTGAGAGTTTGGTCAATTCAATTATTTGTGTTACTGAGTTTTTGAGTTGTGATCTTCTCTAGTAAGTGTCTTAAATATAAGCTTATAGTCTATGTTTGAAGCTTTTGGTGTATTTAGCCTTTAAAGAAAGACTGTGTTCTCAAAAAAGATTAAAATGATAGCTCATAATTCAATTACTGATTTAATGCAGTAATTATGGGGTAAATCCAAAGGCCTGTTGTATGTTAAAATATATATATTATACTCCAAACAGGTAATGTAATTTTTCTCCCCAGTATCTTTCAGAGAGGAAAACTCTTAATTCAACCGTGATAAAGGTTTTAACTTAAACTAGACAGGCTATGAGGGGTGTCACTTAAAATATGAGTTAGGGACCTCAGCAGCAGCTGCCACACTCAGCTGGGCAGTCAAGAACAGAATTCAAGGGAGGGCAGGTGAAATCCACTTTGCAGGGCAGCTGTACCTCATGTGGACTCCTTATTTTAAACCTGCCCCAAACCCATCAGTGCTGATTTTTCTTAGGGAGATTCTGTTGGTTTTCAGCTGTGCTTGCCTGTGAGCAGGGGTAATTCAGGCAGATGGTGCAGCCAGTTGCTTCCTCTGCAGGGACTCAGAGTTAACAACTGGTTTTCCCAAGGTGGGTTATAAAGGTGTGCTGGAGTGAGAAATAAACAACACTGTTATGTGGCAAGTCCTTTTAATGAAGTTACTGATGGGAAGAAGACACCACAGCTTCTTCTGTTCCTACACTGAGATTTCTGATATCCAGGGCAGCTTCTGATGCTCACCAGGTCTCCCACCACTCAACACAACTGCAAAACCAGCTTGAACTTGGCAGGGCAGTGGGCAGGTTTGCAACACCCATGCACCCCTTTCCATCCAGAAAAATCTGCTATGGAGAGATGTGTTTCAGCCTCTGTGTGGTCTGTTTGTAACCTTTTCCTTTGAGAAGACAAAGGCGAAAATGTAAGGCTGTGCAAAACAATTTCAGTAGCTGAAAAAAAAGATGAACCCTCTTCAAAACTTGGAAGAGCTGGAACCCCAGAGGTCCCTGGAGCACAAGCTTCCTGCAGCACACGATGACAACACTATCCCAAAAAGTGTCACACACTTTGGGGTTGAATCATAGTCTTGCTGAACAGGTTGGATATCCTCAGAGCTCTAGGCTGCCTCAGGATGGCCACGGAGGGTAAGAAACTCCCCCAAAGCAGAAAGAAAACAAATATTAAAAAATCCTCCACAGACCTGGTAAAAAAACTTTCTTTGGCTTGGCGTCTGGGCATTGCTCCCAAATTCAGCCTCTTGCTCTCAGATAAAGCACTACAGCCTGGAATGCGAGTCAGATGCGTGGGAGGGGAGTGCACGTATCTCTGCCTGGGCTGGGAAACTTGTGCACTGCAGTGCCTTGAAAATGCTTTTTGCTTTGGGCCTTGCTCCAGGAAACTTTTTTCCTTGCTTTTACAACTGTCCCCTGTTGTTTGGGACTGCCCAGATGCTAAACTAAGCCCTGAGGATAGGGAGGCTGAGGAGTTTTCTTTGTGCTCTTCCCTCTGCCACCCAGGTGCGGGGAGCAGCCTACCTTGGGCGTGCTGCCTCCAGCCCACACCTCTGCTCCCCAGGAGATGGGCACGAAGACCTGGTCACCCCGGGCTGCAGCCGGACCCACAGTGTCTGCCTTTATCTGATACAGCGAGCAGATCAGGTCCTGGCTCATCAAACATCTCATGGAGCAACAGGAGGGAGAGGAGGAGATCCCAGGAGACCATTATTGACCTATTTGATCATGAGCCTGTATTACTGGGCGGATAGATTGCTACATTTGTACATATCCGGGAATTTTGCAGTTTTGTAGCTGTTTCCTAAAAGCAAACACGAACCATCACCCTCAAACAGTATGTCCTTCGACTGACAGATCACAGGAAAAAAAAAAAGGGGGCGGGGGGGAAATGTGAATCCTTTTCTTTTTCACGTCATGATTTTAAAATCGATCACTGCCTGGAGGGCAGGGGCTGACTTCTGTCTGGAATAGGGCAGGATGGTCTCTACGGGAGACGCAGGTGAGGGCAACCGCAGTGACTGCCCAGGGGAAGGGGGGGAGAACCCGGCAAGCACTTGTCACATCGGAGAAATAGGAGAGAACGAGGACTTCGCCAGGGCCGCCGCCAGGCGTGGCAGCAAGAGCCCAGGCACGGAGGGGCTGAGGCTGCTCTGCCGGGCCCACCCTCACGCCACGGTGCTGGACGGCCCCCACCAGAAGGTACCGGCGAGGGGAGGGGGGCTCCGCGATACTACGGACCGCCCCGTCCCGCGCAGCAGGCACCCCCCCCCGCCGCCCCGCCCCCGGGCCCCTCTTCCCGCCCCGGCACACCCCGGGCCCGCCCATGGCGACCTGCCGGTGCGGCGGGGCGAGCGGCGGCAGCGGGGCCGTGGATGTGCGGTAAGGCTGTTCCCCCACGGGTGGGCGTCTCGGGACCTGCCCCGGCGGCTGTGACGGCAGCGCCGCTCAAGGACCGCGCCCTCCTCCGCGGCAGCAGCGCTGTCCCCCCGCACCGTCCCCCGCGGCGGGGGAAGCCGAGGCACGGCCGCGGCCCTCCGCTCCCCGTGGGCTGTGGGTCGAGGCGGCTCGCCGTGCTCCCCCCGCCTGTCCCCTCCTCCGGGCTACAGGGTCCGGCCGGCCGGGAGCAGGGGTGGAGGGGCCGGCACCCTCGGGTGAAGCGCCGGCGTCCCCAGCTCGGGAGGGTTGGGGACGGGCTGCCTCCCACTCCGCACCCCCGAGGCTTCCCCTTCACTCCCCTGCTCTGTCCCATCCGGGGAGGGGGCGTCCCGGGGCATGTCCCAGCTGCCTCCCCGAGACCCCGGTCCTGTCGAGTCCTCCCGGATCCCGGCTGCCCCTCCCGAGCTTCTCCAGAGCCCAGCGGGGCGGGCGAGGGCGCCTGCAGGTCCCGTCCCACCTTCGAGGTGAACTGTGGGGAAAACCCACGATCGTCTAGATCTGTGTGTTCATCGCAGAGCATACCTGGCAGCAGCCAATCTGTCACAAGGGGTTTTAAGTGCAGCTCCCCAGAACAGCTTGCCAGTCGGAAAAGTGCTTGAGGAGATGTGATTAATCTAAAATAAGTGCAGTATTGCCTGTACAATTTACAGGTGCCAAACTGAACTTATTTAAATCTGCCTTAATTGCATAAGTAGTTGGAAGCACACTATTTTCCAAAGGATTAAGTGGCCAGTTCCCATGCTGCTGCAAGTTGCATTCACCTCTTCAATAATCTTTCAGACAGGGAAAGCCTATGCAAACAAAAAGAGCAATGCTTGAGTGTACATGAGATGATGGATTAGTTATAGACGATGTTTATTAAGTTTTTTATATTGTTTATCATTATTTTGGTTTGTCTCCTGTATAATCACCCATTACTCAATACCCAACAGCTATTGAGTGTTTTCTGAATATTGTTCACTAATTTAATCTCTTTCTTTTGGTGTGGGCAGGTAGTTCAGTGTCAATTTTAAATCATTTCACTTACAGTGATTTTCAGTTGTATAATACTGGAATGTGTTTATTTTAACGTGAACATTCTTTCTCCTACCTTATCATCTATGTTTCTTTTTTCCTACGCAGCTCTTATCACAGAAATACTTATTTATAGTTTTTTCTTTGCAGGCTAGGATCCCACACAGAAAGTGAGACTGAATAACATGCACATGCTGGTTACTGGAGAGAGGCTGAAGGACATCCTGTTTTGATTTAGCAGTGTTTTTTTCTCTGAGGTGAAATGAAGAATTGGGTTCTCTTTTAGAAATAATCATATTTCTGACGCAGCTGAACTTCAGTAGCCTTTTTTGCAGTACAGATTTCAACATATTTTTCTTAAATGAAGATGCAGAACGTGTCACTAGTAGAAAGTCTTCCTAATGCAGACACATCTCACTGGATGTCTCTAAAAGCCCCATCAGTTGAAGGAGAATGTATGTCTGCTGGTGAAAGTGCCTCTAACTTGAGCCAGCAAAGCCTCCCTGTAGTGAATAGCAAAAGAAGTTGTGAGGGTTTTTCTGAAAGCAGTTACAGTACCTCAGAAGCCAGTGGTTCCTGGGGTGATTTTGAAGGCTTCAGGGAGTCATCAGATGAATCTGAGAGATTCGGTCATGATCCTGAAGTTTTGGTGAAGTCAACAAAATTTAGTTCTAGAGCTGATACAGACTTAAGCAGAGCTTCTGCTGAGCATTTGTGTTCTGAGCCATCTCTACCCAGTGGGACACAGGAGGCTCCGAGCTCTGTAAATGAGGTATGTGTAATAGTAAACCAAAGATGAGAAGTGTTTGTGTTACTGCTTCCTACCTCTCAAGATTTGTATCTGAAAGTCTTCTGTGTAGAGGATTATGCTGTACAGAGAGAGAACTGTCAAGCTACTTTGCAGATAACTAAAGTGGAACAAAAGCAACTTCTTTACAGTGTTTGACAAATACTTAAGTTATCCTGCTGAAAAGCTTTAAAGAATGTAATGTGCTACTTTGCTTCTAGACACTAGGGCTAAGTAAGCACTTAAAAACGATGAACCTTGACCTGAAACACATGCAATTTAAAAGCTAGACAGGGATGAGGGTAGAAGCAAATAATCAAGAAGGTGGGTAGCAAAAACAGTGGACAGAAGTTCTGAGTTGCCTGCAAGTGTATTGAAATAAACCAACATAAAATTGAATTAGAAACTGGAAAAAAAATTACTTTTGTTACTTATACTGCCTAAATTATCCATCAGTTTCTGGATCTTTCGACTAATTGTGTTTGGAAGTTAATGACAGAAAAAGATTAATAGAAATAATTTCATATTATTCACTTTCTAGCACAGGAGGTTACATTCTTTCATAAAATGTTAGATCAAATAGTCTGAATATTTTGTACAAATACAAAACAAAATGCACTCATGCTTGCTTTTATCCTAAATTAAAATATTTGGAAAAAAAAAAAAAAAGATAGCAATCAGTTTCCACAGAGTTAATCAGTAGCAGTAATAGCTTAACTGCTTAAAGTCTTTTAGATGAGTTTTAGTATGTGTAGGTGACTGAGGGTTTTCAAAAAAACAGGCTCTCTTGCCCTTGCCTGGGAACTTTACGTTTTCAGAGATTACACAAGGGATAAGCTGTCCAGCACTGTTAGAGTGGAGATCACAAGATACCTCATTATTGGTGTGCATGAATAGAGAATTTACATTGTTCAGAATGTTGGAAATTGGGGACAAGAAGTCTTAGGTTGGAAAAAAGAGAGGATGTAATGACTGGAGCTGATACAGGATATAACAGATTGTTTGGTATCTTTCCAAAAGCAGTAGATCTTAATCTTACTGAAGCCTTTGCTTCATTTTTGCATTTATTACAGGCAAAAGCAAATGTCCAGTACAAGCTAAATAAATTAATCATGCCCAGAGTTCCAAATTGTTTTTTCTTGTCTCGGTGTAGAGAAACAGCTGCAGAACTGTTTGAGATTTCTTCCTGTGTAGAATGTATGTGTAGCTTATTCTTCATACCTGTGTTTTCTGTAATGTTTGTTTGAGATTATAAACTGTTCAGGTTGGGGCTCTGTCATCTGTGTGGTCAATAGAAGAAAGTGCAGGTAGGTTCAAAAGGACCTCTAGAGATTGTCTGAGGTCTGACCTTCAATATTTAATGAAATTATTTCCAACCAGAGCAGAATCATATTTTAAGATGAAGATAATCACTGATTTCCTTGCAGTAACTGGATGCTTTGCCTACATGATTGAATAACTTTAAGTATTTTTTATGTGTTCTTTAAATCCTGGCTTTGTGAGAAGGACTAGTGCACTTGCTTAAGCACTGCAGTTTTCTGATATAATAGGATATAGAGGGCTTAGGAAAAAAAAAATGGATGTGGAATGTGTGCATTCATAAGTTTATGATTAGTACAAAGCACATAACCAAAATTTGTCTTAGAAACACCCACTGATGTAGACAGTGATAAAAGTGTGCTTTCCCAGAATTCTACTTCTCAGACGTCTTTCTCCTCCATGTTGTATCCCTCTTGTAAGTTAAGTCTACTGAAATAATTTACCATGCCCATGTTTTTCAGATTAAATTGCCCATTGCTAGGTAAAGCAAACAAACTGACTAGTTTCATTCTCTAGTTTTCACACAACATTGTTGCTCCTGGCTTCAAGTCCCTCTGCAGCATGTTGAAGTCAATTAATTGCTTTGATTTAGAAAACTGTAGTAATTCCTTCTTTGAAGGAATAAAAGGGCAAAGCTTCTGGACCAAATGTCATGGTAAAATCCCATTAGGATAGGATGTAAATTACCCACATTTATCCTTGTGTAAGTATTTCATGATTTTCGCATAACCTTATTACTTCTAGTCGGCCTTTTTGGATCATTCATATGGTGATGCTCGGTCCTCCAAGCCTCCTCCTCACAACTACTGGAGGAGGAAGCAGCATGTAAATTGATTTTTAACACAGGCTGGAAGAAGATTGATGGTGCAAATTCAAGGATATAGGGACATACCTCAGTTTGTATGCAGACTTATGTTTAAGTCCTCAACATATGAATGACATAGAGCTCCTTGGGCATGTTCAGAGGAGAGGCACAAAAATGATCAGAGGGTTGGAGAACCTCCTCCCCTGTGAAGGTAGGCTGAGGAAGTTTGGGTTGCCCAGCCTCTCCAGGAGACTTGGAGGTGACCTTGTAGTGGCTTCCCAATATCTGAAGGGGGCCCACGAGAAAGCTGGGGTAGGGCTTTTTGCACAGGTGTGTAGTGAGAGGACAAGGGGCAATGGTTTAGAACTTGAGGAGTGGAAATGTAGGTTAGGAAAAAAATATTTCATGTGAGAGTGGTGAGGTGCTGGAACAGGTTGCCCAAGGAAGTTGTGGCTGCCCCATTCCTGGAAGTGTTCAAGGCCAGGTTGGATGGGGCCTTGAGCAACCCGGTCTGGTGGGAGGTGTCCCTGCCCATGGCAAGGGGATTGGAACTAGATGGTCTTTAAGGTCCCATCTAACCCAAACCATTCTATGATTGAACAGTGCAAGTATTTGTTGGCAACTGTAGCATTTAGTAGTTACCTTACAGGTGACCGGATTAGGTGTGTTTGAATACCAAGTGAGCAAAACAAGCTTTAGAATTGATGTATATATCAGTTTTGACCTGGACAGAAGTAGCTGAGCAGAAAGAATCTTGAGTGCTATTAGGCAAACCACTCTACAGCTTAGGAGCTGGGAAGCTAGAGAATAAGATTAATCATAAACTCTTGGACTTTTGCTTCTTCTTTTCTAATTCAAGGTAAATACTGGAAACACTGAACTATGGACTTAGTTCCTCTGCACCATTAATATTAATACAAATTAAAAAAAAAAAATACAGCCTATAGAAACATTGTAGTCCTTGGACTAGGTCCTTCATGAACTGTGGGGGTGGCCTGTATAACATATGTAATAAAACTTTGTTTTTTCTAGGCAAACCACAGCTATGAGGATATATTTAAGTTGGGGTTCCCCGAAGTCTTTATATCACAGTCCAGAGAGAGCATAAGAAGCTTAGATCAATTACTTGATACAAACAGTGAAGATGTTGGAATTCCCGAATTTACGAAGAATCAACTTTGGTAATGATATTAAGTTAACAGTTAAAAAAAAAGTTCCTAGGCTTGCCATAATTGAAAAACCAGTGGTACCTGCATGTGAACTTAAGAAATCTTTTTATTCAGTATGCTCTTCAGCATCTAGGTTTTATCAGTTTTGTGTTGTTAAAGTAAATGGATTGTGTTTTAGACACTGGAAAGCAAGACGCAAGGAAGGGAATATATCAAAATTACAGATTCCTGCTTGGGGTTTTCCCTGCTCTTGGTTTGCCTTCTTATGACTAAGCCTCTGGAATGCCGGAACACCTAATAGGCAGCCTGTTCTTCCTGTTTGCTTGTCCTTTCTTTACAACACATCTTAATTCTCTATCATCTGAGGCAGGAGCATTGCTGCTGTTTCTGCTGACAACCCACTTGATTCTTTTTTTCTCCCTCCCCAGTTTTCCCAGGTGGTAACAACTACTCATGCTTAACCAGATGTGCTTCAGAATCTGTGGTGCCTCTGGCTTCTTTCCTGGAGTTATGTTAGTAGCAATTAGTGTCATTAACTTGGCTTTCACTTAAGACAGCTGGAATGCTTTTAGATTTGTTACATGCTTCTGAAGGATCAGCATCTTCTGATCAGTATTGTAGTTATTTTTACACACATCTAATGAATCTAGAAAACTGGGTCAAACCATGCTTTGGAAATGTAAGAATTACAGGAAATATATTTAAAATATTTTCTGTGGGTATCCTCTCAGCAAGTCCTTTGTATCTGCCTTATATTTTAATCAGCCTCAGACTTGTGAAAAAATATGATATATGTGTAAAAGGGACTTCAAATTACAGCAGAATACCAACTTCAGACAAAAAAGCCTTGATCTACTGTGGTGAATAACTGAGATTAGTAATTGCATCCTCTACTTCAAAAAAGCAACTGGATTTATATAGGATGAAGAACAGAATGAAGAATAGATAAGAAGTCAGTGTAAGAACCTAAAGTACTGTGTAGAGAGAACTCTTTAATTCTCACTGTTTCAGCAGCAGGTGGCTTTGGCTTGTTTTGTAGTACCTGTGTGTCCAGAGCAGACAGAAGCTGCTGCAGTGGAGAAGCACGGCTGATAGGGAGGAGAAAGGTTTGAGGGACAGAAAAGGCAAAGTGCAGAATTAATAAGCCTGAACTCTACCCAGATTTCACAGAAGCAATTGGATAATCTGAGCTGTTGGCATGTGACAATCTCTGAAATACACCTCTAGTGAACTTCTTATCTGAGGAGCCCAAACACAGTTATGTTGATTTAACTGTTTCTGTTAATGGTCATGCATACTTACAGTACACTGGATTGATAGCTTGAATGAATGTAGTAGGAATTTTAAGATTAAGTTGCTTTTTAGAACAAGGTAAGCTAGTGATGGCTGTATGTAGTGAAAATAACCAAGTTACAAATGTTCACTGTACACCCCATAATGTCAAATTATGTTGGGTTTTTTTTTCCTAGCATTGACTCTGAAAACATATGGAGAACACTTAAAGATATTGATAATACCCCCAGCTTAAGACATCCCTGGAGTAAATCTCATTGCCAAGAAAATCTGTTGAGTGTTCTTGGAATAGATGCAAATCAAAAGGTAATTGAGCAATGGTTTGCTAGCATGGCAGCAAAACTACTTGGTTATGAATGTGATTTTCTGTAAGCTGTGTGTGCAGATGCGTGAGGAACTGTATCTGGCGAGTCAAATTTTCTTACAGACCACCTTATTTTAAAATGATAATCAAGTGTTTTCTTATTGTTGTGTGTAAGTAAGGATGAAAACGTGCAGGTTCAAATTTTCCTTGTCCCTACATTAAAGTCTCCACTACACAGAGCCCTTTTGTTAGTTTCAGGTGTAGTATGGATGGAGAATCAGCTTTCAGCTGTGTGTGTGGTGAGATGGTTTTCTTTTTCATTCAGAGCATGAGAAATTGTTAGTCTCTGATATTTTTCTATTAAATGAAAGTCTGATTTGAATCAGAGAAGCTGTTAAAGTAACTACTAGATTTTTTTACTGTATCTGAACTAGAAGTGTGTTCCATTTCACCTTTCCTGAGATTAATCTATTTGCTTTGCAAGGCCTGAGGAAGAGTCAGATTTGGTTATAATATTCAACCTGGATGTTTAGTTGGGATGAATTAGTCACATGTTCTCAGAAGTAACTTTCAATTGATATTTTAATTGCTGAAGCATGGTGAGGGGTACAGTTTTGATTTTTATGGACATGTTTGACCTTTCATGCAAGTTATATACAGAGTAACAGTGCTGAAGGTATGGGGCCTATTCTGCACTTGAAAGTCACTTTTCTAGAACTGTCACTGAATAGGAGAGAATGGGAGACATTTCTCCAATGTAAGATCTTCTTCTGTTCCTTTCTTGCCCTTAGATTCACTGGCATTAAATCAATGCTCGGGCAGCTTAAACTTAGGTCATTAGTTCTTTCTGTTACTGGAAAATTGCAATAGCAGTGATGTAGATGTATTTCTCAACTACTTTCTGCTGTAGGTTAAAGCTGAAGTTAATTGGAAATGGCTTTTTTATAAATTTAAGTCACAATTAGATTAATGTGTATATAACTTGTTTTGGCATAGAACTGTTGCAATGCTAGGGGGGGGAGCACATGATGAATCAGAATACAGCTTCAGAAAGTAAAATCTAGTGATTATTATTTGAGGGAAACTTAAGTTGTATACTTTAAGATCAGATAGAAATGGTTTAAGAAGATGTAAATTATGTTTTATCAGGACTTTTCAGAGAATCAGGATGTTTTTGAGGAATCAGATGTTAAAGACGAGGACTTCAGATTTGATGGATTAACTATTAATGACTGCAAAGCACTGATCCAGACCAAGGTAAGAATTGCTCTGAAAGTGAGTGTGTTGGAGAACCAGAGTGTATATTACAGGTTCCTCTGTGCTGTAGCCAGAGGAACAACATTTGTTGTAGCAAATGTCCTAATGGAATTGTTTGAAAGCGGAGTCTTTTTTTATTCTTGTTTTTGTTTTTGTTTTTTCTTTTTCAAAACCTATCTGAGAGCTTTAGGAAAGACACAACATGATGTATCAAACTCAAAGCAACATAACATGAGGAACACCAAGGTTGTTCATTACAGAAACTGGGCTTTCAGCCAAATTACACCTTGTTCTAGAGAGAGCAGTGATAGATGAAATGTAGTCAGGTTGCTCTCATGGCAAAGGAAGATTAGCATGTCTGGTGAAGGATCAACATGTTGATCACTGAGAAAATGATGATTGTAGCTCCTAAAATATCTGGTAAGGGAGACATTAGAAACAAAGATGGTAGAGAAGAAATTGCATTCAAACTTGCACTTCAGATGTTCAGAATTATTCAGAATTGCTTTGTTCACTTGAGGAGCTACTTAAGGGGGAAGGCAGAACTGGTATTATAATTACAAGGATTTGAAAACATTACTGGCTTTAAGCTGTTTTTCAAAACATAGAGAAAAATGACATTGAAATATGTTGTTGTTTTGTGTTTATGTCTCCAGTCAGGCCATAATAAGCTCTGTTTCTTTCTTGCTAAAGTAATTCAAGTTGGAAGGAAAATTCTGTGATTCCCCAATACATTAGACACATTCTGTTTTTAACACAGTATTTTTGATGAATATCCTCAACTAGGTACCTCCCTCAGTAGAGAATAAGCTTCAGCAACTGTTGTTGCTGCAGTGATGCATAGTTTAAGGCACATTTTCATTGCTCTATTTTTTTCTATTTACTGCATTGGGCAGTGAAGATGTGTACCCATTCTGGGAACCTTGTAGGTGAAAGATGTTAGGCTGGAGAATTTGGAAAAAGAAATTCAAAAGAGACTGTCCAGGTTCTTCCTTTATCGTTCTCTTCTGTGTTCTTCAGTGAACACACGAGGGTGGGATCAGTGCAGCTGGCACACAGGGAAATGTAAAGTCCAGAGGTAGGGTTTAGGCAAAGGAGGAGTGGTTCAAGGTAGATGAAGTAGTAAAAGTGTATAAAGAATCATGATACAAACCTAAGGTAAATGGACTTTTTCTGGAGTAAGCTCTGGAGGGAAAGCAGCTGTGCAGCTTGGTCTCTCAAAGTAAAGCTCATTAAAAAATGCTGCCATTTCTAATTTGTAATTTGTAAGTAAGTTAAATCATAGTGGAATGATTTCTGTTATCTTCCTAGTTATGTTCTTTTTTCTTGTGCTAATTTTATTTTTATGAAAACTATATATATAAAAAAAAATTAGGTTAAAATTTGTGAAGTGACTTCCTTAGCATAGGATGGGAAAAAATTAACTCAGTGTTTCTTTTTCACTCAGCTTTCTGTATCACCGGATTC
This sequence comes from Heliangelus exortis, assembly GCF_036169615.1. Lineage (NCBI taxonomy): Eukaryota > Metazoa > Chordata > Aves > Apodiformes > Trochilidae > Heliangelus > Heliangelus exortis. Next base: position 8,269,419 of record NC_092426.1, on the reverse strand, counting down.
CAGACATGGTCATCTTTTCACCTGTAACCTCTTTTTGAAAACCACATCATCAAATGGAAACATGCAATATATAACAATCCCAAGGAAGAAGCAAGGTTTCAACACACACAACCTAAAAATGAAATTTTTCAGTAGTGATGTTTGTTGAAACAAACACACTTTTGACCCCCCCCCCTTTTTTTTTCCTTTTTGAACCAAATGCAGTTTACTTCCATTTTGTTACTGACTTGGTACTATAGACAATGTATGTTCTTTAGGAAAGTGACATTATGGTATATGAAGTACCTAAAGCCACGTTATTAAAGATGTTTGTCCTGTTTAGTTGTGAATTCAAAGGTGTATTTTTGTCCTGCTGCAATCACACTTTCTCAGGATACTCCAGTGGACTATACTTCTGAACAAACAAAAACCTCGTTTTCCTGCCAAAAATCTAAACACACCTCAGGTGTGTTGTGAAGTGTGCCTTTTCACCCTCTCTCTCCTCATATTTTGTCTGGTTTGGGTCAGCTGAGATCTGTTCCTTTGCCTCTGCTTAAAGTAACAGGAGGAGCCTTCTGCATTGGGTGGCTTTCACTGGGGTTTAGGAAAATGAAACAGTTTTAACTTCTGTCTGATAAAGCCTGCTGTGGTGATACAGGTCGAGTCAGTGAAACATTTTGTTCTGGCATTGGTTTCCAAGTGAAATAAATTGCCTCTCTGAAGCTGGTTGTAACAGGGCCTCTTGGATTCATTCAGCCACCAAACACAGCACACGTAACCACTCTTGTGAAAGCTGAGCAGTGGTGTGGTTCTGTTGCACTCCACAATGCTGGAGATTGCTGCCCTTTTAAAATTTCATAGTACCTATCAACTGTGGTGCCCATCTTCCTGCATGCCATGGGGGATGCACTTTGCTATCATTCACATAATCCATACTGCTACCTTGCCAACTGCAGCAGCTTTATGTATTCATTGGTAATAACTTTTAGGCAATTTACTAATACATTTGCTAATTTGGCCATTCTGAATATGAGAATTATTTATGTCTTTTTATTTTAAAGAGTTGCGAAGCACTGCAACTGATGGATGTGTTAAAAGCAGGAAACGAATTAGGATATTCCTAAACTAACTTGATTAATGATGTGCCTGGTCTGTTTTTAGCGTTGAGCATACTATAAATCACTGGCAGACCATAACCCTTCATCTAGTAAACTGCTTGACAGTGAAATTACAATGGCTTTAACAACTTAGAACTTTCAGAAATGTTTATGATACCTCAGTGCTATTGGCACAGGGTGAACTGTCTATTGGTTACTCAGAAAATGGTAATGGGCATTTAGAAAAATGTTATTTCAGAACAGCTCAGCAGCTTCCCCAGCCCTGGAGGGAGCTCAGCAGTGCCAGACTGAAAACTCCATGTGGGTGCAAGAGCAGAGTTAACTTTTTCACTTAACATTAATTTTCAGTTTCCCTTGAAAGTCTTTCAGAGCACTTAAACATGTGTCAAATAGGTTGTAGTCATAAACTCACAGAACAGTAAATGATAAATGGATAGTTGAGGTTGGTTATAAGCATAGTTCAGTTCAATTATAAGAATAAAACCACATTTATATGCTTTTCAGACACACAGGGCCCCGCAGAGGGGCTTTAAAGGGGACATCTGTAGCATGTGTGTCATCAGCTGAAGCACCAAACTCCAGAGGCCCCCTCTTCTGAGATTTCAAGTTTGCCTTTGCTGTCACTAACATCAGATGAATGTACTGAAGAATGTTTTGCACTCACCCCAGCAGAAGACTGAATATGTAATTTTTCCTTCATAGTAACGGGTGTTACAGCCCTCTCCAAAATACACAATGGGGAAAAAAAAAGGCTTCATCCCTTTACAATTCATTGGGGAAAAAATATTATTGGAGTTTTGGAGTTCCAAAGGTGAGGGGCTCCACATGCCAGTTTTTTGGTTTTTTTTTTTTTTTGACAGATGCTTTAGGCCACCCGAGCCCTTGCTGCACACAAGACAGCTGAGAATTTTTTACTCCTGTCTTCAGTCCGAGATGAACAAGTCCATCTCTTCAATGAAAATCACAAGTAACTCAATTCATCTTCAAGGTTGAGGAGCCCTGGCAGCCCTCATCAGAATTTAAACACAATCTGCAGAGTTGGGAGTGTTCACAAAGAGACAAATTGCACTCTGTTTCTCTTACCTGACAACAGAACACGCTTGGGCAGACAAACTAAAGTTTAGTAGATGTTTTCTCAGGCATACTGCATAGTCTGAAGTAGCCTTGCCTTGTGTTGTTATCCTGGGAAACAAGGGGTGCCGGAAACCCCTCTGGTGTGTGTAGCAGAAATCCTGGCTGTTCATTTCCTTCTGTCATTTCCTCCTCTTTCCTGCCTCACCTGGCACCCAGCCAAGCCTGCCAGCCACTGCCCTGCACCCCCTCCCCAAAGAGGAGGAGCAGCAGGTGCTTATTCTGTGGAAATGGTGCCCCAAAGAAATAAAACTTTCTTAGTACATTTTAAGCTATGAATTACATTGTTTCTCAGCTGTGAGTTCTCAGCTGGGAGGTACCAAGTTCTGATGAGCTAAACATCTTTCTGTGGTTGTGGAAAGCAAACACCACAGGCTTTTGACATTTGCTTTAGGATTTTGAAAAGGTGAAAACTAAAGCAAGATATGAGCTACAGAACTAGACAGAAATGCCTTTTTTTTTCCATTGAGATCATAAGGAAAATATACCCATGGAACAAAGTTTTGATGAGTTCAAATTGGCAACGTAACTACAGAAATGTTTCCTTTGTAGAGAGAACATTGAAAATGGTTTTGAAAAAAACAAACAAAAAAGCCCCAATGAAATTGCAAAAGACTGAAGGTCTGAAAACATTAAAACATTTCAGTGCACACTCTGTTCAAAGCTACAAGACATGTAAAATTTTAAGGAACTTACTTCAGCAAACATTGTACAGAGTAGTTTTGGGGAAGTTTTGTTTTAGAACCAGAATATTCTTAGTATTTGTATTTTTTATGTCAAAGTAGCAGGTAGAATTTGATTAACTAAAAAACCCAAAGCATTCCAGACCATAGGATGATTTCTAAGTATACCATAAGCCCACCGTTAGTTAAAAACGTAGGCAGATTTGGAGTTAAAAACAAACAAAAAACCTTGTGAAAGTCTGAAGGTTCTTTGCAAAGTGCAGAGTCATTACAGAATTTAAAAGCACTCTAATATTTTTAATAATGAAGATGACTTTTAATAGTCCCTTATTTTTTTACTCAAGTTAAGTTAAGATGGCAGAATTTAGCTAAAACTGAGCTGCATTCAAAATAATTGTTAAACCCTAAACTTCACTGTGGATCTGAGTTTGATTTCCCAAATCCACTATGGACAAAGAGAAGAAACAACCAACCAGTCCAGCCAGCCAGCAGATGCAACAGTCTCACTTCAGTCACATCTAGAAGTTCTCCATTCCTTCCACTGAAATACAGATGAAAACCTCAGGAACTGTCACCCCACGGTGCAGCCTGGGAGCCACAGTACAGCCAGTACAGCTTAATGCTCCTGGAAAAAATGGGTCCTAATGAGGGAAAAATGCATGGAGTGAAGTTGCAACATTTTTCTTTTTGGTCAAGACAAGATGCCTATCAGTGCTGGCCAAATACTTAAATGCAAAAAAACTCCCAGTTTTCCTGAACATCTACTATAACAATACATATACAGACACACCTGTGCACCTTAATGGCTTTTATTTTGTTTAATAGCTCAAAAATAGTTTTGCAACTAATTATAACTCATCTCCCTCACAGAACTGATGGGTAGGTTATTTTCTCTTGTGTATTTTACTTTTGCTTGAGATGGAAAAATATTTTAAGTCTTACTTCCAGTATACACAACACTGAGTTAGAGCACTCCTGCACCTCCTCACGAGCCCTGTTTTACACCAGCGCTGCACTGAGGTCAGATCTTTCAGTGATAAAACCCCACTCCACCTTTAGAGTCTCAGTATGATCCAAAAGCAGTACTTTGATTTGGGACTGAAGGCATATTCCTTCATAAAGGCAGGGGCTTCTACTGCTGAACATCAAGGCCCATCAGTACAAGAGCAAGTTTGTACTGCAGTAATGCAGTCACAGGGTTCATGTCATGATGGAAGCCACCTCACAGCCAAAACCAGCTTTCTGTGAAAAAGTTACTTCTAAACTATGCATCTCACACTGTGGTCAGCAGGCTGCAGGACAAAAAGGCAGGAGCAGTTTCTGGCCTGTAAGTAGCAGCCAACACAGTAAATTCCTCAATAAAACAAAGCTGATTGCAAAAGAATCAGGATCTTACTTCAGAGCTCTACAGCAGGAGGGAGATGGGAACTTTTAAACCTGACGTTGCTGATGTAATTTCTTATTTGCACAGATGAGCCAACAAACTTCTGCTTGAGTAGCAGCAGTTTAGTTGCAGACTGAGATGTATACAAATCCAAGTGCCAAGAGTACGTGCATAAAGGACACTTGTACCTGGCACTTGTGTTCAACCATGGCAACCCCTGAAGCAACACGGAGAACCACACAGCATAAAAAAACAGAGGACAGTTTGTTAGCCAAGTGCTAACAAACGTGTCAGCTGTTCATAACAGGATTCCCCCCACCCCAGCAGCTGTAAAAATGTTCTGTGGACCATCCCTTGTCCTGCAGGGACAGTGGATGAAAAGCCATGTAAGATATTCAGTGCTTCTGGGGAGAAAGTAAGGGAAGAAAAAAAAAGAAAAAGAGCAATCACCTAGGGAAAATGTTCTCTCTTTGTGAGCAAAAGATCAAATGAAGGGTAACAAGATACTGAAGTTTTTTGTTTTTAGAAGAGTCAAATACTGAAGGCTTCAATACAAATGATTAAACTGCAAAACTGTGGCTTTTATTTCCAAACATACAATAAATAGGTCCACCACAACTAGCCTCTAACTTCATTTTACATGGAAGGATTTTAAAATTAGTTTGTGCATATTTAAAAATTAAACTTCCCTTTGCACATAATTCCATACATAACCAAACTGCATTACATACCAGCTTATGGTCTTGGCACTGTGATGCAAGCAACCAATTAGAGCTTTGTAGCAAGCACTTGAACAAAAATTGCATTTTGTTGATAAAGCATCTACCAACAATTTAATCTATTTCTGAAGCATACAAAAACCTTCAGCACGTAAATGCTGAAAAGCATGTTGTCTTCTCTTACGTCTCTGTAGGGGCTGCAAGGTGAGTAAGTAGACTTATTAAGTGTTCACTATTTGCTACATGACACAATTTTCATACCAAAATATCTTTACTGCATAGTAACATTCCACATTTTCAAACGCAAAAAGAAATTAGATGCAGTCTTTTTGTTTTATTCCTCATCACTTAATTTAAAGACATTTTTAACAACAACTCTGCTTCATCACAGTGCAGAAGGCCATTAATATTTCAAGGATTTATTCAGTCATATCTTTAATACAAAAGTAGAGGCTGAGGAAAAGCCAGAGTAGTCTATACACAATGCACAATCTGTGTACATTCTGAAGCTGTACCTCTTCAAGAACTATTTATACACTCTTCAAACAAATCCCTTTATCCAGCAATTCAAAATACTTTAGATCAGAAGATTTATATTAGAATCAATACATTATATGCATATAAATACATTTACACCCTTCGGTTGCTTAACAACCCAGATGGCTGCGAGGACGTGACCTGAACTGGTTCTCCACTGGTTTGGGACACCAAATCGTGTTGGCAGCTGTTAACTGCAGCAGTCACAGTAAAAAATGGAGATCTCTGCACAAGGTAAGTGTGCCACAGCATCAGTTAAGACTAGAAATAGCAGGTGACACCCTGGACACTTCAGCAGGGACAGGATTTCAAATTCTGTGAGATACAAGACACAGGCAACATTTTTTTTTCCCCTCCGCTGATGCCCCATTCATAAAAAGTCTCAGCAGAACAGAAAAAAACCCAAACGAACAAAACCCCAAAACCCAACAAACCAAAAAAACCCAACAAATCAAAGCAAAAGCTTTTACAACTGCAAATTTTCTTACAAGACAGGTGCTGCAGCTTTCAAGAACAGGCAAAACTTTCATAATTAAAAAACAAAACCCAAAATCCTAGTGTGCAAGTGTGCAGCTCAGAAGATGATAGCAAGGATCAATGCAGAATTCAGTTCAAGCTGAAACACAGTATCCCAACTGTCTTGTGGAAATAAAATATATATATATATATATATGTAAGTCCTCACTGCAAATCTCATCTTCAGTTACTGAGTGCGTTTATACATTACCTATGTACACAACTGCCATTCCCTTGCACCCTTCCTGCCCCAGTGCAGGCTGCAGCACCCTCAGCAGCAGCAGCAGCAGCAGCAGCAGCAACCACCTGGATGATGCTCCCTGAGCCCTCGGAGGCCCCAGAGCCCTGAGCCCTCAGGGACACAGCTGCAGGATGGCTCTGAGTCATCAGCACTGACTCACCACCCATCTATGAGCACTTCAGGAGTATCCAAAGCAGTAAGCACTGGTGGAGTAAGAAGTATCCTCCCAAGGTGCTAAAAGTTTTAAGCTTGAAGGTTTTCTTTCTACAATGCCAGGTATACAAATGTGTCTCTTTTTAAATAATATTGCACATAGAAATCATCTTAAACTTCGTAGTGAAAGCAGGGTTGAAAGACAGTGTTTTTGAAAACAGATTTAAAAGCTACCTGTACATAATAAGTTTTAATTTAAAGAACGCCAAGATTATTAAAAATCTAAGCACGTAATACTGACAGAAAAATGTTAAATTGCACAATCTACATATAAATTACATCTGTAAATACTTCAAAGTTTTTAAACATTGAATACCCTTGATTTCACAAATTAGCTAGGTCACTGTCAAAGGATCAGCTCAATGAGTTAAAAGTACTTTCCCCCAGAAAAAAAAAAAAAAAAAAAAGAAACAAAAAAGAAACACAAAGATCTGCAGTCTTAGATGAAGCACTGGAAAGAGTTAAAGCATTTCAGCTCAGAGGTAGTGCTAAACACATCCAACTAGAAGTCCATTATCTTTGAACTATGACGAAATAACGTAGTAAAATGTAGAAAGACTATAAAATTTACAAAAATAAATAGTTCTGAATGCTTTAGAAAATGCAAGAGACTTTGTTGACAAGTGTCTTGATCTGCTTTTTGGATCAAAAGAAAGCATGTCTCATTTTTAAAATATACCCATCTCTAGTACTGCGCCTGCAATCCATGCAATCCAACTCTGCAACTTGACGTATGCCCACTTGGCATAGACTTTGATATTAAAAATAAAGTGGAGGCTTTGTATAAGATCATCTCATATGAAATTTGTTTTGCATGTAAATTCTCCTGACAAATTAAAAATTGCACATAAAAAAGTTTATTGAAAGAGGCATGAGGGGTGATTAAGGGTATGTGCCTACTGTTCCACATACACCCTGGAAGGAAAAAGATGATTGCACAGTTCTTATAAATAAATATTTCTTTTCTTAAAAAAAATCTGCCACTTGTTTGGTTATAAGTTGGAATTATTTAGAAAATTTCTCTAAAACTTATCTTTAGTTTGTGTTTTAAAGAGCTCTTTGCAACTTTTCCAGTGGCTTTTATCCTGAAACCAAATGAAAGCGGCAGTTAAAAAGTATCTTTGGGTAAAACAAGGATCAGGATCCAACAAGAATTTCCATGATGTGGTCCAGCTCACTCAGATCTGTTCTACATATCTGAATGTTGCTTGCTGAAGAAGAATTACAAGATGGAAAGGTTTTCAATGGTTCTTCTGTAGCAAGAGATGGTGGTCTGGTCGGCATTAGTGGAGGGCAACAGAAGTCTGAATCATACATTGAAGTGTCAATATCTTCAAAAATGTCATCTATTGCCAAATCCTTCAAGTAACTAGTTGAATTTGAGATCTCAAAGGAACCAAACACACATTCAGCTCCCTTCAAATCCTGTCTATCATCTTCTAGTTTGAGCCCAGCATTTTCTGGAAACTTTGGCTGGTCATCTCCAGTAGGAACCAAGCAAGTAGGCGGGCTTATATCTTCTACAAAATCTAAATCCTTCAGAATAGATGAAATAGCAGACGACATATCATCATCTGAAACTATCAGCAGGCTATTTTCAATCGGGTCTTCTACAGACCGCAAGTCGCAGCAGTGAGACTCTTGCTGACTGATACCTGAAGGCAACTGAAGAGAAATCCCAGATGACTCCATCCCTGGGTAGCTGGGAGAAGTAGGAGTAATGCCAGGGCAGACATTAATTGGCTGCTGACTGCTCTCCTGTCTCATTTCCTCTTGAATTTGCCGCACTGTGTTGGCGATGAGGACAGAGCGGTGCAAGTTCGGTTCCACCAGCATTTTGTAGGTCTGTAGCTTGGTGAGGCACATGTTGAGCACCAGCTGCCTCTTAAGGGGGTAGGAGAGACTTCGACTGGAGTCAAAGGCACTTGAGAGACCAGCCATGTTCTCCTCATAGTCACTTAGCTTGCGCTTTAGACCTCTCCCCAACATGAACCTGAAAGAGAAAAAAAATCAGGAATTAACGCTGGGCACGGAAGGCACCGCTTCTGCAAGATCTCAACAGGCACTTTTGAAGTCTGTACTGCACAAGGTATTGATTAACTCAGATTATAATGCCACAGAACACTGAAAGGTACTGTAAAATCCTACACGAGCTCCCACTTTCATTGAGAAGGTGCACTTCTCAGCTGTGTTGTTTCAAGGCAATTTATTATTTTAGCAGAAAACATGGAAGATATATAGAACTTTAAAAAAAAATGCTATGCATTTCTAAGTTGTGGGTTTAATGTTTACTTTTAACTCTGATACTGTGAATTTAATTATTTAAAATATTTAATAGGAGAGCTTTTTAGTCTTTTATCCATTTAGATTCCATAGC